>NC_051191.1:10735991-11048306 GCF_015220075.1 Falco rusticolus | reverse complement strand
TTTCAGCAGGACTGTCAACCAAATGATTCCTGGAAGGCCTTCCAACCAATATGTCAATTGTTGTATGCCCTTCTTGTCATAGTCCTCCAAGCTATTGATATTCAATCACCTTTTTGCCATGTTCAGTTTTTATCACAGTAAGCAATGTTGCTCACCTTTCTGTAATGCATTACATAGTTAATTTTCTCTGCCTGAGACAAACTGAATTTAATTTGCATTTGCCTCCTTATTTCCAGAGAACTTTTCCTCTGACATGCCTTGTAACACCTCCAAAATCCTTCCACTGTATTTTCATAGTTCATTTTACTTTTGGTTGTTCAGTATTCATTCAGAAACAAGGACTTTAATTCAGCTGTCATAACTTCAAAGATCTACACTTTGCACACATACAGAAGTTGAGAACTAGGCATATATAGAATAACTGTATTGCATCTATTTTAGATATCTATGACTCTACAAAATGAAGCACTCCTAGAAATATCAGTTTATCTCCAATGACTGAACAAAAAGGTCTAGACAGCTAGTGCAGATGTAAACATCGAAATCTGATCACATGAAGCCAGTGCAGGAGTGGCAAGTAGTTTCTGAGCTCTCCTTGAGCTCAAACAATAGAATGAACGTCTGTGTAAATAGCTAATATTGACCAAGCAGTTCATATTATATCCTCCTAAAGCTAAAATTCCCTACCTCAACAAAGCAGACATTATATTGTGTTAACCTGCTATTAAATGACTGTTTTTAATGGCTGGGACATCGTGCTATGAGCAATAGTGACATAAGCCAATATCAAACTATATTCATCAAAACTTAAGATGGAGAAATTAACTACTTTTTGATCAGGTCATGTTCCTTAAAAGAAACATTTCATAGGCAGCAGTTAAAATTGAGGTGTAAAGTATGTTAGCGCAGCTGATCATATCAAGAAAGAAGGTACATACCATGAAATGTAGGATCATGAAGGAGGGGTTGCTAGCATATTTTTCCTTCTTATAGGTGTCTTGGAATGTGCACATTATGAGTAATCCATTAATCAGTAGCATTAACTCCATGCATGTGGAATTCCTCCTCCTAATTAAAAAAAGTAAGGAAGAAGTTTGTTTCCAAGGTTACCTGAAAGTGTAGAGGAATGAAGCTGGGTTAGTTATCATTGATAACATACAGCTGTGGGCTGGCTTCAGGGTCAGCGGGTTGGCTGATGTAGATAAGGTGCAGCTGTGGCTGGGTAAGTTAAGTGGTTGAGAGCCAATGAAGGGAGAGCAGCTGAGGAAAAAGCAAAAGGAAAGAGAACACGTGCTCTGGATGAGGTGTATGCTGGTATGAGGTGGTGAAAGACCTTGTTGCAGTCTGATACTTTGGGGAGTGCTGTGACATGAAAGAACACTTTGTATGGGAATACACTTTGAAGACAGCTAAGAGCTGGTTGCTTAGAACTGAATCCAGGTAGTGTTTGAGTATCTTTGCAGACAGAGTGTCTGTGCCAGTGTTCTGTCACCTTACCAGTAAAAAGGTGTTTTCTGGTGTTCAGAGGGAATCACCTGTATTTCAGTTTGTGCCTTCTGGATCTTGTCCTGTCACTGAAAAAACTTGGCTCCAACTTCTTTGCACCCTCTCTTCAGATATTTGTACATACAGATGACCCAGATACCATACACACAGCCTGCCAGGACTTCCCCAGGCTCAACAGTCCCAGCTCTTTCAGCCTGTCCTCCGAGTTGAGATGCTCCAGTCCCTTAACTATCTTAGTGGCCTTTTGCTGGACTCTCTCCAGTAGCTGTAAGTCTCTCCTGTACTGAGGAGCCTAGAACTGGACACTGCACTCTAGGTGTGGCCTCATCAGTGTTTGTTAGAGGGGAACAATCACCTCCCTCAACCTGCTGGCAATACTTCAATGCAGACCAAGGTACCATTAGCCACCTTTGCAGAAAGGGCACATTGCTCGTTCATATTCAACTTGTCCTTGTTGACCAGGATGCCCTGGTCCTTTTCTACAAAGCTGCTTTCCCAAACAGTCAGCTCCCACATACTGATGTATGGAGTTATTCCTCCCCAGGTGCAGGACTTTATACTTCCTTTTGTTGAACTTCAGGAGGCACCTGTCAGCCTATTTCTGCAGCCTGTCAGGGTCCCTCTGGATGGTAGCATAACCATCTGCTGTATCAGCCACTCCTCCCAGTTTTGAGTAATCAGCAAACTTGCTGAGGGTGCACACTGCCCCATCATCCAGATCATTAATGAAGGTGTTAAACAGGATCGGGCCCGGCGTTGACCCCTGGGGTACACTGCCTGTTACTGGCCTCCAGCTAGACTTTGGATGAGTGCCCAGGCCCAGAGGGTGGTGATCAGTGGCAGTTTTCAATCCACTTCACTGTCTATGCATCCAACCAATACTTCATCGGCTCCTCTGTGAATACCTTACAGAAGACAGTGTCAAAAGCCTTACTGAAATCTTGAGAGACCCTACCCACTGCTCTCCTCTCATCTACCAAACCAGTCATTTAATCATAAAAGTTATCAAGTAGGTCAAGCATGACTTCCCCTTGGTGAACCCATGCTGATTGCTCCTGATGATTTTCTTGTCCATCAAATGCTTGGAAATGATGTCTAGGATTAGCTGCTCTGTTACCTTCCCAGGGATCAAGGTGAAGGCTGACCAGCCTGTAGTTCCCTGCATCCTCCCTGATGCCTTCTTGAAAGTAGACATGGCATTTCCTTTCCTCCAGTCCTTAGGCACTTCTCCCAGTTGCTATGATCAATCAAAGATTACTAAAGCAGCCTTGCAATGACATCAGCCAGCTCTCTCATCACTTTTGGGTGTACTTCCTCAGGGCCTATGGATTTATATATGCCCAATTTGCCTAAATAGTCCCTAATCCTCTTCCCCCAAGGCTATATCTTCCTGGTTCCAGCCCTTCCTCTCAGTCTCTGTGGCCTGCGATTCCTGATGGCTGCTCTTGCTAGCAAAGACTGAGGCACAGAGAGCATTATCTCAGCCTTTTCCACATCTGGTGTTACCACCCCTGCCCCTCTCAGCAGTGGGCCCACATTTTCTCTCAACTCCTTCCTTTTATCACCTAGGTACTTAGAGAGGCCCATTGCAAGATTCAGCTCCAGCTGGGCTTTGTCTTTCCTAACCACACTTCTACATGTTCATTGTCTCTGTATTCCTCCCAGGTTACTTGTTCCTGCTTCCAGCTTGTGTATACTTTGTTTTTATGCTTTAGTTTGGCCAGGAGCTCAATGTTCATCCATGTAGGCCTCCTGGCATTTTTGCCTGGCCCTGTTTGTTGTTCACTCTTGAACTTGGAGGAGTTGATCCTTGAATATTAAATAGCTCACTTGGGTCTTTCTTTCCTCTAAGCCCTTATCCCATAGTTTACTCCAGAGATTACTAAAACTGACTCTCAACCATTAATACTAAATTTATCTTTTTTTTTTTTTTTTTTAAAAAATGTACATAGGCATTCTCCAAGGGTGTAGACATTGTATATATTTTCTCAATTAAAAACAGAAGACAGACTGGAAGGCCGACAAAACTGCAAATGAATCATGTATGTGTCAGTTAAATAACAAAAAACCCCACATACATCAAAAATGCTGCCCAAACTCAGAGAAAATGCGACCTGCAAGAAACCACAGACACTGCGGAAGATACTTTAGAAAGAATAACTATGAAATTAACCAAGGGCAACCAAGACAGAATAATTCCAAATCCTATTATTGTTTTAAAGGCTGGTCTCAGTATTAGGTGTGATTTTCATTGAAAGCATGTGGACAACTTTTCTCAAATGTTACAGATAACTACATTAAAATTTCCTGAAAGTTAATTAGAAAAGTAACAACTAAAGAGTCTAAGAAGTGTTTCATACTCCTTCTCTGCCAACCAGGTGCATCTAATTACTATATATATATTTGTAAAGTAAAATAAAATAAGGCTTGGAACAAAGTCTGCATATATCTGCGAGTGAACACAGGATTGCTTTTCACTATTGTTCTTAATAAAGCTTTACAGCTAAATAAGTGTGCAACCTTACTTCTAAAATTCCTTTTTGTCACACTTTGTACATCAGATAGCAATGTTTGACCATGGACTGTAGCTCAATGGACACAAATACAAGTGTCTTTCGTAAAACACAGTAAATGCTTGTCCCTGTCTCACCTAATATAATGGGTTCTAGAAATAACATAAATTCTTTAGAAGGAATAAATAACTGTTTTACTAAAGAAATCCACTGAACTCAGCCATTAACCTATATTTAGTAATTTAAAATTATAGAATGACATCAAGAATGCAAAGGTTGTTACCTGATGACATTTTGTTCTGTTTCATAGAAAGCTGAAGACAAGACAGTTACAAACCGAGGTCAGTCAGGAGGAATTTGCACATATGTAAAAAGGAAAAGAAACCTAATAAAAAATCTACCTTGATTTGGAATCTTAAGAGATACAGTCATTTTGTAAAAGTGACAGTGTCTGTATCCACAGGCAGAAAAAAATGGTCACAAGGGGTCACAAAAAATCAGGTCTACATATCAATCTGCTAGAGTATGCATGGGCTGCAGGAAAGACACAGCCAGGAATGGCAGTCAGAGGGGCTGGAGACACTGGTGGAAGAAATTTTCCCCTAGAGAACTCTCTGCTTGTGAGCACCTGGGTGTTTTTTGCAAGGCTCAGCCCAGCACTTGGATGAAGATGAGAGTTAGAGTTGGGAGAAGACAGAAGAGTTCTTGTTTTCAGCCCTTATTTTCTTCAGAAGCAGGTTTCTAACCCACTGCAGCTTTTGCTCTGGGCTTCCTTATTCTTTCAGCCCTAACCCTGACACTAATCATAGTTTAAACATGACACCCCAAACTGGTCCTAGAGGAAAAAGTGATCTGAAGAGAACTCTTTTGGTAGCCTTAAATTTCCCTGAACAGCCATTTATAGTCCCTTTCCAAGTACACCTGTGAGCTCAGAAAACCCAGAAACTGAAGGCTTTGCAGAGACTTTGCCTCAAGGCAGAATCATATGCCTGAAGGAATTTGCTTTTGGCAAAAACTTTCTCAGACACCCTAAAATGAAGCCGTTGGTTTTCTCTTTCTTTCAAACATAACTTTAACCCTATCTATAACCCTAATCTGGTCCATACACACAACATCCCTGGTCTTTGCTTAGATGAAGAATTGCTGGGAGCAAAATTCTTCTGGCAGTCCTCAGTTTGATTTTTTAGCCTCTTTCTAACAGAGGTCCAGATGGATCTCTGGGTTTCTTTCTGACAAACCAAACCTGAGTTCACTGTGATCCTAACCATAACTCTAACCCTAGGCTGAGTCACAGACCAAGGGAACCTAGACCTTTCAAATAGTAAATGTCCTTCAGGGGAGAAAGTTTTGGCCATCACATTTTACCTCTGGTGGAAGTCTTCCAGTTCTACTGCAATGGGAGCCCAGGGCTTGCTCTTCCTCTAAGTTGTAATTTTACCTTCAACACTAGGCTCAGCCTCACAGAAGACATTCCTGAATTCTCACAGGTAAAGAATTATTTAAGGAGAATATTTTTGTAGCTAGAGGTTTCTTTTGGTAGCTGTTTCCAGCCCAAATCCAACTGCAGTTCTTGGCTTTCTTTTTTCCACAACCCAAACCCTAGCCGTAATTCTTACCCTTGCCTTAACTAAAATGTTAGCCTATGGCTGATCTGTAGGAAATATTCCTTAGGAAAAAAAGTCATTCATTATTCCTCACCTTATTTTGGTAGCCTCCTTTTAGTCCTACTCTCACTGGAGCTCTGGGCTTCCTTCTACACACCCCAGATTTTCCCCAGACTCTAGATTCTTTGTGGTAGGACTCCCCTGGCAGCAGTGCATTTGCTTTGACATTGCATTTTCAGACCCATTCCAAGCTGAACTCCAAGTTTTCTATTTCTCCTAATCCTAACCAAATCCCTGATATAACACTACATGCAATTCTGGGAACTGTGAATCCATGAAGTTCCTATTGTAAAGGTTGCTTTGGCAGCTCTAGCTTTCTTTCAGCATCCCCACTACAGATGGATTTACCTTACTCAGAGAGCCAGCAAAATTTTGAGATTAAGGTTAGGGCTGACAAAAGAGAAAGGGGACAGAACTCCAGCAGGAATAGGTAAGGTAGGAAAGAGGCTCCTGAATAACAAATGGCAAAATGCTAGACTCTGGGTGAAGTTAGGATAAGGTTGCCAGAAACAGAAAGCTATGCTATATTTGGGTGTAGTTTTGGCTGGGAAGTGATTCTTTGGACTGCTATACTGGTAAGAGGTTCAGACATAAGCTATGTAAGACAGGTTGTCTGTTATTCAGAAATTTCCTCCTGCAAAGTTCTGAATAAATAGATTTCAGATGGTGAACAAAACAGATTTCAATCTGTTCTCACAGTTGTGTAGATGGAATTAGTGTAGACACTTTTTAACAGCTATAACAAAATAAACACAGGAGACAGAATGATTAACTGTGCTCAGTATTGTACCTTCATTGTTTATTCCTTATTTTAAGTATATTGTTTTCCTAAAGCTCAGATTTCCCGAGATTAAGATCCTTATAGTTCTTATTTACTAATGCATGTTTATGACTCTTTATTAATGTTTGACTTCTAATAGCGGATTTTCTTGTAAAAGGTTAAGTGATGGGAAGGCATTTAATCAGTATCTGTGGTTAAATTAGTAATTCATATAAAAACAATTTTATCCAAAGGAAGAACAATATGACTAAATAATATCACTATTTAACAACTTTAAACTTCTAGACTGTGTATTAGATTTAGGACATTTTTTCATCAATACATACTTTGCAAAGATAGGCTGTGCATGATGTGAAAAATACCCATTCTTTTAACTAATTTAACATAAACTCTCTCAGGATTTTCCAGCTCACTTAAGTGGCTAAATATGTTCCTCTGATACACAAATTGCATACTTTTTGCTATAGTTTCAGGAATTCAGAGTTTCATTATTTCCAGTTTCCTTTTTTACAAAGGATTGATTATTTTCAAAGGTGTTTGGTTTTTTTTCCCCCCGAATTAGTCTTTATTTCAGGCAGATTATTTCTCTAGAGTGTATTAAAGAGTTGTACTATGAAGTTTTGCATTTTATTTTCTGCTCCATGGGGAAATGTTTTGTTGGTCCTTTTTTTTTTTTAATATTAAATGATTTTACTATGTCACATTGAATAACAAGTATACTTTGAATATATGAGAGACTAGTTAAAGTTACAATATATGCAGAGAACTACAGTATATTCAGAGAGAGGAGAAACAGACTTGTGGAAAACCATTCCTCTACCTTTGGTATCCGGGAACAGCAGGCCTGATCTAAAAGGTCACTGCCATTAAGATTTTCCATTTACTTCAGTGGGATCAGTCACAAACTGCTGTGTGTAACAAGTATTTCCTTGTTGTCACGGTCCAGATTTCAGCCTGGGCTCCATTGTTCCATGCCCAGACTTTCCAGTTCTGTGCTGGTGGTTACATACTCCCTTGTAACTCAGTGTTGAATACTCTACATACACCATGACATGCCACTGTTACAATACTGCTTTCACGTTTTTTATAGAAGTTTCTGTGTCCTGGGTTTGGCTGGGATAGTTAATTTTCTTCTTAGTGCCTAGTGCAGTGCTGTGTTTTGGATTTGGTGTGGAAACAGTGTGGGTGCGGACTTTTTGGTTTCTCAGGCTTTGCCAGTGGGAGGGCTGAAGGGGCACAGGACTTGGGAGAGGACACAGCCAGGACAGCTGACCCAAACTAGCCAAAGAGGTATTCCATACCATGGGACATCATGCTGAGTATATAACCTAGAAAGGGACTTGGCTGGGGTGGGCCAATGGCTGCTGGGGGTGGCCCTGGCTGGGCATTGGTCAGCGGGTGGTGAGTGTTGTGCGTCACTTGTGATTTTTCTCCCTTCCTTTCAGATTTCATTCCTCTCCCCTTCTCCCTCCTTTTCATTATACCTGTTATTGTTGTTATTATTATTGCTCTTTCATTTTTATTTTATTTTAATTACTAAACTGTTCTTATCTCAACCCTCGAGTTTTACGTTCCTTTCCAATTCTCCTCTCCACCCCTCCGAGTGAGGAGGGAATGAGTGAGTGGCTGCGTGGCACTTAGTTACCAGCTGGGGTTAAAGCATGCCACTGTGTTACAAATAAAAGTTTCTCCTTGACCGTCTCCCAGAAGAGTTTGCACAAAGCAGTATAACATCTCTTGGTTTAGGTTGGGAGTAGCTAATGAAAATGAGAGCATTTTTGTGTACTCCATCACATATATTAGTGATGCAACACACCCTGAGATAGATTGTATTTATCTCTACATATCTGCAGCAGAAAGGAAGGTATTCCATGTAATTTTCTTTTTTCCCCATTCATTCACCTCCACAAAGTATCAGGCCAATTTTGAACTTTAGGGCCAGCACAATGTTGGCCTTTCCACAGCAATTTAGCTAACTGCCCAAGAACAAAATCTCTTCTGGTTCTTCATGCCTTCCTACTTCTTTATAACTTCAACTTACAACTACCTATGGGGTATATGACTAATTTTACCTACTTTCACACAATTATGAGAGATTAATCTAAGCTTCTAGTCACGGAAAGGGACTTCTTCCATCTCAGACAGATTAATTTCCTTCTGGAGGTGTCTATCTTTCCCCACTGGTTATAGAAGGAGCCAGCATTCCTAGACAAGCAGAATGATCCTGGACTCAACTGTAAATGCACAGCCACTCTTCGTCTATTGTTTTCCCACAAAGGCAACTGCCTAAGTCACTATCCTGCTGAATGATTTTATACTTTCATAATGGATATTGACATAATAAACATCTGTTTATTAGCTGGTGTCCTGTTCATGTCATCTTTTACTTTGCAGTTCATGCTTAAAATATAAAGTACCAAGAACAGCATAAGAGGGCTAAGAATTTATTCAAGGGCACATGGCACATGCTTTGCTGTTATCATGCAGAAGAGGAAGGAGAGTTTTGGTGTGTTTGACTGAGAAAAGGGTGGGGGAAAATATTAGCATTTCAGATATTGCAGAAAGGAAAGAAAAGAAAGGATTAATGGAATTAGCCTATGGAACATTTCCAGGGAATAATATGTTGTGTAAAGACACTGCATACGTATGCATGTTTTATGGAAGACAAAAAGAACAACAAAAGGAATGCAGAGATATAAAGGAAAACAAAACTCTGAAGGGATAACAGGGAGGAAAAATAAGTAGCAATAGAGCTAAGGCCTCACACCTTTTATTTGTTGCAAATTTAAGAGCGAAAAAGAAAAGAAATGTACATTTCAGGAGCTCAAAGACTGCAGCCTATATTGAACAAAGTATCTTCTCTTTTACCTTCCAGCAGTAAGTCAAAATATAAAGTAATAGAAAATCTCTACCATTGCTCCTATCTCTAAATAGTACTTCCATTTTTGCCAGTGAGCAGCTTATGCTGAGAAGTGAAGTAGCATACTGCTGATGCTACTTTTTTCCTGCTGAAGTACTGTGCATCTGCTAGAAAAGCTAAATTTAATGTGAGTACTGCCCAAGTTCTAGAAATATATTCTTTTATGTATATATACACACACAGACACATACACACACACACTGAGCACCGAGGTCCAGAAAAAAATATTAAAGCCCAGAGTGTACAGCCTAAAGGATACTTTATTTTCAACATCAGTACTATGTTAGCACCAAAAATCAAATCTAAAACAATGGTTCACAATTGAGAAGGAACTCTATTAAAATAGCATTTAAGAAAGGTACATGCCACTGTATCTTTCCAAAGACTTTAAGAAATGGGAAGTGAGAGATAAATTGGCTGCTACTCCTGTCAATGAAATATCTGTACTGAAAGTAGTGACTCAGGGAACGTCAATCTTGCTTAGCAAGTAGAACCATAAAGGAATCCCCCAGAGTGACAATTTTCCCATTAACATTAAAGATCATCTGGAATCCCATTAGTAACACACTCATGTCTAGAGCATATAGAAGGTACAACAGTAATGAAGCTAACTAAAATGTGAAAGGAATGAGGCAAAAGTCTGTTTTATTCTCTTTTGGAACTGATTCCTAAAATATAGCTTTGAGGACAGGCATGACAAGAGAGATGAAATGAAGATATAGTCAAATATGCAAAAGGGGGTAGTGGCTCATGAAAAGACATTACAAGCATGGCAGTTGGAAGGAATGACTTCAATAAAATATCCCTAAACCCTTGAAGTGGGCCTTTTTCTGTCTAAATTTTCCTGGGTTAGCTACAATTACATGGGGATAAATCTGAAAGGTGATTGGAAAACAGCAGTCTGATACAGAAACTTTGATAAGAAAAAGTGACATGAAGGTGACTGTACTTTAACATCCACCAACCGGTCTTCCATCTTCTGATCCTCAGATTAAAATGACTGAACTGTCCAAAAGAATAGAATAAAAATTACTTCAATCAACATGAATGCAGGGTATCTAGGAAGCAGAAGCGTATGGTCTCATCATTTCACAATTATCTGTCACATTAACTTATGTTCTGCTTATATAAAGCAGATATGCCACATGCTATGCCCCAATGCTGTGAGCATAAGAAATCCATCTGAACAGGCTCCTGTGTCTTGGTATCACAAAAGAGTTTCTGTAAAAACAGCATTTACAGAGGTTGTTTATTTTATCCTATTTTTATTTTATGTTTGTGAAGTTTTCTACCTTGGTTTCCTTACTTTAGGGAGTTTTCACATGCTGCTTTCATCTGTCCTTTCACAAAGTTTCAGAAGTATGATAGTCTTCAATTCTCACAGCATTTAGAGGAAGTTTTTTAAACACACTTCTAAAATAACTTCCTACTATCTAGCTTGGTGGGTGTCACTGTGGATACGGAAATCTCAGTCCTTTTCAAATGTGTTAGTATGTCTTTAATTAAGAGAGGAAATGCACCCAAAAATTAAAAGAGGACAAGTCACTCAGATCTAAAAACCAGGATGAAAGAAAGCTCAAAGAACAAGCTGAATCAATCTACAGAAACAGGTATCTGATACATTTCACTATTATGATGTGATCAAAACAACTCTCAATCTTTAATGAATTTACTGACATAGCACATGTAATGGAGGTAGCTACAAGAAAGACTGAGACACGCTTAGATAATAAGGTGAAAGGAAGGCAAGGAAGTACGCCTAAGGTACAGGGAGAAACATTAAGACCCAACTGAACTTGAAATATCCAAATAAACCTAGACATGAAAGGGTGTATTCCTCACTTATCTATAATTGTTATAGATTTTCTTTTGCAATATAAGCATAGAAGAAAAATTGCTCACAAAAATGAGCCATATTCATTCCCACTAAGAATTATTTAACTTCAATAGATTTGCCCAAGTGATTAATTTTTCCCAGTCTATCTATGTAATATTCAAGGCTAACTCTTGCTCATTTAATGAACACAAAACACTTCTAATTATTCATTGCAAATTATCCATTATAATTCTTTACACTTTCAGTGGCAACTTTAATGCTAGAATTTCCTAACTTTTCAGAGGTTTTTCTTTAACATTGGAAATTTTTGAGTGCTTTACCAAAAAGCTTACTATATTTCAGAAACAGTGTAGTGAAAAAAGAAAAAAAACTTCCATCACACGTAGCGTGTGAACTCTTAATGGGTTGACAATTTTTAGACTACAATCCCTTCTTAATTTAACCCCAAAGCTGTATAACATCATCAGTGAAGTTGTCAGTCTCCAAAGACATCAGGGGAAAAAGAGATATCTGCTTACCAGTGGGTTTACCTAGCTATTAGTATGTTGTCTTTCTTTAAGATGCAACAGTTATGAATCTTTTCCTGAAATGACAGTAGACTGTAGTACTGAGTGACTTCTTGTTGTTTTCTTTGTCATGATTCTCAGCCTCCTGGATTTCTCAGGCTCAGGTTCTGCTTTCTCCCTTTTTCTTGAAATGTCCGATTCCACATTTCAGCTTTGTTTCTACAATTATTCTCAGTTTCAAAATCCAATTACTACTTTTGATCCAAGGTAACATCTCGATCCCTCTGGATTATTCAAATCAAGTATCTTCCCACCCATTTTGCCTATTATCCTAAAGGTTAGAATTAAAAGCACCTCTGTTTTCAGGTCCCTCCACAAGCACCATGGTGGTAGCCGGAGAGTGGGAGTTCTGCTTACTTGCAACAGCTCACTACTTACTTGAAGTGGAGATCATACACAACATTCTTCATGTGCAGTAAAGGGTGGCTGTTCAAGACAGAAGTATTTGAGCATATTCTTTTCACATCGATCCTTCAAAAGAATTTAGTATTAATCTAACCAGCTCTGAAGTGAGCATGAGAGGATCACAGTTCTTAAAAAAATTAATAGATTGTCTGAATTGGGATTGACTTTTCTTTTTCTGCAAAAGTTTTATTTCTGTCATCACAAATAAATTATACCTACTACAAAATCTAGGAATGTTAGTGCTTCTTCATGAAAGAAACCATAAAAAGGTGACATGACTGTGCAATCTGCTTTAGGTGAACTTGCTTTAACAGGGGGATTGGACTAGATGATTTCCAGAAGTCTCTTCCACCCCTGACCATTCTGCAATTCTGTTATTCTGTGACACAATCAAATCAGTTTATCTAGTCTGAGAAACAATGTCCACTCCACTGAAAGTTAGTTTAAGTTTAATAACAGCAACAGTTTGACAAAGTTATAAGTAGCTGAAAGCACGTCTTTATAATGGAAAATGTCTAATGACATTAAATATAATAGCAAATGTAATACTATGGATATCAAAAGAGAATACATATGGGAAATACTGACATGGTTTACATTGGAAAGACTGTTTTATTTAATTCCCAGTTCCCTGCAAGATCCGCTTTCCACTGATTCAACACCTAAATGGAGGCTCTACTCTACCTGTCCAAAAAGCAATGAAGTCTACAATGGTTCTGCTAATGCATTAATGCAGGGACCTGCTTCTTCATCTTTCTAACTTATGTAAAGTGTACATCAAATTAAGCCAGTGGTGTCCCATTCATAATGCTGAGAGACTAATTTTACAGAAACCTTCCACATCAAGATTTTACACAATAGTAAAATTCACTGTGAAGCTCAATGGAATTGTACTAGTAACTTTAAACTGTTTACAAAGGAAAAATAGAATCAAGCTTCCATTTCACCAGAATAGTAGTGAATTCACTAATTACTTTTCATAGGTCAATCTTTTTTGGTTTTACGTGTATATGGAAATAATTGAAGATAAAAATTCTAGTAATTTCCCATTTAAGATTTCCTCTTTTAAAAATACTTAAATGCAGGTATCATGCTTTTCATCCTTCTTTTATTCAGCTCATGAGAAAGTTATATTAATATTTCTTTTTTAGAAGATTCCTACAACTCCATTTATGAACTTGAGTATGCACCTGCTCATATCACATCTATTTAGTATTTTATTTAGTATTTAGAGATATTGTCAAAACAATGTCCTTCAAGACATTAGATTTCTAAATATGGAAAATTTAACTGTTATTCCTGACTATGTGTGCTGTCTTAAAACTCCCCATTTTGATCCTGTTACTATCAATGTCAGGAGACAATTCTTCAGCTGATGCAAACTGTCATCATTCTATTAACTTCAAAAAAATTATCATAATTCACACTGTCCGAATGTCATTTCTAGGCTGTCATCCATGTCATGCACTAAATAGCATTTTCAGCAGCATATTGGACTGCAGAAAGCTCCATACCTGTTTGTTATTCCATCACAGTAAGCCACAAGTTTACTTCTTTTCACCATTGCAGGAAAAAGAACAAACAAACAAACAAACAAAAACAAACCAAAAAAGCAGCTGATGAAGTATTCTGCGGAAACTTTGGAAACCCTGAGACATTTCCTATGGTTCAAGCTGTTCATTACATTCTTCAGAATGATCCTACCTGATTTCTAATTTACAAGTTTCAGAGATGCTTTAAATACATAGTGCATTGATAGCTTTGGGATGTTCCTATTAGTCAAGTAATACCATGGAACATGTGCCAGCCACCAGGAGATTCACTGAAGCATGTTCTGAAAAAGGTACATGTTAACTTCTGAAAATACCATTGTGGAAAATGCTATTCAGGTGAAGGAATGGCATGTCAAGGTAGATTTATTCTCCGAAATATGTTAAGTAATGTTCACAATTAAAATTTCAAATAAATCTCTTTAATTCATGAATTTATGTTGAAGACAGACAAAAAACTTTGCAATGCAGTGGAATTCCAACTTTTGTCAAGTTTAAGAGCTATTATAACAGAACCATTCACTTAATGCCAAGCAAGTGGAATAAGATGGCATTGATAGATGTTTGAAACTGCTTTTTTCTATGACTATATAAAAGAGCAGTGAAGGTGTTTAGTAGGAAATTTTTGCCTCAGCCCGCTACTCAATGATAACACTTTTGATGGTGATACCTGACGAAGAAAGTCACCTTTCCAGTACTGGTTTTTCTTTATACTTTTACACATATTTTTTCAATAGTATATACCTAGAATGTCACAGTCAATGGTAGCTGAAAAATGTCTAGATATTAAAGATGTGGCTTTTGAAGCACAACACAAACATTTTCCCAAATGTCCATCTGTGTTAGAAAGACAATGTTGTCAAAAGGTAGGTCTGAGATAAACTTTTTACAGAAATCATCGTCTTACAAACTATACTATATATTTTTGCAAGTGTTAAGAAAATTTCTACCAAACATATACATATAGGAACATATGCATGCAAAGACATTAAGACATTATAGAAGTTCTGTCAAGACACTACTACACAAAATGTAAGAACTTTTTTTTTCTAAAGAGGGATGAGCCATCCACAACAAACACACTGAAGGCAGTTAATACACTGCTAAACATTCTGATTATCATGATTTTGTGAGAACACATGAATAGAATACAAACTCAGAAAACCTCTCCCTCTTGAATTAAGTAAAATAGCTCTAGTGAAATTGGGAAAAGACTGAATAGGGCCTTTGGAAAACTTCCTCATAGGTCTATATCTATAGAGATAGTGAGGACCATCCAATGGAAGTTCAGAGATTTTAAGTACTTTTATACCCTCCCGAGGTAGGCTACTGTAGCAGGCAGGTCTCTGCAACCATTACCTCTATTTACAAATATAGCAAAGCCAGGGTATGAGCTCAAGCACTAGCCAAAACTCATCAATGCCTAGTAGCTAGAATGCAGCCAGGTTTGTTTTTGGCTTATGTCAGCTAAGAACCTCATATGGTGTCTGAACCTTTAGCTGGGCTGATAGCAAATGCCAGAAAGTGTTTCTTGGGGGCAATTTGTTAAGGTCCATCTTTTGGGGAGGTGGAGGAAACAAAATTAAGGAACATATAAATGCTGCAGCATGCAACTTGGCCCCAAAGCACTGTTAAAATTGTAGCATAGATGATAACTGGATTACACTCATCTGACTGCAGAGTAACTAAAGACTGCAGAAAGGACCCAAAGGTGAATGCTTTCTTTGCCTTAGCTCTCCCAGATCTTGGGTCTGTTGCTTCCAGAAAAGTTTTTTAAAGCTTCCACAAGAAATTTTATTCCGATCCCTTCTATTTAAAGTCAAATCATGCCTCTAAAAATGCCTAGATTCATGCATATCATAAGATTTCAAAACAGTTACAGTTGGGTTTGCAACTGTATAGCTGAAACTATCAGTTCTGTAATAGTACAGTCAGCGCTTCCACTGACAGCAACGGGAGTGAGGCCATGCCTTAAAATAGGAAAACCAGAAATCTATGAGACACCTCCACTGTTTTCCTCTGCTATTCTAATATTGCTAAATTTTATGTTAGAAACACTGCTAGCCAGTTGGCAAATATATTGAGTTTGATATCGTCAGTATGTATATTTTTCTTAGCTAGCGGATATGGGAAACATTGGGTCAGTCTGTCAGTGGGTTCAAACGACCCACTGACCCACGACAAATGAACTTGTAGGATTCACAAAACAACAACATGACAATGCCATTTTCTTGTGCCAGACTCCAATTTGCTCCTGAAATAGTTACTTGCATTCCTTCCACACTGAAGATGTCTAGAAAAAGGATTCACAGCAACCAATACAGCAGGTGATGGAACATCCCTAATTTTTATTTATTTTTTTTTTAAAAAGAGTCATAAGAAGGTAGATGAGAGAAGAGATGTGTTAAAATCATGGAGTGTCATTTTTTGGGGGGTTTTGGAACTTGAACTGATATGGAACTGCCTTCATTAAATCTTACATTTCCTTTGAAAGCAGAGCTTTTGTACAACATGACATTTATACAACATGCAAGACCATATTGCCTCTCAGAAATGAGAAATTTGAAAGGATTTTTTTTTTTTTAAATATAAATGGTTTCAAATGCTTCCTTCTCTGCAGAATATCCTGAACACCTTACTCCAGGCAGCTGAAGCAGAAGCTTAAGTTTTAGTGCATTTTCTATGAAGGAATCTTCAGCCAAAAGTGCAAGATTCAAGAATCTGGGAATAAACAGAAAATTAAATTGCTCAACACAGTAATTTAGCAATTCCTGCATTAAATTGTGAAGGACAGTTCTGGGCTCTAGCATCTGGTTTAATGGTCATGTATTTTTCACAAGTATTAATAACGAATGCAGAAAAATAAAATCATTATTTTAACAAGAACCAAACCCCAGAAATTCTATGGATTCTTCAAATGGAACCCAATAGTGTAGGTTCACTCAAACAAGCTCCCTGGATGAGGACTCTTTGGGTTTACAGTCACAAAAGTACTTAATTGTGACTTGCAATTAAATTCAGGTCTCTTTTAGGTGTTGAGAAACTCGGCTCATCTGGGATGCACAATACCTTCATTTTAGTACCATTTAGTACCACAGTAACATTCATATGCAGAAAGGGTCTATGGTTCTTCAGACACATGAGAGGTTAAAATATTTTTAGAGAATTTTTGTCTTATACTTCAAAAGTGCGTTATATCTAAGCTGAGTGCCTAAGCTCCTTGAATTAATAGGAAATGCCAGCATTTCCTCAACTGAACTAAGCAAGCAACAGATACAGCCAGACTCTGAATTTTGATTCTAAGAAAAGTTAATCCTCAATAAATGTATTACTCAAAAATAATTGAAATAGAATATAAAGGAATATAGAACATACTTCTCACTTTAAAATGTACTGTCTGTGATCTGACGAAAAAGGAAAAACATCAACTAGAATTAATAGTTTTATCAATGAAAATGGAGTGTATTCATTGCCTTTTTTTTCTAGTAATTGACAATAAATTGCTCCAAGGGCCTAGATAACACCCAAATCCTGATGCACAACAATATGATGTAAATTGCTGTATTTAACCCCTTTGACACTCTGAATAAGAGTCTCTGGTGTAAGATGCTAATGCAGCATTTATTATTGTTTGGTGGTGACAGCACCTTCTTCACTAAAGATTTATTACTTACTCATGTGACCAATTTGTGCTTAGAAAACTGACAAAAATGACAAGGCAAATACTTAGTTTGATCCCACATATGATTCCTCCTGATGTGTATTTTGATTGTAAGTGTGAAAAGATGACATGTTTGAGATGGCCTTTTTTCCAGCATCACAACTTCCTGTTGTTTTGTTGCATCTAGGTAAAGCAAAAGCAATATTTTAGCTGTTTTGTTTGTCTGGCTTTTTAAAAATCTGGTTACTGTAAGAAACAGACTAGAATAATACAAAAATTAAGGGTAAAACTCATTTTAAGTCCCTTCTTATACCTTTTTTTCTCAGAATTATTCCTTACTAGTATAACACAGCAGAGCACAAATTGGAATAACTAGCAAACCAGGTAACTCATAGATAAAAAAAAAAAAAGTCTTAACAGTTCTCCCTAAAGGTCTATTAACTATTGACACATCTGAGTAAGACACAGGTCATAGTAACATATAGTATCTGTAACATCCTTCTCTGTATGTGGATAGCTGTTGTCATCTGTGGATGCTGAAGCATCACTCCTGAAATATCTTCTTAAGAGAGAAACATGATTGACACTTCCATTTAAAAAAAAAGTCAAAAAAATTTCTCCCCAATTTTCTCCTCAACTTTTCTTACTTCTTTTGTTTACTTTTTCTGATACATTTAATCCTTCTGAAAGTTCCTGGATCACCAGCACTTAGTTATAAAATTCTGCTCTAATCAAGTATAACACAAGTAAAAGCTTCAGTCTATACCATTTATATTTTAATCTTCCCTGAAAAAAATGACAACACATTCCAAACGTAGAAGTCCATTCCCTGAGCCTATATATTTTGTAGGTATGATAATCACTAATAAATAAGGATTTGTGGAATTTGGCCCCATGTTAGCAGCAGAATATACTTTGGTCATTTGCTATAATCTCATTATTTCTACTCACTATACTACTCCATCCTCAATTGATAGAAAGACTTCTTTCATATTAGGAGTTTGACATTTGGAATAAGAATATGTAATAGGAAGTAAAAGGCTTTTCTAACTTCAAACAGCGTTTCTATAATGTACATGGAAACAAAAGACTGTATTTTCTCAGCACTTAAATGGGTTAGGTGTCCAACATCAAAATGAAATCTGAAAATCATTTTGAAAATTACAGCCTATAGATCTATTAAATGCTCTAAAGGAAGATAAATAGCAGCAATCCAAATTGAAACCATAATTGGATTTTAAGCATAGAATGTAAATTAAGAACCATAAGCTTGTTCTTCACATGGATAAGTAAATCAATCAGATTTTCTCGATTTTTTTTGAAAGTAGTAGAGTGAATAAATGAAAAACTAATATAATTTCTGAATTACTAGACACATAACTGAAATCTATCAATTTAAGATTCTTTATTTGTAAAATGAGCATAATCACAATTATACACTTTGTATTGCCACATACCATTAGACATTATTGGTAAGTTTGTTGGGCTGTATGAAAGAATTTGCATTGTGTTTGTGAACTTTGTCTCAAAAAAATTGCTTAATCATCTACTATTTTAATTTTTGAAAAAGATAAAAGGTATGGATGCATAACAATTAAGAAAAAAAAAGACAATTAATTTATCAAGATGTACTGCTTTAAGTTTATTAGTTTTCCTTACTTAATCTGAAGAAAACAATTTAGAAATACTTCAACATAATCACAGAATGACAAACCTGTTGGAAGCAGCCTCAGAAGATCTAGCCCAACATCACTGCTCAAAGCAGTTTCAACAGCAGGTTGCACGGGGCTGTGTCCAGAACGTATCTCCAAGGATACCTTTAAGTATCTCCAAGAATGGAGACTACACACCCTCTCCAGACAACATGTTCAGTGTTCAAACACCCTCACAGTTAAGAAAGTTTTTAGTTGTATTTAAGTGGAACTTTCTGTATTTCAGTTTATGCCCATTGCCTCTTTGCATTTCACAAGGCATCACTGAGAAGTCTTTATCTTCTTTACTCCTTCCCCACAACGATCAGGTATTTATACATATGGATAAGATACCCCTGCACCTTCTCGTCTCCAGGCTAAGTAGTCCCAGTGCTCTCAGCCTCTCTACATAGCTTACATGCTCCAAGCCCTTCAGCATCTTCATGGACCTGTGCTGGATTCCAGTGTTTCCATGTCCCTCACATGAGGAAGCTCTGGACTGGACACAGCACTGCAGCTGTGGCCTCCTCAGTGATGTGGAGAAGTCCTTTTCTACAAATTATTCAGAAAAGAACTCCAATTCTCCTTATGCTTCTCTTAAGCTCCATTGTTAAAAGTACAAGATTATATTTTCTGACTTGAACAAGATTTCTGTTGAAGGCTACTTGACCCCATATGTTCTAATTACAACAATAGGTGAATCAAATGTTAACAAGAATAAAATTAGCTTAAAATACAAGGAAAAGTCAGTATGGTCTCCTGGGTTGAGTTTTTCCTCCAAAGCATACTAAGTCAAGCAATGTAAATAGAACATTGACAGCACAAGGCTTGTGTGACAGGAATTTCTGAGAAGTCACGGCAAATTATCAGCCTACTTAATATGAAGCATCACAAAGACTGATTACACTCGTTTACTTGCCCTGCTCTACATTTGTCTGTGTCTTCTTTTGACTGCACAGCTTGTTTATGGGTTTATCATTACAGTTCCAGAACACTTGATCTATCTTTTTCAGTTAGTACAGAGTAGCTGCTAAGCAAAATATTGTCATACAATTAATGAAAATTTGAAAGTAGTCTTGCTTCTTGTTCAGCTGTAACCTGAGCTGGACATATTGTTTACATTCCATGAGACTGTGCTTGATAAACAGAAAATTATTTCTTTTACCAACCTTAGTAGGAAATGGATAGTGAAAATAAAGAAAATCAACTATCTCAAAATATATAGCTAAACTTTAGTCAATACATTCAAGGGGTTATGCAGTATGTACGAAAACAGTTCTCCAGATCCTCCTTTCATCTCTGCATCTACAAGCCAACCAACATCAATGAGATTACATTAATGTGGAAGAAAGTTCTTCCTTTAAGCCTTCAAAATGTTCAGATTAGTAGTCAGGTTAACTAGGAGAGTTTGTACTTTTATAATAAACCCACAGCTCTTTGGTGAGAATGTCAAATGAAAATATTAAACGGAGTTAATGTGTGACTGGATTGTGTACCTCAGTTTTTAGCAAAGAGATGACAGAACACAAACTTAGAGATATGCAAGAAAATAGGGAGAAGAACTGAAAATGAGTCAGCATAGCAACAAATGTCAAAGATAATAATGGGTAAAAATTAGGAAAGCTTTTAGAAAATGTTCAGCTTTGGCCTTGTGCAAAATGAGCAGCACAGTATCCTTCTGTAAATATAGAGGGAAGACAATGCAGAATAAGATGAATAAAGACAAGGTAGAAGCATAAAGTAAACGAATGGTTGACAGAGAAATCATAGTTGAAGTCATGAGTGGCTAAAAGGGATCAAAAAGTGTGTAGAAAGAGTTGAGAGTGGATCATGTGGGAAGAAAGAGGAAAGGACAATCCAAATAAAAGAACTACTTAAAAAAGAAACAAAGTCATGCATGTGACTATTTGAACTGTGCTATTACTCACAGTGTGCTTATATGCTTGCTTATCCAGAGAAGCTGACAAGCAGAGAAAGTAAGCAGTATAAAGAAGATAAAGGAGAATAAAGCTTTTACATATATATATATACACACACACGCATATATATGTATATATATATGTTTATATAAAAGCTAAACGTATCCATTGATCTTCAGTCTAATGATGCACTATGGTGGTTAGGATGGCACTTTACTGGAGAAATAGAGCAGGAGGAGAATCAGAGAGAGAGAGAAACAACTTATTCAACATGTTTAATAAGAAAAATAGGTTCATGTCAGCTCTGATCATCTATGGATTCCCATTATCTGAAGATGACTCATCTGGATGACTTGAGAGAACAATTGGGTTGCTACAACACAAGATTTTATGTAAAATAGGAAAGTAAAAAGTGAGAAAGTAGTGAAACCAGAATCTTCTTGTCTGTAGAAAATGGTGTGGACTGCAAGTTTATATTTCTGTTCTCATTACAATCACTGTCACAAGGACAGATTCCTGTTGTGACATGCTATGTTCTCATTATAACCTTTGCCGAAGAAATAAAATCGATACCTCATGCATTTTTCAAAGCAAGTTTACCTGTTGATGGCTGTGGAATACACAGCTAATCTATGTATTCAGAGCTAAACACACTACTAGGTATATTAGACCACTGTCTTGTATACTCGAGCAGTTATTAAAATTGTACTACCTTGTTCTCATAATAACAATTACAGTAAAGATGAGGTATAATGTACTGTAGCTTGAATTAATTTTTATAATATTTCATTATAATTGGGAAGAAGAAAGTTTGGACTCTGTCCCAGATGGCTCACAACAATCTTCTAGTAAAAAAAAGACACAGTTGCAATAGTTATCCTTTGTGAATCACTTTAGGAAGCCACTGTGAGTTTTGTTACGCACTTCTGAAGGCTGAAAATTAACAATTAATGTAAAATTAAAAAAATAATAATGAACACAGAATGCTGGAATGACAAAGCTGTGACATCCACAAAAGAAAACCTGCAGAAACATGGGATTATTACAATATGGACTTTTTTTCCCATCTAAATTATTTAATTTCCATCTAAAGTCAGAAAAAAAACCTGTCATTGATTTTCATGAAGGCAAGATTTAACTAATTGATCCTGTAGTGTGAGATCAATAAGATGCCTTTTCATGTGCTGTCCATGTTGATCTGGTTCTGTTAAACTCTTTCACTTCTAAAGTAATTCATAGTTAATGACTGAACTGGGAGATTATCTCTGACCAATCTAGATGCTGAATCCTCTGGCAAGCTAAATGCTATCACTAGAACTCAGCCACATCTACCAAGAACTAGGAGGCAAGTGTCAATACTTAAACTGACAACCTCCAAATCTATTGTCTGGTAGCAGTAGATAGCATAAACCCATGGTTTACTAATACTACTAGTAGAAGTAGTAGTAGTAGTAATAGTAGTAGTAGCAGCAGCATAAACCTTTAATGGCAAAGATCAAACAAACAAAGCAAAACAAACCCCTATTTGGGCTGACAAGATACATTGCAAATACCCCTTTACTTTTAGGATGTAACTGTCTTAAATCATACTTAGTAAAACCAAATATGACCAAAAGCAGACCCTTCCCTGTTGTTATCCTGATTTGTTTGGCAAGAACTGTGAAAAGCCTGTTCTACAATACTTCTAAGACCTTTCATACTACCTGTCTCATAAACCAAAACTTGAATACTAGGGTGTTTCATATTCTCAAGGCATCTGGCCTGATTTCAACCAACTGACTAACCGCCACGTGCCTGTCCATCTCACCAAGTGGCAGGCTGAGTGGAGTAAAGCACTATGGTAACAACAAAAGAGGATAAGACAAAGAGTATGTCTTGTCTTCCAAATTCACGATGATATCCCTAATACTTTGCTCTGCAATCACTTATGCAGCACCCTAAAATAGTTTCACATGCTCAGAAACAAAGACAAAGCTCATATGCTGACAAACAGCTTTCTAACTAATTAGTACATATTATTCTAGAGTCACTTAGATTGTCTGTATCACTGTTTTTTCCTTGTAGCTAGAAAAGCAATATATTTATGAACAGATCATAAGTAATTTAAAATTTTAACAATCACTGCTGTTCCTTCCTTCTTACTTATTTTAAACCATACAGCTTACATTTTAATGGCAACAAAAACTGTGTGTTGGTGTTTTACCAACAAGTCAGCCTCACCTCCTTGCTTGGTAAGATCATGGAACAGATTCCATATGTTGGAACATATGGGAGACAGGGAGGTAATTAGAGAGCCAACGTGGCTTCACCAAGGGCAAATCATGCCTGAGGAATCAAGTGGCATTCTACAACGGAGTGACTGCATCAGTGGACAAGGGAAGAGCTACAGATGCATCTACCTAGATTTCTACAAGGTCTTTGATAAGGTCCCTGACAATATTCTTGCCATTAAATTGGAGAGAAAGGGGTATGACGGACGGACTGTTAGATGAATAAGGAATGGGATGGATGGCTGCATCCAAAATGCTGTAGTCAATGGCTCAATGACCAAGCTGAAACCAGTAACAAGAGGTTTCCTTCAAGGGTCTGTAGTGGTACCAATACTATTTAATATATTCATCAATGAGAGACAGTGGGGTTGAGTCAGCAAGTTTGCAGATGACAATAACTGAGTGGTGTAGTTGATGTTCTTGAGGGAAGGGATGTCATCCAGAAAAACCTTGGCAGCTTTGAGGAGTGGGCGCATACAACCCTCGAAGTGCAACAAGGCCAAATGCAAAGTCCTGCCGTGGGGTCGGGGCACTCCACAATATCATTACAGACTGGAGGATGAATGGGTTGAAAGCAGCCCTGACAAGAAGGACTTGGGCATAATGGGGGATGAAAAATTAGACTTGAGCTGGTAATGTGCACTTGCAGCCCAGAAAACCAGTTGTATCAGAAGCATGGCCAGCAGGACAAGGAAGGTAATTTTTCCCCTCTACTCTACTCTTATGAGACCCCACCTGGAGTACTGCATCTTGCTCTGGCATCCACAGTACAAGAAAGACAGGAGGAGGGCCCCAAAAATGGTCAGAGGGCTAGAACAGCTCTTCTATGAAGGAAGGCTGAGAGAGTTGGGGTTGTTTAGCCTAGAGAAGAGAAGGCTCCGGGAAGAACTTATTGCAGTCTTTCAATGTATAAAGGGGTCTTAAAAGAAAGATGGATAAAGACTTTTTACCAGGATCTGTAATTACAGAACAGAGGGCAATAGTTTTAAAGTGGAAGAGGGCATGTTTAGATTGCGCATAAGGAAGAAAATTTTTCACAATGAGGATGGTCAGGCATCCATTTTAAAAATGCAACACATTGCCCAAAGAAGTTATGGATGCCTCATCACTGGAAATGTTCAAGGCCAGAGTGAGCGGTTCTTTGTGCGACCTTATCTAGTAAAGATGTCCCTGCCCATGGCAGGGAGGTTGGACTAGATGATCTTTAAAGGTCATTTCTAACACAAACAATTTTATGATTTTGTTTCTATATTAAATTGCTACAATTGTCCTGCCCACCCTAAAGATAACTCAGACTTATTTTGCAAATGAGAAACACACTGAGTTCAGGCGAGATTCTTGTTCTCCTCTTTTTCTCCTTTGACAGTTATTCCACTGTAAAACACAACCAATTTCTCAGGTGTACCTGCCTCTCATGACAGAATATATTTGCTCACAAACCTCTAGCAAACCTAAACATTATGCTGGATTCTGGGTATAATAATAATAATAACAACAGTAATGCTTATTCCTGCATATAATTGAGTGGAATACTTATCTGCATGCAGACAAATAGACCAGACTGCAATGCAAGCACAGCTGACACCAAATCTTCTGGGTCTTTAACATGTAATTTTTAACACTGCCATTCACTGTCAATGAAAGAGTGATACCCAGTCTAATTATATTGGCTTACATTGTCTTAGCCAAAGATTGCTCAGGAGACCTTGAGAAATGTTTAAAGCAGTTCTGAAATAAAACATCTATGGTCATATTTCAGTAATAAAAGACTTCAAGCTACTGAGCAGAAAGGGGGAATTTGTAGTTAGAGAAGTACATCTGCCTTCCATTATGCAAGGCACCTGTCACAAAACCAGTGACAAAAAGTCAATATCCTATTTACTTCTTACTTCAGAGTATTTGCAATCTGAATCATCAGTTTCATCTATGATAAAAAATGGCAATTGATGGCAATCATCTTTTAATCATTATTTTTCCTTGCAAGTCAAACAGAAAAACAATGAAATACTCCATTTATGTGAATGTCATTTACTTATTTAGACATCAAAGATAAATTGCCTTTTTAGCACAAAATTAAAAGTGGGAATTATTATTTAATCAAAAGTAGTATCCACAAAAAAACACACAAGCGTATCTTTTCACAATAATTTTCATATTAGTTTTTCACATTAATTTTCTTAATTTTCAAATGTATTTCTGTCAATTTGTTTTTCCCAGGTATTGCTGAAAATGTGGTAACACCACAGTAAAGGATACTCCCTTCTTGAAATAATGTATTAAAAGTAAGCAGTAATATTAAAAAGAAGCAGAGAAACATCTTGGCTTTAGTCTTTGACAAGAAATGAAATGAGAGAAGGTAAGAAATCTTTAGATTGGCATCTCTGCTTAGACTGGATCTCAAAAGGTATGATTTTTTTCTTTCTTCTTAACGAGTTGTCAGCCTTCTGTGCTTTGCCAATGAATGCCAACTGTTTGCCTTCAGACACTTACTCAAATGAAAAAACACTGACCATTTTATTCTGAAAGCTGCTTATCTTCATTTCCCTGGCTATAGTAATACCAAGAAAACTCAGAACCTTGCAGGAATACCTAAAACTTTCAGAATTAAATACAGACAAATGGTATGGGACTTTTTAAATTAATTTGTTAAGTCTAGCTGAAGTTCACATCCCAAGATATCTTCCAGAAGAACAGACACTTTTCTCTGCCTTAATGGTAGTGTCCTGGTGGAAAGATTAGACAAGCCCAAAGAACCCCCATGACTATTTAACACACTCCTGAAGAAGAAAACCTGTCTCAGGAAATCCCTAACTTGCTGATTGCCAGAAAATGGGACATAATATAAAAAAGTTATTCATATTTAACCTGTTTCTCATAGTCTGGGGGTTTTGTTTGTTTGTAATAAAACACCAAATACTGGCTTGGCTTGGAGGGAGGCCTGAACACAGTGTTTTGATCTGGTCAACCAGAATAATTTTTGTGTGCTCCCACTGTCACATTTTGGTCTTATATACTAAGGGTCATAGAAGATTGAAACCAGATGAAAAGTATAAATAGATCCTAAAGAAAAAAGCATAATATGGTAAAAAAAAAAATTGAAAGCATATTTAATATAATTCTGTGTAAATATTCAGAATACTTCCAGCAAAAGTAGAAGTATTACAATCCAGGAAGAATCCTGAAAGCAAGACTTACAAAGCAAAAACAGACGGTAACTATAGTTTACAAGATTCAGCATTAAAGTATGTTTCACAGACTTAGAGTCTTTGAACTTCTGCTTATCACCAAATTTCATCAATTTACTAAACATTTGATTATTAACATAAACATTTCTTTCATTCCTACAGTTCTCCACTGTACCAGCACCAGCAGCAGTTTCACCTGGCTGGCTAGATAGACATACCTCCAAAATAAATCCTTCTGGCATCCAGGAGCAAAACAAAGCCATTAGCTCATACGTAGACACTGAAAAGCAGACATGCACATCTATATGTTTTAATATGTAAGTTAAATCCCACTCCAAGTGAATAAAAATTTGGTACTGTTGCACCAACCACAATTTTCCAAGTCTTAAATGAAAAATCTGCAAGCAAAGAAAATGTTTTTAAAATATGCCTTTTCAGCAAGAAAGTAATAAATTTCATAGGTTTTGAGCGTATTGGTCTGTTTTCCTTGGGGCAAAAAAATAATATCTTGAAACACTAAGCAGCTTTTAAAAACACTGTGATTCCAGTGGACTTTAATCTCCTTACCATATACTATAAGCAGACAATGAGGGAAAAACGCTAAATAGACTATACTTTAGAAACCTTTTAATTTTAAAGTATTAACTTTTCAACTGAATAGCATTCCAAGGTGAATTGGCTTGTTTTACCATGACGTTTTCTCTTACAAAACTGTGAGAGAACAATGTAGGAACAAGTAATACAGGAACATTTATTATTTATTATTTGTATAGCTAGAGCTTGAACATGAGGAATCAGGGCCCCACTGAGCAAACATATCATAACAAAAGTAATTCCTCCTTACAAAGTGTAGAGTCCAAAAGCCAATATTGCAATCTATGTATCCTGTCATATGTAAGAGAGCTTATTAAAAAAGTCAGGATACCCATCGAATAGTTTAATACTTTTGGATTCTTTCTAAATTCAGGGCAAAAAGCCACATCATGCATATATATATGCCTACCAGAGAGGTTTTTACAAATAAATAAGAGCTTTTCCATCTTCTACTAAAATCAAGCATACCTTTATTCTACACAGGCTATGCTTAGATTTGCTGAACCAGACTTTCAGAATTCATCACTCATATGTTACCTTCCACCTTATTTTTCCTAACAGCTTATTTACCACATCAGAATATATGTAAAAAGTCCTTATCTAAGAGCATGTCTCCCCAAACAATACTCACATTGTGAACATGGCTAATATTCTTATTTATTTGTATGTGTAAATTTGTAGTATTATCAATTATTCTTTTTTAAGTTATCCACCAACCTGTTTTGAAATGAAGAATTTTAGTTGTCAGTTTTCATGCAGATAGACTTTCCAGTGCCTTTGGTTACATATTCCTCAGTATAATCATATCTGTAAGAAATGTTTCAAAATCTAGCTGTCACTCAACTGAACACCTCACTAGGTATCATGGAAGATGTCATTTCCACTATTAATGCAGAGCATTTTTATAAACCTCTTTGCATACACAAGAGGTCACTCTACAGAAATAAGTGCACAATAAAACAGAATAATTTTTTACGTTGTTTTGAAATCTTAGAATGACATTTTCTAAAATATCCAGAGAGGTTTGTGTTCCAGAATCTGAATGTTTAATCCGAAAGAACTTTAGGTGTATGCACATAAAGACAGGGCTGAAGCAAAACCCTTGAAATGTAGTTTTCAGGTTAGACACCCAGAAGCGAACACTTCTTTTCTTTTATCGTTTTATTATCTTCTGCATTTAACTTACCTATTTGCAGAAGTGAAACATAACTTTCATTAAATCCATTAAATAAGAAAAAGCTAAGTGTTGGGAGACTGTGTCGTGAGCTATTGACTTACTGCACTAATACAGAAAGAGGGGCACATTGCTTCTATAGACATATTTTTGTTCTGACAAAAAAAAAAAGATCAACCTTGATAGACAAGAATGTAAATAATTAAAATCTCAGAAACATGACAGAGGAATTAATATGTTGTGTAAGTGTATGGCTGAGTTAAAGATCAGAAAATGTGACGAAGTGAATTAAGTCCTTTGAAATGTTGCTTAAAAATTGTTTTGGTCTACAAGCAGAGTTACTCTGACATACATTCCATTGGGATGAGAAGAAACTTATTTTTTATTATTCTTAAATCACTTACAGTATGTTTTTAATCACTTTCAGATTAATGTTACTTTTATGTAATACCAAACATCTGGTGCGCATTGTTATGGATTAAAGTCTAAACCAAGGTCAGCACACATGGTCAAAGATTCCTGGTAAGTACTAAGTGTTTGCTTCAAATATGAACTGCCTATGCACTGATGGAGCTGTGTTTCAAGGATGCAAACTCACTGATTAAATGAGACATACCTCTCAGGTCACTGGATGTCCTCAGGAGTTTTATTTATGAAGTAGCTTTGCTGGATTTTGAAGCTGGACACCAGGACAAGATTGCTGGTCATGCAGAATTGAAATAAAATGGCAATTTCTCCTTAATTATTAGCTAAAGGCTGTTAAGGTCATGTTTTATTTATACATAGACTCACACTGTGACCAAATCAGAGCCCTCCCAGCACAAAAGCTTAGTCTAAAAAAGAAAAATATAGCAAATATTTTTGCTACACTTCTCATGTTCTCTGGCAGGTGAGTTGTTCTGGATAGGATAAAATTGCTAATTTGTCCTGCAAATGACTTTTTAATGGCACCTTCCAAAAAATCAAATGAATGATACGACACATAAAAATGTGGGATTTTTCTAAGTAATGAAAAGAAAATCTAAATGGATATGATGAGCAAAGCTCAGTAGAAAATAGGCTTGCAACAAATAACTGTTCAAGGTTCAAAGAGTTTACTACCATTTGTAGCTAGAGCTCCTGCTCTGGATTTTTTTCTCCTGTGTTTCAACATTCATACTATTTGGAGGTCTACACGCAGTTTAAAATCATATGTGTTGGATTGTGATCGGGGAAGAAAGCTAAAACCACATTGTAATGTGGCATTCCAGGAGATGAATATTATTAACTGTGAAAAAGTTCACACAAAGACTGACTTTGCTGATTACATTTTGGCTTCGGTTAAATTAAAAAAAAAAATAATCTCATATTTCAGGCCTGGAAATATCTCTTCCATTTTCTGGATGTCATTTAACTACTAACATCAAAGATCTTTCCATTTTGACATGAATGCTTTCTAGATCCATAAAGTTCTGCTTGTGTGCATACCAAGAATTATCTCAGCCCTAAGAGGACTGAACAGTTTGGCACCTTGCCCAGACCTAACAATCCATACATTAAGCAATTCTCAACCTAACTTAAGAGAAGCTTGATTGAGTCTGAAGGGTTTAAATAAAACTGTGTTCCTGCCTGCCAGAGAGGGTTCAAGGAAAAATTCAGTTGTGGTGTGTTTTACAGCTCAGCTGAAGGCTCATGTAGAGGTGATCACTTAAAAGCTCTTTGGTAGAAGCTTCCTCTGGGGATATTGGAAACTATGGTTTGATTTCTGCTTCTTCTTGGATTCAGACATTCCTTTCTGGATTAGATACCAGTCATGATGACACAAACCTTTCTAAAATACTGGTATGTGTTCACCCCTTCTTTGAATGATCTCTGTTTCAAGAGAGCATTTTTCCAAAATCAGTAATATTAATGAAGACTAAGAAAGAGACAACAAACCTGTTAACTTAGTAGTTCTATTGCTGGGACTTCGGTAATAATTCACTTCAAGGCGCACCTTCCTTCAAAGATCTGATATATTTCAGACAAAACATTCATTGGATAAAAAAATAAAAAAGAAAGACTAGTTGAAGAAGGAATAGGAGCTAGGAACCCCCACCACCTTGGCAACTCTTCTAGCCACTAATGGTTTTGTTTTTTCAATGTCTGTATTTTACTCCCACCAAATAGTTTTCAGATCTTTTTTGAACTAAGGAAAAGCTTGAAAATTATATTACAGGGCACCCTGGCAGTGAAGCATTAACACTAGCAACTTACATAGCTGAAGTACTTTCAGAAGTAACTGGAAGTGTAGTGAAATTCTCCATGCTCCATGTTAGAATTAGTGAAATTCTCCACGCTCAGTGTTAGAATTGTCACCACTGAAATGAGAGGGTAAGTGTCGTTATTTTATCTTCCCTTGTGCCTGAGTTAGACAGCTGAGCTTAAAAGAAGAGTGGTGGAGATAATCTTTTTCTCTAGAGGTTTGCAGCTGGTTAATGCAAGCATTTACTTCTCTGCCCGGCCCCCACCCCACCCCCCGAGTTCATTTTAGCTTGCAAGTTGACTTTTGTGGTCTCTTTGGGGCTTCTAGGCAATTCAATTTAACCTCTGGTTTGCACCGAGGTGACTAGGCACCTGGAAGTTAGATGCTCAGCTTGGCTACCCCTGCTCTTCCCCAAGTTCCTAACTGGATCCAGCTTTTTATCTTACTCTTCTTTCTCTCCGGTTCAGATGCACAATGTTTATTCAATCATTGTGTAATTCAGAATGCATCAAATTTGATTTTCACAAGGAGTCTCATGGTCTGAAGGAGAAATCAGAGGATTTTCTTGGCATGTGTGAACAACACTGACTACTGCTATAGACAGCCATTAGCTATCTCTAAATTTAACAAGAGAAGAAAATTCAGGGTAAGACATTTCCAGGAAACACTGAATTTCCTTTGCCTAACAGTTTTTTATTATTAAAAGTTTTCAGTGGATTTATGGTTTTAGAGCAACTGGTTATGTTATATTGGTTTTGGGCTGATTCATTTCTGTGTACTGTGGGAGAAAGGCAGTAAATTTTTAAAGTGACAAACCAGTTAGCATGCTTTTTTTAGGGGCAAAACAGGTAAATGAAGACAAAATAATGACGTTAATAAGACCACTTTTTTTAAAAAGCAATAATTCTGTTAGTTTCTGGGACTACAAAAAAGTTATTTAGAAAAGATGAGGAAACATTCCAGCAACAGCCAAGTACAGACCTGAAAATATCCAGTTATTCAAGCTCTCATTTACTTCAGTAGATAATCTGGACAAGAGAAGTTAGTAAACCCAAGTACACTCAGAGTATTTAATTTTAAGGGGATTATTTAAGTAAAGTGTATTTAAACGACATGGTGAAATAGGTAAAATACACTGACATAGGAAATTTAGAAACAAGAAAAAGCATGGCTATAAAAGCACTGTATGGGCTGCACATTAAAGACAACCATAATGAATTAATTATGTGAAAACTTCCTCAGAAGTCATTTTTACCACAAGTAGAAGATGACAGCAAGGAAAGGAAGAAGGGTAATGGAAAAATATTAAAGTGATACTGGATGAAGATAAGACTTGGTCAGGGAAAACGGCAATGGATTAATTCCTTTGTAAATTACTTTAAACTCGTTTCTCCTAGAGTTCCATCCTAGCCCTTAAGGTTATTTTAAGGACTAATATACACATTTTGAAAGGGATAGAAGAGAATGCTAGGAAGGAGATAAGATGAAAGAGGCAACCATTGAGGGGAAAATAATGGGACCGTTTGCTGCAAACTAAGCGAGTGACACCATCTAAGCACTATCGAGAAATACAAGCAATTGCTGTCATCTTTGTTATGTTCTGCCGCTGCCTTCATGAGAAGTTTATAAATGAATAAAAAAGCTAGAGGCACCTGAACTAGGTTATATTAGAATATTAAACTGAATTAAATCAACTATGTATGAAAATAACTTTGGGGCACAGAATCACTCTAAGCTCGTAATTACTCTCCCACAAATTTAAATCAACATTTATAGAGAAGGAAAAAGTGAAAGCTATGTAAATATGCACGATAATATTAACTGGAAACACATCCAGAATTACATTAATTATAAATTATTAAAATAAGAGAATAGATTAACTTTGTTTAGGGACCTTCTGTTAACTTTGGTGAAAAATTCTTGACCAGTTCTTGACTAATATAAAATTCAGCAGATTTCATTTTTTCATACCTGGACAGATTTGCAGTTCTTAAATTTGCTTTAGACTTTGCACTTTGAACAAACTCAAAATGAAGCTTACTCCTTTTAAATGTGAATCACTGAATAACAGGAGGTTAGGACAGCGCATCCTCATACTGACACTTACGCAGAGCAGATTGGGAAATGATAGTCTATTGCACAGTAATGTTTGTAAACTGTGAATCTTTATTAGGAAAAAAGAAAGTACAAGACTAGTAGGGGAAGCAACAGTGTAAAGAGGTTGGGTAATAAATTTACATTTTAGCCACACGCCCACTGATAAGGCTGTAAAATTCATGCTTTGGGAATGACCCTTTTTCAGTTTTGGCATTACATGAGGAATATGGGGAACCTACATTTATCCACCATCAGCCTTCCAGGGCTGGCAGAAATTCATTGTAATTTTCTTCTTCAGGGTAGCAGCTCCTCACTTGCATTTATTCTGATGGCAGACAACAAACACACATGCTCTGGTATGCTGTTAACTGTGAAAATCTGTTGAAAGTGAGGTCAGTTTGCAAGCTTTTGTGAAAAGCAGTTGGAAAAAATCTGAGTTATGGAAAAAGTAATTACAGGATTGCTTCTAATTAGATTACACAGTTCTCTGGGGAAACACAAAGATGATGTGGTTTGACATTTTGGCCCCACATACTGCCATGCAACCACATTTAACAAAAAGAAAATTTCACCAGGATGAACAAGAAATCTCAGGAAGAAAGTGCATTGCTGAGAGAAATGTGGATTAGACTTAAGTAAAGCCAGATTTTTAATTAGAAGATGCAACTCAGATGACTTCAAAACCCCATAAAAAAGACTTATTATTTAATCTAAAAACGAGTGTTGAAATAGTAGGGTTTTATTTTCTAATGAAAAGATTTTAATGAAAATATAGCTACTTTTTTAGCTTTTCATTATTGTTGGTATAGTGTTCTTTAGCTGACTCTTAACTCTTTTGATATTCCCTAAATCATTTGTGTGGATTGCAATGTATTTAATGAGAAAAGCAGTGTTGACCGTTTTGCTTTTCATCCCCTTTTGTTATAGTCAACAGATGAGGCAGACATTTTCAGTGATCAATCAGTGCCAATTTGCAGAATTATTTTGGCTGTTGTTGCAGCCTGAATGTCTGATTTTGTCCAGAAATAATCCCAAGAAAACAGAAGTAGAATATAAACATTTCTAAAGTATCTGTCTCTTTTGAACATATATGTTTTCCTTGAGTTGCAGAAAGCAATGATATCAATTAGAAGGCATAGTGAATTACCATAGCTTTTGCTGGTTTGATTAACATAACTTACCTTTGGAAAAGACTATGTCTGGAGTATTTAAGGAATTATCTGATAAAGATATTTCTTACAACGGAATTCTGGAATTTCTAAGGTTTAGACTTTTGCAAGTCTCTCTCCATGAAGCTATTTCTTTAAAGACTTGTTGAGAATATTTGAGCTGGTGCATTCACTGCTAACTAACAGAAGTCAGATCATAGATAAGGTGGGTCACCAGGCTACCATTGTCCTGTCTTCCTGTGCATTTGTATCAGGATTTGTAACAACAGCTCTCTTAATAATTGGGAGGTAGAATACACTGAGCATCACTATGATTGATCCCAGTTTGGGGAAGTAGAGACACGTCTGCTGAAAGCTGATTAGGAATCAGAACAAACTGACTAGGAAAATAGTAAAGCAAATGGAAATAGAAATCCCATTTCTAAAAAATAGAATTTTTTAAAAAAATATGTTTTCAAGTCAAGAGATATTTTGTTTATTCTGTTTTATTGCTAAAGTAAAAATCATGGGGCAACTTCTGACTCTAGATTCAGGTAGTTGATTGGAGACAGTGGGCAAAACTTTGCAAAAGCGTTCTTGAACACATCATAATAAAAGTGGAAATTCTTGTTTTCCATGGAACCATAATTTTTCCTATAACATTTTTCTGCAGGTGTTCCAAAACGGGTAATTTTGAAGTGTTGTTTGTTTTTTTTATTCTCTTCCTTTCATAATACACAGCGTTTAAAACAGAAAAAAAATAGTCTGATGAACAAAGATGGGAAAAGAACATTGCTGCTCGTGGTCAGTAGGAAAAAAAAAAAGTCAAGACTTTTTGAATGCCCATGCAAGCACATCAGATACGTACCAACCAGTTCTGTGAATTCACCATCCAAAACTCTTCATTTAAATATATACTCATTGACTTTGTTAAAAGTGTCTTAACTACACTTGAATCCTCTGCCAGTGATATGACCTACATTATAAAGAGGCAAGTAGTGCAACATGGCCAGCACCTATTAAGTATCAGGATCTTAAAATCTAAACCCACAAAATAAGAATGAAGAATGAAAAAACCCAACAACCCTCAAACAAAAAATCTACAGCTTCATGAAGCACAGAGTTCAGACATATCCCAGAAGGTCATCTCTTGGCTTTTAGTTTCTGCAACTTTCAAAAACATGTGTTGTTTTATGATAAAGTTTAGAAGAAGATGCTTTTTATTTAAACACATTGAAAGCTGTTAGAGAATTTCCATTGTCTTGAATGTTACTGAAGCAGATCGGTGAACATTTATAGACTTTTATTTTTACTTTTGGCCAGAATAATGGGAAGGATGCAATTTTGAGCTATAAACCAAAGACTTATTTCAGTGAATAGAGCCAATAACTTGTTTTTAATCGCTAGAAAGAGCAAGATATGGGTAGAAAAGTGGAGATGACTGGCTAATTGTTTCTAATGAACTGCACTGATGCCATTAACTCATAATTGAATTTTTACTAGTTATTGACACTTGATATTTATGGAAATTGAAGTAATATCTACTTACATCTTAGGTATTCTGGTTTGCATTACCAGCTTCATCATTAACCTATACCTTGGTTTAAGATGACAAATGTGTCTGAACATATTTTTTTATGAGATAGCTGTTAAAGACTGTCAATAAATGAACTAGCTCAGCCTGATGGTGTGATGGTTGAAGCCTAAGAAAACTAGTTCTCCTCTGAAGAAGGGATGAAAAAGCCCCAGGAAGAAAATAAGCCTGAGCTACTGGTTTCATTGTAAAAAACAGAATTGAGAAATTGAAGGATCTGACATGGGGACACAGAGAAGCTTTCTGAATAAGGAGGTAGCTTCAGTAGAAAATTACATCAATATTTTATTATTTTGCCCATCCATTTTTTCCTGACATCTGAGATAAAGACTGATATACATTGCAAAAATCTGGTTACATTTGCTTCAACTATCAAATAATCCTGATGTGGTAAATCATATTTCATGTTGTTTTGAAATCTGGAAAATAGCGTGTTTATAGCATGAAAATTGTAAGCACTACCTTTGGGGGGTCTACTGCACGTCAGACATCTCTTACAGTCCTGCTAATCAAATTCACCCTTGTTAAATTCCAGGAATGGAATACTCTGGGAAAGCCATTCCTTCAACTGAAAGCAGGATTATACTCACCTTCTTTAAAAAAAGAGATGAAACTAATTTTATGGGAATCATATGCTATATCTGTAGTAGGAAATAAGACAAGGCCAGCAGACATGGAACAATATGTTTTTGCACTATTAAGCTCATTTACTCCGCTAGTGGGAATGATCTCTAGCCTATGTAAAGTCCCCAACTATGTCTGGGAATTGCTTGGGAAAGTACAAGTTGGTACAGATGTAAACAAGGGATGTAAACAAGAAATACAAGGGACTGTTCAACTAATTTGACAATACTGATGAGTGTGTGCCAACTTCTGAGTGTTCCCAGGCACTGGTTAGTGTATTAGTATAGGCATTGCCAGAATATGAATAGAATAATAATTTTAAATGGATTGTATTGCAGGAAATAAGAGCGAGACAATTATTTATATACAGATGTTAATGCACTTCTAACCTGAATTCCTAAAGACTTATATAAAAGACAATTTTTCACTCCTGACAAGAGAAAAATTCTAGAAGAGTTGTCTTATAACAAATATAATTCTGTGCTGGCTGTGCTAGCAGGGTGGTGCAGCAGGTGACCTTAGAAAATGAGAATACAAAATCCAGCATCCCTGCAGGGAGTCACCGTTCACACAAACTGTCAGCTGAGGTATAGCCAGGAGCCAAGCTGTTATGTTGAAAAACACAGATTTCTGATGGTATACAGGATATTAAGGTGTACCTAGTTACTCTTTCAATGTGTAGAAAAAGAACTGGAGAATCTAAAGATCTTTGGAAAGAAACACAGCTGCCAAGCTAAATTTTATAAGCTGAAATATAAATTCCAAGCAATGGAAATATAATAGTTATGAAAGAAAGAAACAGAGCATGATGCTTAGATGATCACTTTAGCGATGACTACAGTACCTTGCTAAGCTGCTGTGGAAGGTTTCTCCTCTAAAGGAGATTCACGATCAGAGATCCCCTGCACAATCAAACCGCAGTCCCACTGGCTGCTCCACTCATGTCCACGCAGTACCTGGTGCTGGAGTGTGTCACTCATCCTCCAGCGCTCTCCTGTGACAAAGCTACCCTGCCCTGGCTTTGCCTGGCCTCTCTGCACCAGTCCTACCCAGTCATGTCACCTCCTGCCTCCCCATATGATTTTACTGGGACGAGAGACCAGTAATGCACTAGTTACTGTTGCTCCCAGAGAATGCAAAAAGAGTATTACATTTCCTTAAGGTTATTTATATTCCTGTGTCATCAACAGTTGTACATGTTTCTTTTCTCAACTTTCAGGAACTTGATATAAAGGCTGTCAGTAATCCTTTGTGTAGAGTTTGACCACTTACAATTTAACTTGATCCTTTCTATTAGACAGGTTGATCTGCTGAGAATTGCTGCAGCAGGGATAAACTTTTACCACGAAAGGCTATATGGAGGAAGGGAAATTCAAAAGAGTCGGAATCCTTCTAGTATGTATTGCTATAATGTGAACTGGAAATCAGTTTTCAGCTTGACTGTAAATCTATACAGGCATGAAAGTAGTTATTCCGCTTTGCATAATGTCCTTTGACTTCTGAGGAGACACTTTTTAATAGCAGCTAAACCATCTAGGATTGCAAAACTGAAAGGTGCAGCTCTGGCTATGTAAAGCTTTATCTTTTGTAACAGTGAAGTGTTTCTGGAAAGTTAATAATGGCTCACAAATCAATGCCAAATGCATAGTCTGGGCTTCTCCCTCTTCACAGTTTGTGTATTTGCAGGCTGTAATTAAACCCTGCACTTCCTTTTACTCTCCCACTCGAGCGCCTCGTCATTCGCTGTACAGTTTCGACACAATTACCATTTCTGCTGCCCTGCCAATATCACCCCATCCCTCAGGAAATGGTCCGTGTACAAAGGCATAATCTTCAAAGAACAACTAGATTTGGAAACATCGCCACAACCACTGCTCAATATTAGTCCGGAGTCCCACAGAATACTAATACTGGTTCAGTAGCATAATGAATAATTAAATACAACTGGCATTGTTTCAAACACTTTTCCGATGTCTTCGAATCATGGCAGAAAGGCAAGTGTTTGAGAAACATAAACCTTTGAACGGCCTATATCATGATGAGAGTTCCTTGAAAATTACATACCAAAAATATGGCATCAGAAAAGTCTCCCAGGTTGACAGGTTAGAATTAATCTGCAAATATTGTTAAACTGTATTTTAGCTTCTTCTCATAACATTTTTGTATCTTAGTTTGTTGCTTGGCAACACTATTTTTAGATATTCGAGTAATGTGTATCTTTGCAAATTAATCTCCAAAACATGGTTGCTGAATCCTTTCTAAATAGCCCCTTTTCATGATGCTGAAGTACAAATCAATATAATAGCCATCTCTCTAGCATTTAAAAATGATGAGTAGAATATAAAAAAAACCCCAACAATGGAAACAGACATTTTATAAATCTGCTCTGGGGCATCATTATCTGCATGTTACAACACATAGAAATTTAGAACCACACAACTGTGAAACTACTTGAAGGGTCATCTATTGAGACTTCTCAATGTGCTGAACAGTTGCTGAGAATTCTTAGATAAATCAACAAATTAATTTTTTGCCTGTAACTGCTGATTAAATATGTGACCAAAACATCTCCAAAATTTCCAAATGCATAATAACTGGCAACAATATATATTGATGAAATTTTTTTAACTATTATTTTGTGGATGCACATTTTAAAGCTAGTCAGGATTTTGCTTCAGTTGCATTCTTTTTGGTGGAACAAAGCCCATGGAATAAAATGTAAGCTAAGACAAAATAAATGCTGTGTCACAATATTAATTTTTAAAAATTTTAAATGGGAATGTAACAAAAGAAATATTTTTGTTTTTTTCATTTCTAGACTAATAGTCTATTTTGATATACTTCAAAAATGTTCATGTGAATATTCATGTATTTAATTCTATGCAGTATTTTGGATAGTTACAGCCAAGATTTGACTGTTACGTCAATTTTATCTATGAAAAAAATGTTCACTTTAAAACTAAGATGTGGTCAAATGAATCATAAAATATTTACAGATGAAACTTTTTAAGAATTTCTGTTATCTGGGAAGCAGCTAGTACTAGGTAATATGATCAAAATAAAAGAGTAAAAATTGTATGAGTAATGCTATTTTTACATTATTATTTTTTAGATTTCCTTTAAAATGCTGATAGAAATGTCAGACCTTGTGATCCTCAGTTAAAAATCTTAATTAACTTCGGTTTCAGTTGCGCAATATATTTGCAAAGAAACCACTGAAAATGAAGCGCATTGCTAGCATATTGTTAACCTAAGGACTCTACCAGTCCCATCTTGTTTTACACTTTCTTGATCTCTTCACCACAATAACTAAACAAATGCAGATCATGCAAATTATGAAAAAATATAAATTATAAAATTATAAACAAATGTAATCACCATGAACTCATCTATTTACGTGTTCTTCAAGAAGTTTACAGCAAATGTTTTCTATAGAACTATAACGGGGAACAGGGTAAAATCTTTGCTTTAGATCATTGCAATTTTCAACACCTCATAACCACTACAGCCGCTTTCTATGACCTCCTTTTTCTTTGGGATTGTAAACTATCACTTAAAAAAATCCTGCTGTGCATTATAATAATCTATGTATGACTTTCAGGCCAGATTTGGAGCTACTTAAATTATGTTATTGTGGTCTTGAAGTCATAGTCTGGATCTGAAAAAGGTTTACAAAGAAAGAGGGGAATTAAATCTGCAATTTGAATAGGCCTACTAAAAAGTTGAACAAATAGGTGGGGAACATCGGCAATATTGCACTTCTAAGTTTTCAATATAGTTTTCTGTATGTTGTTTTCATGAAAAAAAGGTTATACCTATATATGATTTTAACTGCTCTATTTCACATATTTCTGACAACTTTTGCTACATAATTAAGGAAATCTTGAAACTTTTATTTGCAGTTGTATTCCACTTTTCATATTCAATGCAAACAAAGGCTTCACTTTTGAAAATCCATACTGTAAACCAAACCTTTTGTGATAATGTTGGTTATATTAATGCAATGGGATAAACAAATACGAAATGCCCTTGGAGGCTCATGGAAAGCTCCTGTAGCCAGGAGAGAGGAAACGGAGACTATTTCATGCATACTCTTGCCTATTCAACGCACCTCAACGATTCTCATATGCATCAAGGTCATAGAATCCAGCCTTTGAAAGCTCTAGTATCAGCTTGCACCTCTTTCAACAAATAACTAAATGAAAACTAAAATAAAATTACTTTAAAGGTGAATGCAGAAATTAAGGGATGGGACATGGTAAAGGGATTCAAATTTGATAGTCCCATCTTCTAGCTACTGTGTCAAACTATTTTGGGTGTTCATTAATCTACATCCTTCTCCCAGAGCAAAGGATAAAATGGAGATTTCTCAACTCTAATATGGCAATGCAGTCTTGTACACATATTAGTACCTCCTACTTTGTCAAACTTTATCTAGCACAAATTCTTACCATTGACCTTAAACCTCCTTATTGAAATTAACACATTTAGGAGTCCTACATTAAAAACAAATACTAAACTTTGTTTTTTGGCAAGGTGCTATATAGCTGTGATGAAGCTGAGGTAAATGTTGCTTTAGCCATATGGGAATGACCACATAGTATGGAGTCAAGAAGATTAGGAAGAGTGAAGAAAAGAAGAAGGTAGGAAGGCAGCTGGGTAGAGACAGGTAAGGCTCAAAGGGTGATGAAGTATAGATGGGGTGCTAGGGCTATAAATGTCAAAACCATAACTGACAGCTTTTTTCGATTTATGAGTTTTAACCTAATAAACAACAAACATTTTTCTCATATTTTGTAAAACAGGAATTTCTGATGAGAAACACTTCCACATATGAATACATAAGAGCTAATTTCTTTAATTTTAATGCACATAGCCCATTTTTCTTTTTCTGTTCTGGAGCGCAGGCATGTTCTCTCCACAATGAAAAAGGCAGGAGTCACATAAAAGATTACCTTGCATTAAATTCAGAGTATGCACATACAGGGAGCAACAGATTAGACAGAAGCTGGTCATGTACTCCTAAAGTAACATATTTGAGACAACACAGAAATTGTGTTCTTGTTGAAAAATAGATTTACATAAACTTCCAAATGAAAATATGATCTTCTTTTCATAGTAATAATATTACTATGGAATTCTTATATTAAAATACGAAAAAATAATGTTCTAGGGGTGTTTCCTATAGTTTACTTTTATTTTTTCTGTCTTCCTATTGGGACAACTGGTGCATACTTCACTTTTAAAGGTATAGTATACAAGTAGAAATTCAAATTGTCTTTTTTGCAGATCTTAAAATTAAGATATGGAAAATAAGAAGCAAGAGGAGAATAAAAAAGCTAACAAGAGAGATAGTATAAGATACCATTGAGGACAAATATGAGTCTTTTGGTAGAAAGTAATTAGAATGATCAGCTAAAGCATAAAACATAACCCTCTCCCTGTTTTCTTAAAACTTTTGCCTGGCACAGTCAGCATCTTCATATTCCAGTCTCCTGTTGAGATGAAGACCGCCGTCTCAGGACCATTAAGGGCCACTGACCACTAAACAGTCCATTTATACTGTTTTTATAACATGGATACAAAAGGGTCAGCCAAACATCAAATCTCATTTCATTATTCCTTGGGTCAGATGAGTTCCAAAGGCCCAGAGGTTAAATGGAAAAAACACTTCAGTCCATTAAAATGCATTCACTCAAATAACTGAGTCTTTCAATAAATTCTGTTCAACTGGGATTAAAAAAAAACACATTTGACAAGAGTACATCTCATTCACAAGGAACCTTTAAAAAGTGGCTCATGGTTTAGTCCCGGCCAGCAGCTAAACCCTGCACAGCTGCTCACTCACTTCCCACCAGTGGGATGGGGAAGAGAATCACAAGTGTAAAAGTGAGAAAACTCATGGGTCGAGATAAAGAGAGTTTAAAAGGGAAAGCAAAAGCCATGCACACAAGCAAAATGAGGAATTCATTCACCACTTCCCACGGGCAGGCAGGTGTTCAGCCACCTCCAGGACAGCAGAGCTCCATCCCATGTAACAGTTACTTGGGAAGACAAACACCATCACTCCAAATGTCCCCCCTTCTTCTTCCCCCAGTTTATATATACTCAGCATAATATCAAATGGTATGGAATATTCCTTTGGTCAGCTGGGGTCAGCTGTCCTGGCTGTGTCCCCTCCCAGCTCCTTGTGTACCCCCAGCCTAATTGCAGGTGGGGTGGGGCGAGAGGCAGAAAAGCCCTTGACTGTGTTTTGGCTGGGATAGAATTAATTTTCTTTCTCGTAGCTGATACAGTGCTGTTTTGATTTAGTATGTGAATACTGTTAGTAATACACTGATGTTGTAGTTGTTAAGTAGCGCTTACTCTGAATTAAGGAGTTTTCAAGTTTCCCATGCTCTGCCAGTGAGCAGATATATAGGAACATGGGGAGAGATCAAAGCCAGGACAGCTGACTTCAGCCAGCCAAAGGGATATTCCATACCATGGAGCATTGTGTGCCGTATATAAACTGGGGGGGAGATGGCTGGGAGCTGCCAGTTGCTGCTCGGCGACTGGCTGGGCACTTGTCAGCAGATAGTAAGCAATTGTATTGTGCATCATTTATTTATTGTTTCCTTGGGGTTTATTCCTCTCGCTTTCTGCTTTTCATTACTTACAATTGTTATGCTTACTATATTTTGGTTTATTTCGATTATTAAATTGTTCTTCTCTCAACCCACAGGTTTTAACTTTTTCCTATTATCGTCCCCATCCTGCTGGGGATGGGATGGGCGAGTGAGTGGCTGTCTGGTACTTTAGTTGCTGACACTGCTCAGCATTAAAAAAAAAAATATCTCTGTATTAACAGTTTCCAGCACAAACGCAAAACAGCCCCACACTAGCTGATATGAAAAAAATCACCTCTATCCCAGGCAAAAGCAGCACACAGTGGAATACCAGTATTCATTGAACTTAAGCCATAAGGTTATAAACTGGCATAAAGGTGGGTGGGCACCAAAATACTTCATTTCTCATCTCTCCTATGCAAACAAAACAAAACAACAGTCCATGGGAAGACAACAGTAAAGAATTTCTTAGTAAGACAGAGAAAAATTTTATGGGTTTCTGCTCTTTCTCAGAGGGTAAAAATGCTTTGGAGATCAAAGATCTCCAGCAATTAAATAGCAGACTCAAAATAATTGAATCTCTTGTTTCAGCAAACATGGTATTATGATATTACCTGTAAATTTTTTGCTCTTTCTTTCATGTTTAAGTAAAATTGCATCTTTCTCTATATATGACAGCATGGTATGGGTATTGTGGAATTACTCCCCCCCCCCCCCCCCCCAAAGTTGATTCAAACTGTGAGCATTTTTCAAGATGAAAGATCCAGAAAGAATGTGTTACCTGTTAGGGGTGCAGGGTGGCAGTTTTTCCCAGTCAGAAATCACAGCTTTGCGTGTGCGCACGTGTCTTTATTAATGTGCAGTTACTAGCAAGAGAATATTAATTTCTCCAAAACCTGGTACTATAGAGTGGTCATTCTTTTCTTATATATAAATTTAATAGCTTCTCAATGGCCCAATTATCATTAATTTACTGGAGTATCAAGAGCAGTAGCTCCTTACTTTGTTAAATCTAATTTTTTAGGTATTAAGAAAGCATTGTGATATCTAGAATCTGTTGAAAGACAATAATCATTTAATACCTGCACATAGGTGTTGTTAGCCCTAAGTAGAAATTAATCTCTATACAACAGTTTCTTATGTAGCAATTGTAAAACCCCTACGAAACTCACAAAATTACTGATTTTTTATATTTACCATATTTTTAATGTCTTTGATATTCAGGATAACATATCTTATCAAATCTGACTACCTCTATTTTCTTATACATAAAATACTCAGAAAGGATGTGTGTATGTTTTTAGTTATAAATATTTCACAATATTAGAAGAGTACCCCAAAACAACAGGAACACAAGATAAAAAGGGGGTCTTGTACATCATCTTTGACCTTGAAGGTATGACAATTTATAGGTTTGCCCTGTTTATACTACTATTCTTACATCAATATACCTTCAAAAACTCTGAATAGGATTCAAGTGGAAGGCCTACTGGTCCTTAGTATGAAGGAGAATATTTTTCCTGCCACCTAAGGTGCAATGACAAATTGAATCAGATTAATATGGTACAAGGACTGCACCTCAAAAGAAATGAAACCAAAACTCCAGAACCAGATAAAATTGTAAATATTATTGCAATAACAATGCTCTCTCCTGAGATCTACTGGGTTCTGTATCATCTAAATGGTTCACCTTCAACATAAACAGGAATGTAAAAAAAAAATTACAAATTACTTTTTCTTTTTACCAAGTATGGTATTTATCTCGGATGACAAACTTAAGAATAAGAGAACAGCAGTGTGATGATAGACCTTCAGAGCATTTTCTTAATAATGTATAAAGCACTATAGAAGCATTTTCAGAAAAAAATAACACCCCAGAATATTTTTTTTTAATATACCAACGTCTACAACTAGAGTAAGATCCTAACTTTATCTTTTACCTCAAATAAAGTAATTTCCTTTAACAATTCAGAAGATAATATGGCAACTTTTGCAATTTGAGATTCTAAATTAAATCACTGTAAGAGAAAGAAAAATTCAAAGCTCCTCTTTCAGAAAGGCTCTCTCCTGTAACTGTCATTATTAGCATCAAGAATAGAATAATCCTGCATTAGCAGAAAGATTATTAGATGAACCTCAGGTCAGACTGATGTTACGGAACTGAGTGAGCTGTTCTCAACATTATTCCAATTGCTGCAAATTCATCTAGTCCCACAAATGGGAATTTGCTGCTAGTTTGCTACAGTGTAGTCACATCCCTTGTTTGCATTTTATGATAGACTAGGAGACAGTGCTGCTCAGCTGACTATGGCTGTTCCTCTCAACATTTTGTCCACACTGGAGAAACCCAGAGACTAATTCTTGGGTAGGGGTGTTCTGCAAGTGACAATGACGTATGGCATATGGCAGTGTACATCAGAGACCTCACTAATTCATAATTAATCAAAAAGGGCTAGTGTTTTCAATGGGTTTTGCCACCCAGAACTGTCTTACGAGTTCTGCCACATTTCACCGATAGATTTTTGCTGTCTGCTGCCTAATGTCTTTCAATTATTATGACTGCATGCTTCTTCAAACCAGCTGGGCAATTCTTGGGAGACATGGTGACAGTTAAAGGGTATTTAATGATTTGGGATCGGTCTTGGACCTGCTTTGATACTGTCAAGTTGGATCACAGACCAGACACGGGAGCCTATACTGGTGTGGTTCCACTCTGGCCAAGGTTGCCATGTTAAAGCTAGCTCTGTTTTAAGATTGCGATTAACATCTAGAGTTACAGTATGGATTTACCTTAGGACATCTGCAAATGTTCAGAAGCACACACAAAGGCAGTGCTGAAGGAACCTATCAAAGCTCAGGGTCTGACATAGGCACATTTTTCTTTTCCTGGTCCTTTGACTCCATAATTGCTTTAAATTGATTTATTTCTTACTGAGGAAAACACATGCAAGATGAGCCTAGTTCAGACGAAAAATTGGTAAGCATCTCTCAAATCAAAAGCCACTGTCTTCAAGGAGCCAAGATGCCTTTCTCACACGTGGCATAACTTTTTTGAGTGTGTGCTGCCCCTTCTGCTGATATTGGTGGTGTGGTGCGTTGAGCCTGGTTGGATGCCAGGTGCCCACCAAAGCTGCCCTGTCGCTCCCCTCCTCAGCTGCACAGGGGACAGAAAATAGAATCTTAACATTGATGATCTTCTTATAGCTTTGCAATGTTTCTAGAACATCCCTGCAGTATTTTACAAATCCAGATGGAAAAACAGATGAAAGAAATTTAGGAATCAGGCCCCAATAAGAATGTCTAGAGGGATTGTATTGCAGGTGCAACTGATAAATACTTCTGTGACTCCAGCGTGGTACCTTTTAGAAGACGAATAGTAAGGGACAGGTTTAACATTTTCCTGATTTTGTGAACATATATATGTGGGACACTTAAACTTTGCATACGTACAGGTCATGTTCCATTTTCTAAGTCAAAACAATCAAAACATCCATATGCTCAAAGTAGTAAAGGAATGATAAGAGGTAAACAGTAACTTGCCAGTGACTTGATTGATCACCCACTGTAAGAAACAAACTCAAATGGTATTCTGCACAGATAATCAATTCTGTAACAGTCAGCATCAAATGTTGAAGAACCATTAAGATGTAGGTACCATATATGCTTAAAGAATAAATCATGAGTGAAAAATTTCTCAGCCTAATTGCAATACACATGGCCTAAGCTGTACACCTGTCAGATAATTTCTTCCGAAATAAGACAAGACAGAATTTGTGAGCAACATGCCATTTGGCCTCTGCTTATGGCATAAAATGCACCAGCCTAATTTTGCTAGGACATGCTCACTGTGGTGAGCTTGCTTCATCTTTTGAATAACTATGGTCTTGTGTTAAAAATAGTTGTAGCTCTGTTAGAACTAAATGATCTAAAATATGCTTCCAATGAATTTGTGCCTGAGCACTTTTTTTGCGTCCTTAGTATTAGCCTTTTTTGTTGAATAGTAAATTAAGGCACCTGTAGTCAGTAATAGCTTTTACTGACCATGGAGAAAATCAGTGAGGAATTTGTGTAAAGCGATTCTCTCAGGATCCTATTTATTTAGTCCTGTTCAGCAGTGGTGGTCATGCAGGTTTTGTTATAATTATATAGTAGCTAGAAAAATGCACATAAGGAGAATCAGAGTGTGGTACTGGTATCTAAGCACTGAGTGCCATTTGACATTCCCTAGGGCATCTAAGACATCTGCATGGGGCTGGAACGTATGAAATTGGATGTACAGGAGACCAAACTCTGAAGCAGCGGGCAGAAGCCAGGTGACATACCCCTCAAGGAATAACACTGGCATGATTGCTTAGTTTAAACAAGAGAGCTCCCTGTATCAAAAATGAGAATACTCTTCTACACCCACTGGAAACTGGCTTACTGTGCAGCCAGGAACACGACAGCCATGGGAACAGCTGGAGCACAGGCAAGTGGAAATGGCTGGCATTCCCACAATGAAAACGGAGGAGACACTGGAGTGCAGGTACATGTTACTGACCTATTTTTTTTATGACAGTATCAATGAATGTAAAAGCTTCCATATGTGACATACTTTTAACTAAAGAAAACTGTCGGCTTTGGTATTGGAATGAATAGGAACGTCTTTCATTCCTGAAAAAGTTGTTCTTCAGCAAAACCTCCGTGTTCTGTTAAATGCACACAGTAGAGGTTCATAAGTCCATGTCTTGCAGGTAATCCACTTAACTGACATTTCTTAAGTTGAACAAATAACAGGAGGACAACAATTGTATTTAGCACTGAAGGTCAATCATGTTCTTACATTGATATTAAAGAATACAAGGAGAGAAACCCATCCTACAGAGACTGCTAACAGCTTGAATATTTTTGAAGCTATATATCAACAGAGAAAATATATAGGCGTTCTAAAATACATATGTATATACTTTATATACAAAACATTAAAAATTAATTTAAAATATTCTAAAAAATATGAAATACTGTGTTTTTCTATTACATTACTTTCTTTTGGGGTGCAAGTAAATTTTGCCTGTACTTTGCAGGCTGGTCATGTTTTACTTATATTTGCTTTGTCTAATGAGCTGCAATGGAACTGTCTGCATACAAAGATGGATTTATACTCTGGGTAAAATTTCTTGACAAATTCATTTGGGGAGCCTCTCCTAGAGCTAGTCATTGAATAAGCATTTTTTTCTGAAAGAAAAAGGTTTACAATAGTCATTAAAGTGATAGGTCTAAAGAGATTAATTAAAATCCTCTACTGGAACATTTAAAGTTCTTGTTAGCATAACATCTGACCTTTGTCTTGGACTTTATTACGCTAATGAGAAAAATTTCCATGATCATGTTTTCTTTCTCCTTGCTGTTTTTCCCAGGGAAGAATGCAAAGAAATTTTGACTAATCACTTATGTCAAAAAGATGTACGTTGTGCAAAGAGTTAATTTTTGTTTGATCAGTAAAATTAATTTTAATGATAAGCCTAAACCAGTAGTTTAAGTATGTTAACGATCAGTATCTAAATACTATACTAGGCATTTATCCAGTATATTTTATTGCAAAGTTCAAATATTGATTTTTTTAGCATTAAGTAATAGCAAACAGTTCATTTACAAGCTGTAGAACAACTGTTCTCCTCTGACCCAATGTTTTACAAATAAGCTAGGTGATGTTATATTTAACAGTTTGGAAGAATCTAGTGTATTATTGTCAGTCCCAATTATTTCAAAATAGTAAGGCAGTCAAAAAAATCTTAAACTTGGGGTTTTTGTATTTTTTTTTGGTAAGGTTTCGGTTTTGGTTTTTTAGATGACTATGTAAAAATATGAGGGTAAAGTATTTGCTTTTTAGGTTTTTGGATCATATGACACAGTTGGGGCAGTTTTCACAATTTGTTTTACTGTTTTGAGAAGTAGAACTTTTACAAATTATAAGTTTTCTTACTGGCATACTGTATTCTTTCAGATGGTGTGATTCCATAAGCTGGTGTTTCAGATCAGAATTACAGAAGCCTGAATAACTTTGATAATTGGGTTTCCAGACTCCAAGATGCTGAGGTCATCTTCTCACATGTTTGGGATATTCATTAGAACCATTTGGTACAAATCTCAGGGAAAACAAACGATAAACTCTTTTCTATACCAAGGACATTAATTAGACAAATATGAGTAAAACACCCATTTAGCCAGCTGTCCTTTTTCACAAAATTTGTAGGTACTTTATGTCCTTGAGGCCTCTGCTTTTTTAAAGAAAACAGTTTTTCAAAATTATTCAGATAGGGGACACAGATGGGCACAGACACACCCACACATGAAACCAGGCTAACTACCCCTAAATTGTGTTTCACTTCTCTTGAATTCTGAAGAGTTTGCACAAAGTGCATATGAAACACCTGGAGAAAGGACGAATTAAAACTTTGATTTCAGATAAATTGCCAGCAGGAAAAAGGCATTGCTTGTTATTGGTCAGGAAGCATTTACCTGACAACTTTGCACAGTTGTTTCAATGGCAATGGATGTTGATTTGTAGCACTGCGGTTTTTCCCAAACCACCCAGCTCTAGAACTGACGATGTGTGACTGAGTATGGTTCTGCCACCATGACTTAAAAGCTTACCCTGGCTTACTGCCCTAATCATTGTACAAATAACAGCAAAATCTTTGTCCACAAAATATCTGTTATGTCAACGAAGGAAAAGTTTTACTATTGAGTATAGCACTTCCTCCAACCCCCATCTGTCTTTCTGAGGTTAAAGAAAGATCTTGAGCTGCTGCTCAATACTATTCTGGTCATGTCTGCATTCAACCTTGATTAAAGCAGACTGTTTCCAAGGCATGGATCTTTTGCCATTTTCTCAGTTATTCTGAAACATTGCACAGGAAAACTTAGCAGAGAACGAATAGCCTGCTTTGAAATGCAGGTTTTGGTGATGTTCCTAAATCAGTACAGCATTTCATTAAAGTTGGCAAAGATCTATTGGATCATCAGGTCAACCTCTTTGAATCAGCACTATATTTCTCTGAAATAAAGGCTCTATCTTACTCTGAAACTTTAGTTTCAGTTTAATGGCACTACTCCAAGCACAGAATCGTTAGCAAGCCTTGTCTAAGAGCAGCAATTATCATGAGTCCATTCATATTCCCAGTGAAAGGAATCCATCTAGTTGAAAGTGCAACAGATCTTTTACTATTCTGGTTAATAAGCTGAGGGGTCCAGTCAAACAGTGATAAGTTATCTATAATTTAAAGTTCACATGCACAAAAAGATGAGTGGCAGCTTCAAAGAAGTTGACATGGTTGCCAACTTGTCAATGTAACCTACAGGATGGTCCGTAGTCACAGGGAAATACAAAAGCACTTCATGCTGTGTTTCTCCCAGCAGGGATGTACTCTATGATCAAAGGCTTTGCTTCAAGTTTAAGCACTCTCCAGCCAGAAAAACTGGGACTTCAGCTCATAGCCAAGCGTGGCTTTCTGCTTTGTGGCATCTTTTGGATTCCACAGTGTAACACAAGCTTTCAAGATATATTTAATAGTACAAAATACAATGAAAAGGGGGGGTTTATTGCTCTTTTTTTTTCTGATCGTTTTCTCTTTCCCTCTTGCTATCTCTTTGCCTAATATTTCCAAGGGGTTTATCCTTCTGGGCATTTAGGCAACCACTTCATAGCATCAATAGTAACAGCTAGAGTCCCCATGAAGGTGGTGTTTCCTTTGAAAATTTCTGCTCTGTGAGCTAGAATCTTTTTAGAGTATTAGTAGGTCTATTTATTTTCAAGTTTTATGTTTATTTCACTGTGTTTATATAATTGAGTCGTAGAGTGGATAGCATTGCTTACTGTGTTTTGATACATTACAGAAGTTAGTTGAATGACCTTTTTCTGAATCTCCAAAACTACTCAGACCCCAGGTTCTTTAAATTGCTTCTGGGAATCTGAATGCCCCGAATGAAATGTTTTGTCCCTACCTATACTACTTACCCAAGTATTTCTAAATATTGATCCAGCATATACTAGCCCAGTTAAAATAATGAATTAGATGTGTCCCCACACCTATAATGTCCATGTTAAACACTTAGTCTTAAGGTTTGTCCTGTTAGTAGGTGTATTACCATAGGAAGAAAAAATATTTGGGAGTCATTTCTACTCTTCAGTGCTAGGAATCACATGCTTTATTTATATAGTGGATACAACCATGGCTCTTATGATCTTTACTGCAGAGACTGGAGCTCTGCACCAGTCTGATAAGTTGTGAGAAACAGCCATTTTTCTGAAGTGGTTATTAAACAGGAGGCAGTAGATTCTTAATCAGCAGAAAGGAAGAAATAGAAAAAGAAAACTGAGGGTGAGAACTGATTATGCTAATATTGATGGTTTAAATGAGGTGATGAGGTAAAAGCATTCAGATAATATTGTCATAACTCTGAAAATAGCAACAGCTTTTATTTCCACACTGTACAGAAAGCGTGACCTGTGGTACCTTAAAGAGAGGCTTACCTATTAATGCCTCTTACTCTCATTCCGGGTTTTTCCATTCACAGTTTAAAAAAAGCACATGTCCTCAAGCTTAAACAAATAAATACGATTTGAGGGGAAAAAAAAAAGTCCGAGAAAATTAGTGAAGCTTTTTGACTTAAAGCTAATTTTCTTTAGTTTACCATCTTCATGATTGTATATAATCGTTTCTTTAATGACCTTGAAGTTTTTGCCTCAACAGTATTGCCTGGGAGGTTTGCTCTACACTTCAATAATTCTTTGTGTGAAAAAACATTTCTTCACATCTGTTTAAGTGTTATTTGTCTTTATATTCCCTTCAACCTCTTTGTCCTACTGATAGTCATATTAGCTGGAAAAGTTAACAAGCTAACTATTATCAGTATACAGTTCCTGATTTTTACAGAGAGCTTTAATAAAATTCTATTTATCTGTATTATGCAGTTTAAAAATAAGCAAAAGATTTACAGTACCTTCTTTTGGGCTTATACTACATGCCTTATGTTAATGTTATTCTCATTTTTCCACAGTGTTACTTATATATAATCTTTTCATTTAAATTAGCAATGAGAAAGTAGCAAAGCAAAATAACAATAAAACCAAACAAAATCCAGCAAGAAACCCAGTACTCAACTTTCTCTTTATAATCCAGATACTCTGTGAGGTTCTGAATTCTGCTGTATCTTGAAAAGCACGTATGGTCTTTATGAAGTTCTCTTGCATTTACTTTCTACTTAAACTGGGTTCTTTTTAGGAGACCACACATTAACACTGTCGATAATCTGCAATTTCACTTGACAAAAGTCAGGTTTTTTTCTTGGTATATTCACATTAAAGCTGTAATAGGCTAGAACAGTTTACACTCACCAGTATGTCACAGACTCTGAAAGATACAAACTTGTATAACGTGTGCTTTGGTGGGATGACCAGAAGCAGCTTAAACTATCAGTGTTAGAAAAATAGTCTGATCTTTGATGGAGATACTTAAGAAAGAGCTGTTTATCAATACATAGAGATATTAAACCTTCTTTCTGCTTCCTTTTGCCATGCTTCTGTGAGAGAGTTTGAATCCAATAGCGCTGCAGAAGAACAGCACGGTGTTACCTCTCTTCCTCCCGAGGACAGAGCCTAGCTCCCTCCTCATGCTATTTAGCCATGTAAGTCTCAGAAATGTTTTCTCAGAGGATGCTTATGAGACATGAACATTATCCCTATGTGCATCTAACTTCCTACTGTATTTTCAATTTAAGAAGCCATTTTGGCTTTCATAAAAAACCTTTTATTTGCTGTTTCAGGTGCAAGCTGGCTGCTGACTTTCACCTCTGAGACACCTGTATTTCAGAACTGACCAACTGTTCTGCAGAGTCAGGAAAGCACTTTGGAATCTTCTTGGTTTAAAATTATCATATAAGACTAATGTACTGTATTACTAGTCTATTTATTGATCCACTTGTCTTTATTTTATGGTTTCAGTTGGTCTATCTTATAGCACACAAATGGAAGCATTGACCATGCCTTCACAATGGCTACAGCAGGGCAATTGCTCAAGTCCAAGCTTCCCCACGTTGTGTCACTGATGGGAGGAAAATGGAGCATCTTTTGAGATAAAAAGCCAATTAAAGCTTCAGGTTCATTAAACAACAAAAGAACTGCCCTCACAGAAGAGGCTGTTGATGCATTCAGTCTACTTTCCTGTCACTTTGTGTTGTGACACCACCATTGGAACACAGATGCAAAATAAGTAGCCAACAATATTAACCTGAAACTCACATTTCAGTCTGGACTTCTTATTCCCATAGCTTTATAGGGGGCTGGCATTTTCAGGGGGTTGTTTTCCATTTTATTTAAAGTTTTAGGAAGATTCAAGTAGTTTCTACAAAAGGATCAAAACAGTTAAATTCACCTCAGGTAAGTCATGGACTACAGGTAGTATGATAAAATGGATAGAGCAAGCATGAGGCAGGGCTTTTGGAGCTGGTGTTGAATAGATAATGTTTTTTAAACTAAGGAAATGTTATTTATTAACGGATTTAGCTATTTTTTTTGCTCAACATAGTTAACATCTTGAATAAATGCCTACTATGAGCAGAAAAAAATGAAAAATAGAAATGGATTTTAAGGAAAAATAGGAAAACTGTTGGAGAAAAGCTACATTTTTGCAAGTGTATGCTGAAAAGTTCTTGAAAAAAATCAAGCCACCTGTTTCAGAACAGTATTTGTAATTACTTCTTGGGACATTATTTTAGCAAGGACAAGTAATAGCAAATTAGTTAGAGACTACCCATTGTCATCTATCACAGCACTATCAAAACTAGGCAGCTGCAGCAAGGCTTTTACCATCCCATACCAGGTTAACTTCAGTAAGTAGTTCCCACACCTCAACCCAGCACAGCCACCCATCCCCCACAAGGTTTCAAAAGTTCATCTACCATCTGTGCTGTCTCTTCATCCTCTTCAGGCCAGCCCACCCTGCTTCTTGCCTGTGCTGTGTCCAGAATCTTCTTTCTCCAGGCTCCTCTTCCAGCCAGCCCCTCCTCATCCAGGCCCCCTTCTTCTCCCAGAGCCTCTCCTTCATCCAGGACACCCTCTATCCTCCCTCTGCTTCTTCCAGATCTCCCTTCATCCAGTGCCCCTCTTCTTTACCCCTTAGAGCTATTTAACTACTTAGCAGGAACCAGCCACAGCTGCACCTTATCCACGTCAGCCAACCCACCGCCCCTGAAATCAGCCCACAGCTGTATGTTATCAATGTTAATTAACCCACCTTCATTCCTCTGTAATTACTCTACAGTTCCTCTACAGTCATCTGTAAGTCTTGTGTTGTCTTAAAAATGAGTTTATTACCCAGTGTGTGAAATCAAAGAAAAAGTCAAAGAACACATGATATTGCCTTTAATACAAAGTTGTGCATGTTTGGGTGCTAGGTGTTCTAGCACACAATGGTAGTTTCCACAATCAGATTTATACAAAATTACATGAAAATTAATTTGTTAACTTCCAACCCTCTAACACTGATTGGATGGAAATCTACGTAATGGTTACACAGTCTTACTAGTTAACTACATGCACTCTTTGAGGAAGGGTGTCTTTGTGGGCTGGGGTACCTTGTGTAGGGAGTGTGATTTTTGGTATTATAATGAAGGTACTTTGCTTAAGGACACAACTTTGGCTATCTGTCCAACAAGTATCAGATCTATCTTGCTTGTGCTGCCAACTTTCATGAAAGTAATTGCTCTTCAAAGTTGCCTTACAATAAGCAGCAATTACTGCAGTTAGTCATCCTTGATAGTTCTTTGCATGGGATGTTCTGAGTTGAAATAATGTGTCCATTCTGATTCTTCAAGAATATGTGCAGATTGTTAAACAAAATCATAAATCCATACAGTCTGGTTACAAAATCTGATAACACTCAAGCTGGAACGATTTCTTGACTTCAAGAATTAGAATATTCAGGTCTTCTATGAAAGTTACTTTAAAGCCTTTTTTTTTATATAGTCACCAAATGAGACTTTGAAATATTTGTATTTATATTAATATCAACTGACTGAAGCTCAAGCCTACAGCAATAGCATTTCCAGCGAAACTCTGTTCTTGGTTAGACTATGGGAAAGAAAAGTTTTGCAAAAGTGTTATCATTTTCAAAGAAGCATGGCCAATAAAGCTCATCTGTTAGAATTCTCTAGCCCTGATTTAGGTACCATCAAGATTTTGCTGTGCTGTTATCATGTCCCATGGACTATTAACCACACCTTCAATATCAAGTCATCAAAAAAAATCCTCATTTGACTTACGAAAATAAACCAGTCCTTAAGCTTGCTGATACCTTGTAGTGACAGGATGTCAGATGTTGTTTTGCAAATCCTCCTCTATTGATGATGTTTAAGTCTATTCCTGTATCTAGTGACACAGGGATACAAGATCGTAATCTTGCTAGTTTACTTAAATAGCAGTTGAAGACAGTTCACATGAAGGCATGTGAATATACTGCCAGGATAATGTAAAGAGCCTCACTTACTCGTCTATTTGTTCCTGTCGTTACTTGTTTCCCTTCTTCACTAACCAAGACCTCAAGGCTGGTATTTTGTAATCGGTACCCTTCATCATGCTAGGACTACTGTATTTTTATTAGAACAGACAAACAGAAACAAAGCTCAATTTTTTTAAATTTTTTTTTTGGCAATTCCTCCACCTTGGGTTAATTGAAATTGTCATTTTACCTCAGAACAGGTTACAATGCTTCTTTATGCTGACTTGCAAGCCCCAGCTGAAAAGGCAGGATTATATGATTTCAAATTGGAAATCTAAAAAAGGCATGGCTCTGTAAGCTTCCCACTCCTCACTATTCCTTAGGCCACACTGAAGACAGATTTCTCCTCTGTCATTTCTTTTTGAGCTGCAAGTCATTAATAAGGGGCTCCTCGTTATCTCTTTAGTAGGGAAAGGAAAAGGGAAAACTTCATGTTCTAAAAGACTTCTATATTACAGTATCACTAAATAATCTGTTACCAGAGAAAGACTTAAAAAATGGGCATCAGTTCAGATATAACCATTTTGGAGACCCAATGACTATATTAAGATATTTAAATGGATTCTTTTTAATGCAAAATTCATTACATATATTACTAAAATATCTCTTGGACTGAAATAATAATTCAGTAATGCTCCTTGGAAGACTGAGACACTTACACAAAAAGAAAAAATAATGTCAGACACGATGGGCAAGCAGAATCATAACTAAAAGAAAATAATGCAGTTATGTGAAGGAACAGCAGCATCTGCCTTGACACATGTGAAGTTATATAAAAATGCATTACCACATTCCTTACTGAATATATCACCTCACCAATTCCAGACTATTTAATTCCTGGAACTGCAGATAACCTGCAAAAAGCAAGAAGTATCTTTAGCGTCACTCACTTCACATGGAAGTTGCTGCAGTACAATATTTGCTATATTTACTAAACTTAGTAATTTTCAATTTGATTTTTTACAGCCTCATGTATTAAAAAGGTTAGATCTGGCCTTTCTTCCTTAGAAGAAAGCATGTTCCCCTGAAAAAAACATCTTTTTCCTTTGAATCACACTTTTTGTCCAGTATCATTGTTCAATCTTGGATCAGAAGCTTTTGTATCAATGAGAACATACCTAAACACAGTTCTATTAACTTACCAATATAACTCTTCAAAATTTGGGCTTCAGAACCACTATTTATCTGTTCTATTACACAGCAAGTATTATTTTTGATTTTTGTTTAATCTGTTCAGTTAGTCTGGTTATATGTGGAATCAAATATAAGAATATAACTTACTTATACTTGGACAATGTAGGTCTGTTCATACAAGCTACAAAATTGTTTATAGTCACTTAGACTAATATTAAGAGGTTGTTGCAACTACTTTGCCCTAAAAGGCCTAGCAAACACATGAACACACATGACTGAAACTTTTTCAGTTTGCTAGCTGCAGCTTGAAAGGATAAGCAATAATTGAAAGTAGCAGGCATAAAGCACAACCAGTACAGAATGGAAGGGTTTGCACTTACTTTGCATAGCTGTAACTAGAAGCATTAGTTACAGGCAAGACAGAAGCATGCCCAGAAATTGTATATACCAGTCCCTCACCAAATATAAATTTTCCCACCTCCATTGATTTCCAAGGAGGCAGACAAATTTACAGCAGCGAAAGCTCTAGGCCATTTTATTGCCCAGATTCTTTTCTGAACAAATCCTGTGTGCAGCAAGGATGGAAATCAGAGACCCTGATTCAGTTCTGACCCTGCAGAAGACAATTTTGTTCCCAGCCACTTTAACTTGTTTTGCTAATGAAGTATGAGCAGTAGTAGGACCGGTGCAGAACAGGGGCATTTCGCACATTGCAAATGCTTTTCATTCTCACCTCATCTGCATTTGTGTGGTACTGGTGTGGGATAACCATACATAAGCAGAGGCATGAGCAGCAAATACCTCTTGAAGAGCAAATCATCTGCATGGCCTCTGGGAGCCTAAGAAGCTGTGAAAATCCAGCCTTTATCTACTTGCTATAACATAGTTTTGATTGATGGGATTAAAAAGCAGTTTAAAAATCTTGGGGCACTATTCTGCATAGGTTTGCATGTCATTTCACATAAGGCAAATTTCTCATAATTTATTAATTTTTATTCATAATTTAAATGAGAAAGTTGTAAAACATGGCTCTAGCTGAAGTTGCGAAAAATCAGTATTCTTCAGCATAACTCCTTTGTTCAATTCTCTGCACCATGGATCTGACATAAAGGTAGAGGAAACTTAAAGGAAGGGAAGGTTTTTTTGCCAGAAAAAAAGGTACAGCCAAACAAAATAATGTGAGTTTGTTACTAAGAGTCATAATTATTTTAAATCAAGTAAACGGCCTTTTTTTGCCAAAATGTGTTGGTAGCCAAATGAAGGGCCCAGGAACGGATCCCTGGCAATCATGACACACAGCGACACATCAGTTCAACAGCCCTTGACAGTGTGTTTTTAATTGTCTGTGGTGCAAGGTGGGCAAATGCAACGAAGCAGAACTTGTAGAAATATTTAGGAATACCTTTAAAGAGTTGCGAGTGGCAATATAGGAAACAGTTAAAGGTAGAGAAAAGACACCTCATGAACTCCTTTTCACCTCTTCTTATTACACAAATAGAAAAAGATACTGAATAAAACTCAATGATGGGAAAGTAAAAATCATCATTATTTTCCACAGCGTATAATTAGCCTGCAATACTCATTACCCCCAATATCAGCAAGAGTAAGGGTGACAATTAATCAGTCAGGTGCTTAAAAATGCAGCTCCATTTCAATAGGATTTATGAAAGGAATACGGAGATTATGTAGTAAATCCCCACTGGTTTTGTTTACACTCCTCTGAAAGCATGATCCTTGGAAAACAGCTTTACATGCAGTGTGTTATGTTACCTACCTGCCTCCAAAATACATGACAGAGACACAGAAAACACACAGACTGCCTGTGAGACATTTCAGTGTATCTGGTAATATACCAGCACCCTGGGTATGCTCTGCCACAAAGGATCCCCAGTTTTTTAAGGGTGTTCTCTGGTCAACACAAACACCCAGCTCGAATGCTCAATCAGCAGCCGTGGGGGTGGGCTCTAATATATAAATCAAACAGCTGGGTGGCTTTCGAGCATTTCAGTAGATATTAGACATCACTATTTTGAGGCATTTCAGCACTTCTGTGAATCAGACCCCATGACCTCAGGAGGCTTTGAAAAACAGACATTTTTTTTATGGTTAGTTGAGGTAAGAAGAAAGATAGTGAAGTGAAACATCCAAAACAAATAAAACAGAAGAAAGAAAGCACTTTGGAAGGAATAGAAATGCTTTTGATTTAGGGCATGTGCCATTTTCTAGTATCAGGTAATAAAGGGAAGGTTTGAAGTGAGAGAGCTTTTCCGTAGACGGTGTCTGGAGTGCTTTCCACATGTGGTCCAGGAGTAGCAGGTAGTGCTAGTGCCAGTAAAGGGGACTGTATGACCTGCTGACCTGAATGAGTGTGGCCACAGCTGTGTTCACACCAGCAAAATCCGGGATCTGCTAGTTGGCTGTGATTAGCCCGGCTCAGTTCCTTTTCTAGTGAGGGCCTTTTCACCCGTCCAGCCACTATATTTTGTCACATTTTCCTTTTGTTTCATTTTAAACCTCTCTCACAATTTTCACTCCCCATGCCATTTTTTTTCCTACTCTGAAAAAACGTGCAAGAAAAAGGACTTTTAAACTAATTTTTTAGAAGTGCTTAATGTAGGTAGTACATGAGGGCAGACAGAATTCAATTTTGGTTAAATGTAAGCTCATGCATACTTGCAAAAAAATGGTCTGAATTTCTTGTGCATTCTCAAAGGCTCTGATGTCCTGATTCAATGAGTGTTTGAGTGCTCCTGAGAGAATAAAGCCCCTTAATTTCCTTGTCAGGAGTTAAAGGTTCTCTTTCTACTCAATCAGCAATGCAAAGCCCTTAGCATTGATCTTTGACCCCTCTTAAGAAGAACGTAAGTGATTGTTGTTCAATGAAGACAGCTTTTTGGTGTATTGCAGCAAACAGGTTGCACGGATGAATTATGGGGATTGAAAAACGGAGTATAAATACCATAATCCTGTTATATGAAGCAATGCTATGACCTGGGTAGGTGCTGAGTCTCAAATTCATAGGAACACTTCAAAAGATTTAATACTAGAATTTTGGAGAAGGTTAATGAAAGCAGTAAATGATATGCTAGAATTCGCAGGAAACAAGGCATCACAAAGAGCAAGGTGCTCAGTTCCAGCCTCACTGTGGCTTTTTTATGATGGCAGCAAAATAGTCAAGCTGACCATTACCCAGGAGAGAGAGAATTTAAAGTCACTATAGGCGATTTTATTGCATTGCCCTCTGCAGTCTTCAGGATTGTTGGAAGCGGGCCTGGAAAAGGAAGGAAAGAGCAAGATCTCTGTGCTGGGTACTCCAACTAGACTGGCAGCCCAGCAGAGTCTGTGAACAGTCACTCTCAGTAGAACCCTTCTAAGCAGAATATAGGCAGGAGCTGCCCTTTCTTGGTGCTGCAAAAACCAGCTTTACCTCCTTCCCCATCTTTGTTCCTTGGTAGTGGCAAGTAGTGGATTGCTGAAATACAAGAAGATAGACAAGACACTGAGTTTGGCCAAAATTCTGATTTCTTTCAAAGTTCTTTCATTTCCTACATATTTCAGCATAGAATGAAGCATTGATGAAATTCCTTTTGCCCTTTACACACTCATTTTATTAGCTATAGACATTTCTACCAAATGCCCTTCTCTGGCTAAACATGGCAAACGAGGTTTCACCATCTTCAGACATATACATTCACATTATGAATTAACAGTTGCGTATCTATACATTTATTTCAGAACTTGTAATATATTTCATAGTCTGAGTATATGGAAAAAATATAACAATTACCACACCAGAATATATGTCAAAGATTCAGGACCTTTTGCTGGGATTTCAATTGAATTTAGTTTCTCAATGCTTATAAGGAGGTTGTTATGGTTTTAAATGAGATCTGTTGCTAATGGCAACTGTTTCAGTAATTGTAAAATCTATAAAATAGATAGGGCTATTTAAACTGCTTAAAAATTTATAGCATATTAGATTTAATTAATACATTCAAATATGAGAAAGGATTAATGATTTAAAATCTGAATCAATATTTTTCTCGTATGTGTATGTTTTGTATTAAAAATAATATATGCAACTCTCTTACTAGTATTAGAATGAACAATTTGTCTATGATGGCATAGTGGCTTAGTCCACTGTTGTATTTCTTGACCTCTGTATGCCAAAATTGAAATCTGGATTAGGCAGGAAGGAATTACTGTGGAAGATTCAACAGAGCTCTTTGCTGGCCTGTGAAAACCAAGTTTTATTACCAGGGCTGTAGTTGTATAGTCATTGCAGTGTTTATAGTGCATTCAGCTCCAGGTGCAATTACCATACCTAACCTTACACATATTAATTGGCTTTATTATAAACTACCTTTCACCTCCTAATAAATAAAAAACACAGTTATTATATTTCCTTTGGCATAATTATGTTTTTAAAGGGTTATAATGGTATATAGAGAACTCCGGTGTTCTACTTAAAGTGATATTTTTAAAGCTCATTGAGGTCACCAGATAAATGGAGCTTAGTAGTACAAAATTATTATTATTACTGTTACACAGGAAGTGTAGGTAAGACTGCATATACAGTATGTATATACATATATGTCTATATATTTGTTCTAGTGGTGTCTGAAGTACTTGTAATTACATTTCAGGGTTATTTGGTTCTACTATAAAGACAAATAGAAGCTTATTCTTTTCCTAAAACACATTCCACTTGAAAGCTGGCTTCCTAAACTATAAAAAAAGAGCTAATCTCTAAAAGACTGAGTTTGTGCTAGCAGGAGATGGCATGGAAACTTAAAGCTGTAGTATTTCCCTGAGTTTCACCTGGCAAAAGATTTGCAGGAAAATTATGTAGGGTTTTCCCTTGTTAATATTTCTCCAAAGCCTCCAGTGCTGAGTAAAGCACGGGATGTATTTTTTTCAGAGACTCAGTGGTGGTAGCCACCCATTTCAGACTGGAAGATCTCTAGAGATTTGTATCAGTCTCCACCGTAGACTGTCTCCAAGAAGATCCAAGACCAAAAGGACAGAGTCTCTATTTCAGTCACTTCCTCTGATGTGATTTCAGGTTAATCAGATAATTCTTGTCCTAAGATGCTTTTCTTCAGCGTGGAAATTATACTGCTATTGCTTCTCTCAGACTCTAGGATGAATTTAAAGGTACGTGAAGAACTGTAAATCCATGGGAGTGTAGCAGGCTGTATCTTAGAGAATACCTCCAGTGACTGCAGTTTGTACACGTCTAACTTTAAACTAGTCATCTCTAGCCATGTAGTATGCTACAACACGAGGTTCAGCAACCGACCGAGTTCAGAAAGGTTTTACAGTTTGTAATGAATGCCTCATCATAACTGCACTGCTGCGAGTAGTTGTGTTAAAACTAGTGTGAGCGTGTTTACAGAAGCAGCAGTACCACCATGTGTAATCACAGAGTGTGTACATACGGATTGATTCCATCCAGTTGGAGGTGCATGCGAGTTAAACATATATCTCTAAGCTAATTACTGTTCTCGATGGAGAAAATTAGATACATGGAGAGAGTAATTGATTTAACTGAATTTCTGACTAAAAGACACTGGCCACAACTGATGGGAGCCTACACGACTACCTTAAACTCAAGACGTCTGACTTCTTGGGCTTCATTAGAACAGGCAAAATCTATTCATAATGCTTAATGGATGAGAAAAAGATAAAGTAACTTCCACTAAAGATTCACTACTTAGAATTTCACACCAAAGCCAAAGATAGATGAGCTACAATGTCCAGTAAAGGGTGGAGGCCTTGAAACAACGGGTATTCCTGAAAATAAAATATTTGAAATCAAGGCTATTGCAGGAAACATTCAGACATAGAAGAGGTAATATAATTTTGTACCTAAGAAATTTCATAGAACAAACAGGAAGACTGGAAAGGTTCTAGACAATCTCCATACGAATCTGTAAGCATAAGAATACAAATATGCTATTTGTCTTTCCAACCTCTAGGTCACTGAAAGGAAATTGACTGTTGAACTTGGAGGGAAATCTAAGGAGGGAACTAAATTTGAAATAATAGCAATAGATGTTGGTGGCTGTCTGCATAGATGCTGATGAAGTGTTACAGGGGGGAAAGGAGTGAGACACTATCTCAACACTTCCGTCATTTCCACTTAGGAATGCAGTCTATATCACCTATCAGAAGGTGATAGTCTCAAATTCTGGTTAAATAAGATGAAAAAACTACTTCAAGAATACCTATAATTAGTGGGTCACATGATGTGACATCAACTCAACACAACTTTATCCATGAAATCTCATCATTTTAATTTTAACTGATAATCTGCTCTCCAATCGATTAGAGAAGCAGGTTTCTCTGTTTCTGCAGAGTAAGCCTTCCAACTTTAAGGCAGCCCAGCTATATCGTATAGAAAAGACCAGCTCCTCCTTCATGGAAGGAGAGATAAGAATTCGGATGGCAGAATCTACAGTACTCAGTGAATTCCCAACAAGATAAAATATGACAGCATTTTACCCTGAGCATATTCATGAATGATAAATTATTTAAAATGATTTAAATGATATATTTGTTTATTGAAAAAGGACCTTCCCAGGACTCAACAAGTGAGGCATGTTCCAAAACTGCAGCAGAACATAGGCTACATGCAGTTGAACATGTCTCCAGAAGTGATAGGCAGAAGTCCAAACCGCCAGAAGAAAATTACCTGCCCAAGAATTTAATGTTGAAAATGGAGTTCCTAATAGAATATAACCACTAGTTCTTTGTAGTCATCATTAACCTTTTGAATTTACTTTCCTGGGTATATGATCTGAATGTGTACAGCCCATTGATTTGCCTGTGTGATTCCAGAATAACAATTATGAACATTTTGGTTAACTTCAATCAGCTCTGTCCTAGAGGCAGATGTTTCAAAAATAAATAATGTCTGAGGAAAACAGATGATGAGGCAGAAGAGAAATCTGAGTAGTGTGTCTAGGGGAAAAAAAAATTAAAAATCATGAGAGGATCAGGGGGTTTGAGCTATTATATATTCCCTGTGATTTTGAATGTCTCTTTAAGGATTTTTGTCTTCCCCCAAATCTATGAAGCTTGCAGAGACCCAAGAGCACATACCTTTAGGGAATTATTGTTGTCTTAGATCAATGCTGGTGCAGCCAAATAGCAATACAATATATTAAGTGAAAGACAGCTAAACAATTCACTCTTATTAGCTAGATGTTGTGGGCTTATGGCCAATAAGTATATGTTAATTAATAATTAAAATCTTCTGTAATAATTTTATGGCAAGCTAATCTCTGATTGTCTTGACAGAGAGCATTTATGCTTTGCATGTAGTCTACACACTCTGCAATAATCCTCTGGCTTTGCATACATTGTTGTGTTAAATTGCTTCAAAATATTTTCACAGCAAAAGCAGTTGGTAGAGCTCCATCAGTACTTCACTGCAGAAATTTAGTGCACCTTTAGAGAAATGACTTTTCACCCCTATTACACTATACACGGACAAAATCTTATAATCATTTGTCCCATAAAGCCTGCCAGCACCCCTTCCAAAGCCTTTCCAGTACCATCCTTCACTCACCTACTCATCATCTATACATTTTGTCCCTGGTTTTTCACTGCGTTCATGGGCTGAAACAGCCCAGATCTTGAATTTAGGTCAATGCAAGCTCTAAAAAAAGAAAACAAACAAACAAACAAACAAACAAACCAAAACCCCCAACCCTCAAACAGCAAATAACACAAATAACACCACTACAACAGAAAGCACCCAGAGGGGTACTTCAGGTGTTACAGAACTACTAAAGGTAGGAGGTAACTGTGTTATGATACAAATTATATGCTGTGGCTGAAGCAGATGCCTTACCAAGCACCTGAGAAGAACTGATGAGCAGAAATATGCGTTGCCCTATAAAACCTACATATGCATGGTGAAGGGCTTCTGTCAGTCACTTCTGAGTTTAAAAAGTAACTCAGATTTTGAGTACTTCCCAATGTGAAGACACAGTCACTAGAAGATATTGTGAGATACATGCTGAAGCGTACTGCTGGGTTGTGTACACTCAGCACCTTTCACAAGAAAAGAAAAAATAAAATAAAAGAAAGGAAAGGAAAGGAAAGGAAAGGAAAGGAAAGGAAAGGAAAGGAAAGGAAAGGAAAGGAAAGGAAAGGAAAGGAAAGGAAAGGAAAGGAAAGGAAAGGAAAGGAAAGGAAAGGAAAGGAAAGGAAAGGAAAGGAAAGGAAAGGAAAGGAAAGGAAAGGAAAGGAAAGGAAAGGACTGATTGAGAAGGTAAAAACAGACACGTAGTTTTTAAATCTCCAAATATACAATTTCTTAATGAAATAAACTATGTAATTTCTGTCAGGCCTTTATTCTTATTGGTCTTTAGAAGGCACATGATGCAATGGAAGCAGGGAAAGATACTTCTGCATCACCACACCTTGATCCTAGAAACATCTGGGCTGATGGAGCACTTCCTTAAACTGTACTTGGCTCACTGAGTGCAGCCTTAGTAGCAAATCGCTAAAACATTCCACAACCGAACTTTTTTTTTTTTTTTTTTTTTCTTCTTAATCTGAAGCAGCTAGAGTTTTCCACCACCAGAGGTCTGATACTGGATTTAGCAGACTAGGAAATTGCTACAGGTTGTCACTTCCTCTGTTAGAACAAGTAAATGCCAAGCTGCCTCTAGAGATTGTATTAATCATCCTGCTGATTCTCTTTAGGCGGAAAAGGTTGACATAAAAGTATGTTAATTGACTAATCAAAAGAAAATAAGTTTAATGTTTTCTGGTATCTCAGCCTCGAGACTCTCTTGTCATGGTTTTCCTATCCTTCTATGAAACCGAGAGTTGTTCTTATTTCAGGTCTGATTCTCATTATTGATATGTCAGGTGGTTAAAGGTAACAGCTGGGAGAAGAAAGGCATCTATTACATTTGCATTCAGACTATCATCAGGATTATAGAAATCTGTAGCACTTCAGGGCTAATTTCTGCAGTAATGTTAACTAAATTCAGAGGCAGGTTGGTGAAATTTCCATGACAATTTTGTAGCAGTAAACGCTGCATAATTTATAACAGCAGGCAATATAATACATGCATTTTAAAGCTTTTTATTATTATTTGGTTTTATAACCTAGTAATAAATCACACAATGAAGACTGGTTGAGCTAACAGGGAAACCTCTAGCAAACTTAATATTTGCTATGAAATCTCACAAAAGAAACATCTTTTCCTGCTGGCAACATGTGGTAGAAAGCTATTTCCCTCAAAGCAGGATAAGCTTGTTCTTTTCACTGCAGTCATTGTTTTGGTCAGGTATTTTTATTCATGTGTGTATATTCCATTATTTACTTATACATATATTAGAAATTACTACAAGAATTTTAAAGAAAATTATCCTGCCAGAAAATACAATTTGTTAAAAATGAAAAATAGAAAAGAAATTGCAGATTATAACAAAACACTTCAATGTTAATAAAATGAAAAAAAAAATCCATATTCAGTTTCGGTGAATTCAATTGAATGTTTTAACTGAAGTGTTTTAAGTTGGTATTGTTGTGTGCCAGATTTGTATTGCTTCCTCTATGACATTAAAATATGTAATAATAAATCATCAACAGTTGATAAAAAAGGCTTTCAAATTGAAATATTTATATATTTTTAGAGATTAAAAAAAAAATAAAAATCCAGGGTGTCTGAACTACTGGTATACACAATACTTAGTCAGTCTTACATGCTCAAATGCTTATTTCCTAGCTATGGAAAATCAAGTACTGAAAAAATTTACATAAGAAATTGTAGGTAAAATGGACATGTGGAGCAGCTGTTGTTTTTCTCTCGTAGTATGTGAAATAAAGGATGGAATAACCAAGGGGGTCGATGTTTTACTTCATTTTACTGCTTGCATTGATACAGATTATGCCATTTCATGTATTTAACAAAATTAGCAAACAAGATAAGCAATTGGATAGTGAAAAAGGACCTACAAAGGCACCCAGAACTCTTGCAATAGGATGTACAGAGAAGTAAAACAGGTCACATCTTTGGACTTTTCTTAGACTGAAGGAGGGAAGAATGTCCTCAAGCTCCGTGTCACCCAGAACTGAAGAAAGCAGGAGACTAAGGAATCTACTAATTAACATAATTCTGTGTACTGTATTGAATTTGTTGCCTGAATCATATTTTCAATTCTCATAAATAAATCTGCCTTTTGACAGACAATAGTTTTATCTCTTTTGATATGGGAAAAACTCACACCAAAACTCCTAAATGATGTTAATTGATGACAACTGATGTCAAACTGCTGCAGCCTGAAACAAATTGTGTCAACATGTTCCAGGGAAGCAAAATTCTGCCTGTTGACAGGTGTATGTAGGTTTCTGACAGTAAATAGCAATAGATTTGAGAAAATTGCCTGATTACAAGAAAATGGGATTAATTTTACTGCATGTTTATGGTTATAGTGGTGACCACACACTGAACATACAAACACACAGATGCAAAGATCTGCAGTTAGTTGTCAATTGTGTACGTAATAATTGATACTTTTATCTTTATAGTTCATACTCATTCATAAGATAGTTTTGATATATCAAAACTGGGGGCTAATTACTTTCCAAATAACCTCCAGTGAAGACATAGTTCAGGCCTTTTGAAAACAAAACGTACTGTCTGACAGTTCTTCCAGGCTTGCTGATGTTCTGGGAAAATAGACATTTGGTATGACTTTCCTTTGTAGAAGCTACCTTGTTTCTACCACATTTTCTTATATTTTCAAACCAGTGCTTCTGGCTTGAAGTCAAACTTGCTTCTCTCCTAGTCAACTGCATTACCTCTGATACCTTTTACAAGTTAGATCCAGATCTACTATCCTCCATTTGTGTGGCAAATTACTTGTTCTTACTGAGAGAAAGCATATCTTCGGTAGTTACTTAGCCATGTAACTTTACCAGTTCCTTTAATTTCTCTAGTCCTCTTTTTATGTTTAAAAATCCCTCAACTTTATATTGCTTTAAAGCTGTAATTTGGTACTGATCTCATGTTGTTTATAAATGGATGCTGGCCAAAAGTAAAGTCATCCCTTTGCTAATGTATGTAAGCTAAGAAAAGAAATTTTGCAGATTTGATCAATAATTTGCTAAAAGAACTCCTGCATCAGGGATGATATAAACCACATGTAAGCTGGGCAATCTTATGGCCCAGCATTCTCTGCCTGTTGATTGGTTAAAGTTTGACCACATAACACATTTTATTTTGAAATACTGTTAGCAGGACAAACATCACAGAAACTATTGATAAAGAGATAAAGGAAATTAGACTTTTCCTTTGGTTAATTGTTTTATAGTGTTTACATAACCAAGTCTGTGATAAGCATATGACATAAGCATATGAAGAACCATTCTCAAGCAGTTTCTTGTGTATCCATCTATTATTTCCTGGGTGTAACACAAGAAATGTTAATTACTTTTCACATTTCTAAAGTCATTTTGTTTCTGAGTTGGTAAACATACCTGATTAAAATGTCCCATTGAACTAGACAATACAGAGAGCAGATCTGCAAGCTTTCAGGTGCTACCAGTAGCACTGTGACACTACCAACTGGAACAGGAGGCAAGTGTAGCTGTGTCTGACCTTTTTCCTCCCTTGTCACCATTCCTAGAGGGCCACTGAACAGAACTATTTATGATGAGGGTATTTTTAGTGTGGTGAATACCTCTCTTCCAGGCCATAGCCTCTAAGTCACTTTGGATATGTCATTAAAACTCCATCAAAGCATTAGAATAAATAATTATTTTTCCCTTGCTCTATCTATGGAATTTTTATGGCCATGCACAGGGCCATGAAGAGTCTTTGTTTGACTTTGTGACCTTGCACATTGCTGTGAATGCCTCAATTTGCATTCATTCATGAATACAATTGTCATGCAGAAATAAGACATTTTTTCACCTTGGTCCCCTAAGCTGCTAAATTTTTAGAGTACATTTGAGATGCACCAAAACAAGTGGTATTAGAGTCCACAGAATATGCAGCTATTCCTGTCTTTTCCTTAAAAGCAGGTCTGGCATATACAGCTGGTTATCTTCTTACAAGAGCCCACTTGCTGACGTACCAATTCAGGAATTGAAATATCCATGTCTTGAAGATTTCAACTTGCATTTGCCTAAGACATGCCGTGGCACACAGGCTATTAAGCAGATGTGGCAACAACCTCCATTCATCCTTCTTTGAAATCTCCTTTATGCCCCAAATTTAGATGAATAAGTGACATGAAATCAATCTTACCCTACCACTTTACCTGTTCTGTGATATTCTGTCATTTCATATATATATATTTTTACTCAGCTAACTTGTCTATAAAAACACTTACTTTCAGCTGTCTATAAAGAATGATTCGTTTTCCAAAACTGCATATTAACTACTAGAGAAGTAATTATTCATTTTTCTTGGCTTAGATTCTTGGTATTGGTAAATGGGAACTGGTAGGTAATTTGACATACATGGTAGCCTGTATAATAAAGATATTTGTCACCAAATCATGAGCATTCATGGTGGTTTCATGGCAAATAATGTTTAATTTGATTGCATATTGCTAGTTTGTGTGATCAAAAGCTCCTTTCCACTAAGCCAAAGGAGCTCAGAGGAGCAACTACTGACAGGGGAACCCCAAAAACATCATCAGAGCAAAGAGAGTCACTGAGGTAGCTGCTCCGCAAGCAATCCCAGGGGACTCTCAGCTTGTGGCCCTGTGATGGCACCCACCAAACTCAGCCAGCTGGAGAGGCTCCCTCATTCACCTTACAGACTGAAGAGGGGACTTACTGCCCCTGGGGATATGGTATGCCAGAAAGATCCTTTTGGGGTTGATCCAGACTTATTCTAGGATGTTCAGAGCAGGGACCAAAGGCCTGGAAGGAGGGGTGGACTGGGGAGGTACAAGTGTGGGAAGAAGAGACTAAAAGGAACCAGTTGTGTGTAGGCAGGCTCCTGGTCAGCATGCTTCTCTGGCTGTATTCTGCACCTAATCCCAACAGTCTGTCCCGTCTTCTCATTAAACTCCTTTTCCATCTCTGCTCCCAGCCGCAGGGATCTCTGTCCTGTGTGCGCATGTGTGCCTGAAGGCTTGAGTGCAGCAGCTGGAGCGGGACCAGGGGCCTTGGGTACCTGTGTGTCTGTGATGGGATGAACTAGAGAGATCAGAGCATGTGTGATTGTGTGCAGATATGTGTGTTGGTGTGTGAATACTGGTGTGAATCAGGCTGGGCTAGCCGGTGAGGAGGACAAGAGACTTGGCAGACAAGTATGGGAGTGGCTGTAGGTCTGGGCTGTATCCTGAAGAGACCAGGAGGTCTGAGTTGGGTATCGGAGGGACTATGGGGTCCATGCCAGGTACTGGAGAGACGATGGTTTCTGGAGGTGGGATGTTGCGGGGGTCTTAGAGCTCTATCTTATGCTGGTAGAACTTGTGGTTGCATGTGTGTCTGTGTGTTTGTGCATGAGGCGGCTGGGGTACCAGGGCCAGCTACTGAATAAACCAAGCGTGCAAAGCTAGTTAGTGAAAGGATCCACATGTATAGATGCCTGTACAAATGTATATATTTTACACTAACAGGTTTTCATCCTGAACAGTCAGAGGAGGTAACTGGAGTGTGACTGGCCATGCTTGTATGTACAGATGTATCGTGTGTATGTGCCTATTAGGAATAAATAATTTAGACAACTGAGGCAAGTGTCTGAAATCAAGGGGAATGAATTTAGGCTTTTTTTTAGATGTTAAACTGCGCAAATACATCTAAATAGTAAATATGTGAGCTGAGAAAGTAACCATTTAAATCTCCACACCATAGAGGTACATCTGTAGTACCTTCTTCTAGAAAACTGAAAGTCAGGGGTGCACCAAGATCGTAAAAAAAAAAAAAAAAAAAAAATAAGCTGTGGAAATGTCAGGCTTGGAGAAATAAATACACACTATTTCTGGGTGTAATTTATTTGGCAGCAGCTGGTAATCTGAAAAACAATATAGCCTCAATGATTCATGTGTACTGAGAAAGCAGGTCTAATTCACCTCAGGAGAGGCTGTCTCAGTCGCAGTCATTAAGCCAGGCTGAGTTCAGACCTGTACGCTTCTGGTACACCTGTATGTCTGCCGTGCTTCAGGCTCTGTCTCAGTTTGGAGATTACCAAGTAACAAAAAGCCTGCCTGGAGAGCTTGTTCTCTGCTGCACACCACCACTGTCTCTGTACCCCGCTTGCTTTCCTATGGCTTTCAGTCACGATGGGGTACAGTAGCTACTCTGGGACCTCCGATACCTGTGGATGGCATGTACACAGGGTCAGCCTGCATTTCGCATGTGTCTTGGCTTTGTTTTCTGGCAACAGGGAAGTACTTTCCTTCATGAAATACAAGAAGTCAAAAGAAATGAAGCCACCTTTGTTCAAGGTGTGCCTGTATTCTACCTAATTACTCTCTCCCTTTGATGAAGAACCAATAAATAAATATTGAATATTATAAATAATATAAATATGAAGAACAAAAAATAAAAATAAGAACCCCACCCACCCCACCCCCCACACGTTTTCAGTATTCTAGAAACAAAAATAATTAAATACTGTAAATAAGTATGCTCAGACTAAAATAGATTAGGATGGACCTCAGTGCCAAACAATTCAAGCTGCTAGAAGAAAAGAAATATTTTGCCACAGCTGCTTTTATTTTCAGTAGTTGTGGCCATTTTCCTTCTCCAATGAGTTACTCGAACAACAAGATCATCCTCTGGGCCCTGAAGGTAGACTTCAAAGTATCAAGCTGGTTCTTTGGAATCCAGTCTGAGCTGCGTGTTTTTACTTGGAAATTAGGACTGTCTGGTAGATCCTAAGGGATAACTTGAACTGTGTAATTCCTTGATAGGGATTCATGTTTTACAGGAGATCTCTGCTGAGATATCTTATTTCACAACTATTGGAGCTCTGATCACCAGCTGTGCTTGTGACACAGACTGGAGTTGATCATGCTATGATCAGCAGTGGCACAAAACAGTTAACGGTGATCAGGCTGCTCTGCCCACTGGACTCACCAGTAAGGAAAACTGTGAAGAACAAATAAAGGTGATAGAGTTTTGATTTAGCACAGGACTGAGCAAAGATGAAACATGATATTCCACATTCTTTTTTACCCCCTTCATTGCTTTTGAAGAATTCTTTATCTATTACTATGACATTTAAGCAAAGCGGTAGATAATACTGCAAATCTGGATGAGAAGGAACAGAACAAGTGGAATACCTAAGTTGTAACATTCATTGCAATTGGAAGATAATACTGTCCATTGATAAAAATGCTACCTATGCCAAAGTAAAAGAAATAATCAGTGAGAGAATGCTTGGACCTTATAAACCCTATTTGATTTAAATGGATTAATTGCAAGTATGATAACATATGTAGTAGATTTTTTTTTTGTACACACGAAAGTCTATGTTTACATAGCACGTACTGAGGAACAGAACATACAAACATACATACATGAAAGCTTCTAATCTGAAATACAGAATCCCTGTATGTTTGTTTTGGTGTCTGTCCTTTTGACAAGATGGGAGTTGGTACTGTGTAAACAACATGACAATATGTTCAGAAATGGTGACTGAGGTTTGTTGTAAATCTTCAACATTTGGGGTAATTATTTCAGTTACTCCTCTGAATTTACCAAAATGCTTTAGGAAAATTAGGAAGACTGTATACACATGAAATCAATATTGATCATGAAAAGTTTGTTTGAAGAGCTGGTTCTTTTGTTTTTCTTACATATTGTTTATTATTATCTTCAGTTCTCCTGCTTCGCTAAGTTCTAATGTATAAACACTAAGTTGCAACTACAGTCATACATAAAGGCTGAATTAGGTTTTGCTACGTAACTTTATTCTGTGCTCTGATGGAAAACAAGTGCTTGATTTAGTAATAAATAATATCAATCTATGCATCACTTTCTGTTGTATGATGTAATAGTTTCAGCTTGATTGATCAGAGACAAGCTAAACAAAAGTAATGGATTCACTAAAACCTGAGCTGATTGCTGCTAGCATGGAGGTAGTAGACTTGTGACAGGAGATGGTGTACGGTGAAAGACAAGAAATTTGCAGACAGTCAAGAAGAGACAAGGCATGATTTTCACTTATGTTCTCATTAGACTGGAGCCAAACATACCTAAGATGAATGTTTGACCAGGGCTCTCGTTTGAACTTCCATAACAGACCGTTAGTTTGCTGTTGCTGCTGGGAGAAGTGGGTGGGTGGTCTTCAGAGGTGGGATGCTTATTCAACTGAAGCACAGAACTTTTTTACCCAGAACACTGTGGCACTGGACATGCTCTTCGTACATTGATGTTACATTATTTTCTTATCAAAATATTTGATTCCCTTTGCCCAAAAGTTTCTTTTACATTGAACAAACTTCCTGATTATAAGTGGGAGAAGTATGGAGTTCTCAGGGTATGCGGTAAAGACACTTAGTTTTGCAAAGTCTCAGGGTGGGAACTCAAATCAGTTTGTTTTGCAATTTTACAGAGAAATTCTAGTTTTTTGAGCTGGCTGCTGTTACCACCAACTTTGGCTGGCAGAAAAGATACTCTGGCACTTGGAAATGGAGCAAGGAATGAGAAAGAACTTCTAAGGCAGCTATTTTTGTTTAGTGTACAGCATTTAGTCCTTCCATTTGACAATAGAGGTGTTTTAGCTTCTGAAAATAACGTTTAAAACTCATCCAAAATCTTCTGTAAGGGGAAGCATACATTTCACTTTTATTCAGGTTTATTCATGTTAAAAGTTTCATACCTGAACATTCACTAGTATAGGACTATTTCTGCCAGATTCTGACTCTTCTTGAGTGCTGCTGAAAACCCCGAGTCCCCACTGAGATGTATGTGAGCTAAAGCTCCTATGTGCCTACATAAGGTGCTCAGTCCATCTTGCAAATTCAGATCCTATGTGAAGTGTCTCCTTACAATAAAAAACATATTATCCTTTGATGCTCTTCCTTTTAATGATAGCATTTCTAGCATTCTGACATTGCATTTATCACTTTTTCTATTTCTCAGCCTCATTTATTATCTACTGGATGAATTAGGTTTTTTACTCCACTCTAGATGGGGGAAAAATAATTAGGCTACCATGGGAGATACTAATTTCTTCTATCTTTGCCCTCAAAATGTAATGTCTAAATTTTAATTAGGATCTGTTTGATCCCTTCCAGACTGGAATGTTGTATAAAATTTTTACTGCTTCTAACCTAATTGGTCATTTGGTTATTTTTTATGTGCAGTGGTTTTATATCCATTTATAATGATTTACTAATAATAAAAATATCAAGAGAAAATTGAGACAAAAAATGACACAACCCTATCTGAGACTATCTGGGGGATACTGCAGTTCTGCTGTTGTACTTTAAGGCTGTCCTGTGAAACCTGAACTTGTCATGCTGGTCTCATCCATTGAAGCAAATCATGTCCAGGCATCTTTCCTGCCCAATCATTACCATGTGCTGAGTTTGTGCCACTTATTATGGTATTAATTAGGCTACCATTACATTTAATATCATCTAGGGAAAGTTTCTTGGTAAAAAAATGGCTGGCTATAAATTTTGTACATGAGGAGGGAAAAGAAAAAGAAAAAGCAAGGTGAAATTGGATTTTTAATTTATAGCTGGTTTTGTGGAAGTCGAAAGTGAGATGCCTCTATTTCTATTGGACTAAGCATAGACTGGAAAATGGATCCTTACAATGTTAGTCTTTCTTTCAGTGTAGTTGTGCAAAGAACTATCTTAACTTCCTCCTAAGTTACGGAATAAAGCATAAGTTTTCATAGAGATGAGTATGGGGAGAAATGGTAGAATATTGACAAAAAATTTCTAACTTTCTCCCTCACCAAAATTTCAGAGTAGTCATGAACTCAGTGTAAATTGTTACACAGTAGATAAGTCTAATGTTTGAATTAGCAGAAGGATTTTATTACTCTGTCAGGATGAAGCAGTATTCAAGCCAGGTTAATAACCTATCAGATATTTAAAAACAGCCATGAAACATCCCAGAGGTCCAGCCAAGAACACTGCATGAAGCAGATGATATACTACTGTTCTCCAGTGATCCAGGCTCTTTGGAGGTGAGGAAGAGGGCAGTTAAAGTTTTCCTGAAGCTAATTTAACAAGTGTAATATAATGTCTTGTAGAAGAAAGGCTAGCAGATTGTTGCTGGTTTTCCTTATGCCTTGTTGCTCTCTGGCAGATACTCAGAATATGTTAATTTGCTCTCTGGTAAACCCCAGTGCACAAATAAGTCTACCACTTTTGCAGCTTACTTATTCTAAATTTGAGACTACTATTCTAAATTGAGATCTGAGACTCCACCCACAAGCCAAAGAACAAGCCACATTGTAGATTTCTAAATGACCTAAGAAGAAGCAAATCAGAAGAAAATCAGGCTCACAGGCTGTAAGCAGGCTTGGAAGGTATATCACCAGGGTCCTGAAAAAGGACCAAAGTAAAACAAAACCCAAAACAACACAAAAATGAAGCAAGAAAATAATTAGTTTCTGATATGCTTGGCTGGAATTATTGGAAAAGTTAGATCTTTTTTGCTGCTGTTCTTGAAAATTTAAAGTGCTTTTGGCTTTCTGTAAAAATCATGTTAATGGAAGATTTTCTATGTGCATTTGTTATATATATGTACTGGATATAATCTCATTAAAATTTAAATTCTATAATTCAGTATTTGAGTTACTCTAAGTTGGACATTCATTTATAATTTTCACAGGTACTCATCAAAGAATAAACTTCCATCCTTAAATTGTTTATAGCCCAGAAGATTTGCAAGTCCCTAGAGAGGTGTTGCAAAAATGCTTCAGAATTTCAGAAGTGAAAATACTTAGAAAATGGCAATACCCCTGGGTAGCTGCTGTGGCATTTGGAAGATAGTAACGTGGAGAAAACTGCTGGAGCACAATCCTTTAAAACTTAGCTAGCCTCTGATTTTTATTTTTTTTTTTAGCATCCTCATTAAGAAAATCTAAATTCAGAAAATGTGAATTGTCAGGTTAACTGAGAAGTCAGATGAAGTACTGACTTAACTTGGATTTGGAGCGGTACAAGTAAGACTTCTAAACTGTCACAAATTGAAAAGCGACTAAACTCTTTCGGCCCAAAACATATCTATGGTTAGGTGTTTGCCCAGTTTGGCTTTTCAATCAGTGACAAGTAATAGGTATTTCCAAGGACAATTCATTTGCTTTTCAGAGAAGTATCTGCCCTCAGACAAAGCTAACTGACTTTTTTTCTCCTGCCCTGAAGCTTATGTGAATCTGATATTTAAAAGTTCCAAGGTGTATTCTGCATTCTAATTCTTCCCTGTGACAAAAATACAACATTTTCTGATTTGAATGTATATTGAAAAAACCAAAATATTGAGAATGGGAATGCATGCCTAACACATTGTGTCTGTGTGTTACAAATAAGTGATTCCTTAGCACTAAATGGATATCTGACTATTTAGCTCCATGTATATGGTTATGAAGCAAAAAGAGGTTTTGAGAAAGACATTTAACTTGTTTTGCAATCTTAAGAGTTTGGCCACAGGTAAGGTAAATTATTTAAGTGTGCTAGACAGCTAGATTAAATTTTTCCAAAGAAACGAACTGTTCTGCCATGTTTTGTCATAGACATTAAGTAAACTTCAGAAACATTCCTGGAAGCTAATAGTGGAAACTAATGGAAAGCATTTTAGAGGACAGCACTGTATTTTGGTTTTAAATGCACAGTGTATAAACTTATGTGAAATCATCATAGATTTGAGAATCAAACTTTTTACTGATTTTTTTGTTAAACAATATTACACCAGAAAATGTATTTTTCTACTTAGAGATGGTCAGCGTTGTTGCTGGGAAATAAATATCTTATTTTGTGTTACCTCTGTATGTGGACAAAGCAATGATACCGATGGATAACAATATATACAAGATATTCCATTAAAATATTATACAACAGTATCTCCCCTAATCGATCCAAGTTAACATTAATTTACAATTAATAGTGTTACATAAGATAATAACTGGGGTTGGAGTGGGAGGAACTGAACGGTGAAGTTGAGATACTGGCTTCTAGAGGCATTGTAGCACAAAATATGTTCACCTTGTCACCACTGAAACAGCCTGTTGTAGTGCATACAGAGTTATGAGATATGCTTTAATTTTTCCAATATTATTCATGTGGTAACAATTAAGGGTCATATTGCCACTGAAGAGGAAGTAGATATTTGTGAGAAATACAAAGAGAAGAAAAATGCCTTTGCTTAGGTTAATGTGTTCTGAATGTAGAAGGAAAATGGAAAACGAGATTTTTTTTTAAATTCTATTCACAAAATATCTGGCTTGTTTAGGCAGTGAGATACAAAAAACCCACGTGTGTTACTATGAGATAACACTCACCTCTCAGGCTGTTGCAAAGGGAAAAAAAAAGAACCACAACAAATTGCTTTCTAAGGAGAGCTGGTCGCCTTCAAAGCATTTGAGAAAATCGGTGTTACAGTTATAAACACTTCAAAGTACCTAATTAGGATTTTGGGGATGGGATTAATGAACCATTTTTAAGAAAAAGAATACACGCTTTTTAGAACAGTGATAGATATTTTCACTTATTCAAAAAAGAATAGTGAAAACATAATGGATGAATCTTAAAGCATTTTCTTTCAAATGTGCACATACATATGACTTTTTAAATATATAAAAAGAACATCAGGATTTCAAGGAGGCAAGTGCTCAAAAGTCAGGCTACTACAGTAACTTCAATTTATCCCTTGTGCTCATGTCTTGGAATTTCTGTCTCAGTTTAAGATCATGACTTGTTTTATCTGTAGTGGAACAATTTTTTCATTATATTCTTTGCAGTGATCTTTGATACATTTGAAGACAGTTGTTCCCTCCTGTTAGCTCCTATTCATACTAACCAGATGGAATGAGGTAATCTTTCCTCTCCAGCCTTTCTATTTTTTGAATTATTTTTACTGTTTACCTCTGAGCCTCTTGTGCATTTATCTTTCTTTTTAAAAATATGTGGTAGCATTCAGAGCTTGGAAAAAAATGACTTTGTGAACTAGCAGAGGCTTAATGACACTGAGGAGAGTGGGCTTCACAGAGTTTACATATGAACTTGTATTTACGCATTCCAGTACAATAACAGTTTCATTTCTGTTGGCACTCATATGACATTGTTGGCTTGTACTCAGTGTCTGCTCCCAGAGAATTCCCACTTTCCTGTGCAAAACCACTGTTCTGTGCAAAAGCAATTGTTTCCCACCTTGTTTCTGCGGCTGATTAACCCTGTTGTAGTAGATGGAATATGAAACTTTGCAAGACATATTCCTGATCAAAACACTTTCCTCAGATGAAGCAAGTCCTCTCCAGCATTCTAGGTATGCAATATCATCTGTACTCAACAATCAATGTAATTGACATCTGGCCTTTATGGGAAGAGTCCAACTAGCTGGAAACACCAAGGTTTTCTTTGGTGAGCTGCAGTTGTGGGCACTCTGAGATGCAGAAGTCACCCTATAGCAGCTCTTGGTTCTTGACAGCATATGAATATGTTTCTCTCAATGTTCTTCCTGACTGATCAAGGCAACAGGGTCATGACTGCCTCATCAATGATTTATGCTTGTCAACTGAGAAGTTTTAAGCAGGTGTAGGTCACGCCCCGCCCCCTCCCCAAACCTTCCCAAATATCAATATCTTCTTGTCTTTTACTGTGTATTTAGATCTATTAGCACATAGCAAAGCTCACTTAATATTAGTCCCCATTGCAATGATTCAAAGGACTGAAAGAAAAGGAAGACATAATAAGCAATGACTCAGTCTGAGTCATTAAAGGACATTAAATAAACCATGTCTCATGTGAGGCCCCGTGGTCTTTGCAGAGTGATCATTTATGGAGATACACCAACCAGCAACTTCATCTGACTGAGGCAAGTTACGTTCTTTGAGATAGTGCCTGTGTCTTTTAATAGTCCTGTATTGCCAATGAAGCCAAAAGGTAGGATGTTTGTCTTCAATTGTACTGACAAATGTTTAATCTAACACGATGAACAGTAGGTGAACTATTAATCCCTGCAATGTTCAAAAAGAAAAACAGTTTTAAATATCTGACCTACAGTTAAAATGGCACAATTTGAAAATCAAACACATAAAGTACCTTGAAATATATATATGTCTGTCAAGTTCTACTCAAGGCTGTTATAGTTTTGGGTGGGATACCATGAACTTTTAATTTGTTTACTTCAATAGAGTTGATTTGTTTATTTTGGTTTGGGTTTCTGGTCTAGTTAAAAGCTACTTTCCATCAGTTAAAATACAGGTAAAAATTTGAAATGTCTAAAACTGTCGTTTCCAAGCTTTCTACTGAAATTATTGTGTATGTATAGATAAAATACTAGACTACATGACAGGTACAATCAAATCTGGAAAAGCAATCAGAGAAAATAGTAAGTAATGCACATATGAAATACTCTTTCTTAGACATGGTAAAAACGTGAATAAAATGTGAGAAAACACAAGCAATTTGCTCTGCAGGTGCATCCTGAGTGGCAGGTTGACTTACATTTTCCCCAAGAAAATGGATAAGCTGTGTTTATTTGGGAAAGTAATTACCTAAACTATAAAAACTTTGAAGACTGTTGAAAAACTTAAATGAGATTTGAGTTCTTTTTCCTTTTAAAAATCAGATATAAATTTCAAGAAACAGAATAATATATAAATTGCAGGAAAGTATATTTTCTTCATTACGCTAGCTACAGACTACTTTAGTATTTCTTATCAAGCCATTCTAGAAAACATAAATCATTAACTCTGATAAGAGTTGGTTAAAATTTGGCATGCATTATGCGTCTGAACTTTTTGCCTGCTCCTGAGATAATGCTTACATTACTGCATACAGCTGGTAGCAGTTTCTGGTAATGACCGTAAGAGAACAGAAGAATAAAATACATTGCGAAAGGTATGTTTGTTAACAGTTTAGAGAAAATAGTATTACTATGGCAACTGTAGGTTTTCTCTGTTTTAATCAAGGAGCAGTCCCACCTTAACAAGTTTAGTAAACTTCCCTTTTTTGTCCTTGAAGGAAAGTTGTGTGAATTCCAGCCAGGTACACTGTTTGAAAGAGATGAGACATCATTGATAACAGTTACAGAATTTCAGACTCCTTTCTTTGTAGTAAAGACAAACTTCTTGCCAGTATTATAGGCTACCTGAGGACCCTGGAAGAGTCAAAAGCTGTTTGTGCTCTATAATCTCAAGCAGTAATTTCCATGCTCATTTTGAAGGTAGACAACTGGCAGGAAATGGCACGCCTCCTTTCCCAGGCAAGCTGGTAAACCAGAAAAATGGCATGAAGCAGGTTAACAGCATCACAACACTTTAACCACTATTTGCATTCAGTGTTACATGTTGCTCAAACAAAATCCTCCACAATGTAAAATTGATTATGACTATATCAGACTGGAATCTAGGGGCTCAGATGTACTTCGCTTATTGCTAGATATGGGAAAACAAATGAGATTTTCAGAGACGAGTGTGTCAATTTGTTTTTAAACATACTTCTGTTTTGATGGATGCAACTGGCCTGTTTGACATTGAAAACACTTGTGAGTACAGAAGCATGTGAATATACAAACACCTCACCCAAAACAAAAATTTTGTATCCAGCAATTTAAACTTCGGCTCCTTAAAGTATACTTGCTTTGGACAAAGTTAATGATTTATCACCTGCATTTCAATGGTGGTTAAAAACAAAACTCACAAAGCATACAGATGACCTACATTATACACCTGTTATAACACATGTATGCACATGGCAGCATGGAAAACCAGTATAGATTTCTGTATCTTAGTATGTAATTAATTAGCTTGGCTTCACAGAGTGTACTGCTTTCTAGTTAACGAAGCACAAGATGTAAAGTTTATAAGGTGCAGGATAAAAGACTGTCCAAAGGGACAGGGCCTTCTCAGCAATGAAACAAATGAAGGGTATGTCTTAATGTGTGGCCGTTAGCAAGGCTGCCAATTTGCTGAAGTAGGAACTGCTCAATGGGAAGAGCTTATAGGATTAACTATTTTATTTTTTAATCACTAGGTATGGGTGCCACAAAGAAACTCTAAACTTATGTGAGGAGAATCTTACCCAAAAGAGATGTTTTTCATTAGCTGAATATACATTAAGCAAGTGAGAGTTATTTTTAAGAAGCTAGTGTTGACAATACAAAAGGTAAATGTATGTTGTCTAAAATGAGTAATTATTTTTTTTATAGAAAAAAAAATCTACTCCTGACTCTATCTTTAACCTTACTTGGTTATCCAGTTAGTCTTACAGATTTTCAAAGTATTTTCCAAAGACATTTAAAACTTGTTTCTTATACTATGGGTGGGACAGTGATGATTTAGTTTGTAAAAATTCTTCCAGAACTGGAGCAACCAATGATTTCTCAATGGCTGCCTGTCCTAGCATCCTGCCTTAGCCTCCAGGGTTGGAATTTATCTCATCTAAGTTTAGACATCTAAAATGTATACATCTACGTTTGAGATAGTCACCTATGCTCCACTCACGGTCAGTGGAGAAACATGCACCTCCTGAGAGCCATTCATCTGACCTGTCTTACACGGCTATAGCAGCACAAGACAAATGGTGCTTTGGTGCCTATTTCTCTTTGCTGATTCTAAAAAGAGACTCCTGTGAGTACAACAGACTTAGATGTATAACTTTTAGATACTTAAACTAAGGCAGATGTGTTCCACTTTAGGTTCTCAGTTGGTTCCTTTATTGTCTTTAAGTTTATTTATTCAAAATCAAATGGTTTCAGCTGAAAGGACTGAGAAAGACCTGCCATAGAAAACCCTACTGGGTTTGTGCTCTTCTGGAAGATTTGCATTGATGTTCTCATCATTGAGAGAACAAGCTGAACGTGGATCTGTTGACTCCCAGGGCAGTTTCTGTCTGGTGGTTCACTTATATAAGGCATTGTGATATCTGACTGACTCATCTCTGAAGCCTATTTTGAGAAAGAGGTTGATGGCTGTGGATTCAAAACCAGGAGAATCCAGCAGGGCAAGAAGTGATGGGTCAATAACTTTTCTATGAAGAAGCTGTGGAAACTAGGGTCCTGGATTTCCCTGGGGTTTATTACAATCCTTTGAACACTGTGCTATAAAAAGTAATTTTGTGAATATATTTTTTTATGAATTAGCATCAAATTATTTTACTGGCTTTACCTTGGAATGTGTTACTCAAAAAACCCCCTCCCATTCTGAGTTTCAGACTACTGAATATTACAACCATGAACTTTTCATGTATACAAGTATCTTTACTAAGATATTTTTTTCTGTTATTAGGTATTTAATTATACTCCTGGCTATAAAAAATAATATATTTTTCTTAATAGATATTCATTTGCTCATAAACTGTAAGGAATAACATCATGATTAAATATAAACAAACCTACTACTCCTAATAAAATAGAGTTGTCAGTAGCAATTTGCAGTAGTGCAATGACTTATGTTTCTTCCAATGGTGGAAAGTCTTAATGACATAAATCAGTAACCCATCAGGAATGGATAAGTTTTTCTATTCATTTTTTTCAGTCTGCTTTTGTTTAGAAGGCAACTGATAGCTCAAGGTTTTGATTTCCTGGTCCTTGAGTGATTTGGCATTCTATAACATTTGGAAAAATTCAACCTTAACAATTCATTAAATTAAACATGGGCAAGAATGGAATGTGGACCATTGTCCAGGTGTGCCATTAGTAGAATTTAAGTTTTGCCTGTGTATGGAGCTAAAATATAACTTTCTTTCTTTTACTTGTACATGCAATGAATATTGAGAATAAGTAGTAATGTGTTCACTTTGTGAAATACAGTCGTTTCATGACCCATGATCCGTTTACAGCCACATAAAAGACAGATTTTTATCATAGACATGACACCTGAAACAAGGAAAAAACTACTGATTGTATTAGATGAGGCACTTGTAGAAATTGCAAGTGATTGGCTATTAACATGCTGTCATAAAATCCAGCCCTACTGAAGAACTACTGAAGAATTCACTATTTTAATCAGAGAGGCAAAATTAATGAAGAATAAGGCTATTAGTATCTACTGCAGCATAAATCACTTCAAAGTAACAAAATAAGCAGAAATAATTGCTAATCTTCCTTCAAGCTGTTTTTATTGGCGATCTAAATTAGTTTAGATACACTTTTTAAGCTTCTTGGGTTGTTTCATACTGTAATTTTAGAAATCCCTCATTTAACCTGCTAGGGGAGGTTTACTTCTCCTGGAAGAAGTCACAGTTTTTATATTCATTTCACTACTCAAAGACATTATTCAAGCCATCAGATGCCCTTTCATAAATGTTCTTTCCAGCCTCACACTAAAATCTGGCTGCCACCAGTTCTTAGATAAATGATGCATGCAATGTGTATCTGTGTTGCCACAGAAATACTGAGCAGACCACATCATTTGCTGTGGTCTGGCTGCCCTGATTAAAGAAAAGATGAAATAACTGTAAATGCTATAACCTCCTAGTGCTACGCTAGGACCTAAAGGTTTTTACGCTAGGTAAATCCTCTTTCCTCTCTGTCAGTGTCTTTGAAACAATGCACCTATGAAAAGCATATTTATACTGTCTGCTTTAAAAGATGGTGCATCCCTGTAGAAAGGAATTAAGGAATTAATGTATACAAGAACCATTTCTTTCTAATCATGATGAGATATTTTCCCTTGCCCACTGTGCCAGGCACCTGGCAAACACATGTTCAGACTTGGCTTGACAACGTACAGCACAGTTGTGTGGCTCTGTTCAATTTTTATTCATCACAGAACATTGAGTTTGCCCTTGCTAGAATGAATGGAAGTCTATGTTTAGGTACCCACAGGGCACTACAGATCAAAAATAAAGGTGTCATACAGTTATAGTGTTCCTGCTTGTGTCGGTACATAAATTATATGTCTCTACAGAGGAAAGGCTCAAACTCAGGTTATTTGAGAAAGGAACCTAAATTAGAATGGATTTGGTCTGGATCTGTTGCCACATATTCTTGCAGAATCTTTACCATCCATATTGAAATGACATCATGTCTTTAATAATATAAACAATTAGAAAAGCAAATATGTTTTTCTAAAGGTAATTTTTGAAGTTACCAGATGCCTTTGTGCTTACAATATAGCTTTAACAGGATATAACTCTTACTTAGTCTAAAGGAGTTAGAGATCAAAGAACTTTTGTGGATCTTGCTCTGTCTCTAGAATTCAAGCTAAGCTAAGTACTAGAATGTATCGACTGAGATGAAATTGGAAGATTTGTATGAATTTAGTATGAACTTTGCCGTTGGCATAAGACATTGATTTACAAATGAGATCCTACTTGATAAACCTGATAAAGGATATCAAACCAAGTAGACTTGTACGATAATTCAGCTTTTTTAAATACAGCACTGTAAAAAAGGAAGTGGTTTCCTCTTTGAAGAAGATTGCTCTAATCATTCATATAACCTAGGGTAGGCATCTTGATGCAAGCTCATTTGTAGCTCAATGCCTAGAAAATTAATAATATTCCATTTCCTCTAATGTCATTACAGATTTGGACTTTGAGAAAAATAAACTATAGAGATTCAAAGGTAAAAGCCAATATAAGATACACCAGTTAGTGCTCATGTCCTTCATGTACTTCAGTTTTGTTCACTTGCTGGTAAAAATAACTGGAAAAGAGAGGTTAAAAAATAGGAAAGAAGGAAGACAGAAGAAGCACAGGCATCTTGGTTTGCTATAATCTGCCCTTTAGTTTTTAACCAGTCAGTGGAATAAAATCCACTATATAGGGTTCATTTTCCTTAGTAAAAATTGTACAGTCAGTTGAAAGAGCAGCTGGTGACATTGTAGTCAATGCTCTTCAAAAGCTAATTGAGAATGATAGGGAAAAAAATCTGATGTAATATATAGCTGCCCAGACTTCCATCTCACCCCAGACACTCATTACACACATCTGTTCTTCATTCCCAATGAACAATGCAATTCCTCTGAGCTTCCTCCAAAGAAACTCATCAACAACCCAGAAGACAGAGGCATACGTGAAACACATGTTGAAACAGTTGCTCTAACCATGACCGACTTCCAATGTAATTTGAAGTATATCATTGATGTACATTTTTTTAATTAAATTTAGCAATATTTTTATGACTAGTGTTATTGTGGTGCCCATAATATTAAAAATTATGTTCATAAATACAGGGAAATTATTACAATGAAGTAGTTTGGAATGTAAAAGGTACAGGAAATAGAAATGTTGATTCAAATCTATGTTTTGAAACAACAAAATCTATTTTGATAAGTTGATGGGGTTCTAAAATTTTATGCCATCCTCCTGAATATTTTCAGGCGTTTAAATTCCCACAGAATATTTTATATTAGTTGGCATATTAAATCAAGCAGTATGTAAAAAAATTAAGAAAAAATACTTTCACTTCTCACATTTTCTAAAAGGTCATAGGTACTGAGTATTAATTTATCATTTGGTTGTTAATGTAGTAGACAGCTTGGTGGATTTAACAAGCTATGTGCTACCAATAATACCCTTCTTAATGCACCAATGACTGTATTTTTTGTCACCTGATACTAAAAGTCAGATTTTCTGCTTGTACATAGTCACAGAGTCCTATTCAGACTGATTTGACACAATTTTAAGCATGCTAAGAGTCTGGCCCATGGACAATGAAAATTGCTTTTTGCAGTGTAATGGGAAGCACCACAGTATTCTTTTCTAGTTTCATACCTCTCTATGACTAAGCATATCAGCTGAAATGGAGTCCAGAAAGTGAAGGAGTCTTGTTTCCAGATGCTCATCTCTACCATAAGATGGTCAGTAGTTGGGATTAATTGTAATGGGAAAGTTTTCCTGTGTGTGGTTGTTGGAGGCACTAGAGCTCAAAGATGCAGAGCTGTCCTGTCTCATACTGAACATCACCTAGAATCATCTCCCATCTCTTAAACTTTCACAGCTGGGCCTGTACCATGACTGTTTTCACTGTTGTGATTCTGGGGCTTCACGTCTGATATCGCTTAATTGATGTGTTCTGCAATTTATTATTAATTTTGGGAACACTGTTGGTCACAGATATGGAGTAGAGGCTTGCATGTATGGGGCAGAGTTTTAGGGCACTGCTCTGAAGCTTTGAGTGTGCTTATTCAGTGGGTTTCACATCTGAATGTCTGCTGTTATGATTCACACTTCTGTTTAGTGCCACAGCCTCGTCCCAGTCAAATTAATTGTCTGTAACAACTCGATACTTTTATTCTTTCCATAAAATGACATAATGCATGGGTTCTTGTCTTTTGGGAGGAAAGAAACTTGAGAATTCTGCACAAGAGTTGTAGTGGATGACATTAACAAGGCAGCACTTAAACTCCTTTAGGAATGTGTAGAGGAGCCTACACCCACTATTGGATATTTACCATCAACACTGCACCATAACAAGGAATGATGCTTTGAAAAGGAGACCCAGAGGAGTAATCCCATGTCAAAAAGTGATGAGAACTCTTATTCCAAATACCAGAAACACCTTTGAGACTTAATTTTTCCTCCAATGAAATGTGAGAGGCTAGTTAATGCATTATATTTACCATTGCAACTGTGTGTTTTTATACTGCCTTACACAGAAAATCCTTGAACAAACTCCTTGGAGGGATAAAAAGTCACCAGAATTAGTAAATTATAGATTGTTTCACCGGAAAATACAGATGTGAGCAGTGCTTCCAAAGCATATAGACAATGGCAACGGTGTTCTATACATCAAAGAACGTATTTTATATCTGTGTGTGGCTGTTCCTACTTTCAACTTACATGCTAAATCTGTAGAAAAGTTCAGAAACATGTCTCTGCAGTCATACAGTAAGAGTTAACAGAATAAACCCAAACCCTACATTTTCCTAAAGATTTTCACTCACTTAGAGATGAGTTAATTATCCTATCTAATTCAGTAGGGCTCTAAAATTCTGAAGAAAATGCAGTACTTACAGTGAATGCTCATTTACTAACACCTACAGACACTCTTCTAATCCAATCTACTAATGACAGTTATGTTGGACTGAAAAGACAGAGCAGCCTGGTAAACATATAGAAAAATGCAGATTTCTGAAGAATGGCAGCTCTATTTCATCCTTGTGTACCTAGCATCATCAATTAGCAGTCTCATAGTGCAAAGATAAAACTTAACATGCTCGTTTTACAAGCAAGTCCTCCTACAATAATATCATTCTATCCTGTTGCTAGGAACACTGAAAATCTTTGACACAGCTTCTTTGTTCTGTTGTACTCTCCAACATATTCTACTGTGAGGCAGAATGATAAACTAATGTTAAAATCTCAACCTTATAATGTTAAAATGTTATGTTTAAAGCTTCCACCACCTGACAAGTGCACTTGTTGCTTGGTAATGTTGGTTTTTCTCATTCTGCTGCCTTTTTGATAATTTCCATGTTACTTGGGGAATGGTAAAAAAAAAGGAATCCTGTGCTTTTTCTTGTTCTAAATCACCAGCCATCATCATCTCTCCTTGCTTTGTACAGAGTAGAAGGATCTTCTTCTGTGTCTCTTTTTTTTTTTTTTTTTTGTATTAGTTCTTTGATCATAATGTTCTGAGGTCCATGAGAAAAAATTAGGCAAAGATCTTAGCAGAACCACTGAACATAAGCTTCAGCTATGCCACCAGGTTTACAAACCTGTAGAAAGCACAGGACAAGCTCTGTCTGTGCCAGGTCAAAGCAAGATAGCTTTGTTATGTGGTTGCAAGGGGTAGACAATTCAAATTAGGACCCTTCCTAATAGGATCCCAAATTCAAATGCCACAACAGAAGCTAAAGCTTGAACTGCTGTTAAAATCTGCTAATAAAGCCCACTACATGTCTTACAGGCAGCACTGTGGGTGTATGGTGATGGGCTTGGGAGCCTGCCAAGCCTTAATTACAGACAGGACTACAGGATCCCTGTAACAAATAAATTAGCGAAGACTCGTGCTGACTTTCTGTTCTCTGGCCACCCATAATCTCCCTACAACGTATTATCTGAGTAGCAGCTATAACATCTTTCTCAGTGGAGGCATCCACAAGTGGCCTCATTCCTTCAGATTTCTTGTTTGGAAATTGTCTAACGCTTGAAACAGGATACAATTTCTTAGTTTTTAGGAGCAGCCTTCTTCTTCAAATGGCAAATGTACAGCAGAATGTTAGCTGATAAACATTTAGGGTAAGATTAAATTCCCCATACACGGGTTTCTTAAACCACTTTATGTGCCTCAAGTACCTGCATGGGGCTGGAAAACATGAGACAAGGACCCTTCTGCAGACTCCTGATTTTCTGGAGCAAAAGTTGGTAGCGAGATGAGAAGCTGCAGAGCAGCTCAAATTGTAGCAATGCCTGTATTCAAACAACTGCAGCCCTCCTGCAATGTCTGATCCATGCTTCTGTATCCGTGGCAATCGATAAAAGGCAATCCTTCATATACTGCCAATCTGAGACGCCATCAGCAACACACTTCTATTATAATCTGTTTCCCTCTTTCTCTCTGCTATTTTTAGACAGCAGTTCCTCAGACAGATGGAAAGCCTCTTGCTCTGGCCAAGCCTGTTTTGGAAAATGTTATGTGACTGTAAGCAGTTGGGTCATAAAGATGTTTGAAAAGTAAGCTTTCTGAAAGACTTTCCAGTAAATTATCTCAAGTTTTTGGCTTTTATTGGGCTAATGCATACATATTCTGCTTGAAAACAAACCAGCAACTTAGCTGACCAAAAGGAAGGCTAACGCTCTTCCAGATACAGCTGGGGAAATTCCATTCTGAAGCACTGATTCCATTTATCCACATTTTATGAAAGACAATATCTATATGGGATAGTTTATCCTTCTCCAAGATCATGCTAAGAGGTTTGTCAAATGGAGCCTGATTTAACTGTGAGGCCTTTCTGAACATCTATTTTTGGACTTCCAGCTGAAACATCAAAGTATCTGGATCAGAAGGTCCTCTTGCTTCCATCTAACTCCTGCAGTTTTGTAATTCTGTGTTCTAATGGAACTGCATCGCTGTAGCTGACAGTGGGTTATGTCCTTTATTTCTGGACTTCCAGATGCAAACCTAGGGGTCTCACCCTTTCTTTGGAAAAATAAGCTCATCAATTTTTTTTTTAACCTAACAGAAATAAAGCCTAACTATAAAAATCTAATTTAGAAATTACAAGAAAATGCACCTAAAAATTATCTTTCCCTTGCTTCCAAGATTTGATAAGGGGTATCACAACCTTCAAAACTCAGCAAACGTAAACCTTTGAATTCGCCTTCCCCCCAGATTCAGCCAGCTACAACAATTTGTATCTCTATAAGCTTAAAGGATGCAAACTTCCTTTAAGAAAGTAGGGATGGCAGGATTTTGCTGTCCTCATCAGACAAACTCTTGCAAGAACTGTACTCTGTCTTCCAGCAGAAAAGAATGGCTTGCATATTCAGCCTGCTCTCTGTGAAGTAAATAAAGATTTTAGGATTTGCAGGTTCATGATCAATGTGTGGTCTGTGAAGCATTGTCCCTAGGTCTGGCAGCACAGTTGAACACAAAATTGGTGTAGATTTTGTTACAACAGAAACATTTTCTGTAGCTTTAGAGAGTCCACTTACCAAAGATGCACATACTACCGAATTCCTGTTTAAAGGAGTTCCCTCTCTCCTCCACACAAGATTTAACTAAATGAGATTCAACTCAATATAATCACCTAAATGTGTATCTCTCTCTTGAGAGAAACCAGCAACATCGATGTAGGTTGAAAGCCACCCTAGCCCTCCTTTAGACTAAGAAGAAATAAAGGAAATTTGAAACCATGTGTAAGAGCCCAGAAACAAAGACAATACAAATATTAAAAGTGCCAGGTAGAGTAAGTATGTTTTCTTCTTAAATATAAAAAAGATATCAGAGAACAGATTTTGGTTTGAGTTTGCTTCTCAAATAGGTCAGCTGCTTATGGCCTTAACTTTGAATAGGCTCTAGTAAAAATTTGTTCATTCCAGTCAAGGACAAATGTCCTATGGTTTACTCATTCTCCAGAAAGTAAAATGGGGCTTTAAGGCAATCAGAAGAGGACTTAAGACAATAACACTATATTTCTAGATCAGAAAATTCTGGGCCAGGTTTTTGATAAATTAATAGGATGGGGTTTAAATAAAGTGAAACAATTTTCTGTATTGAACACATTTTCAGAACATTTGACAGCACAAATTTGTTAGTTCTTGAAAATTAGGTGTACTGCTGTGAATAAGTAATTAGATATAATTGGATAACAAACTAATGAGCTGAAAAGCTTACAAGTAATGAAGAAAAAATATGGCTTAAATTACAGTAAAACAGATAGATGACAAAATGAGGTATGCAACACTTAATCATTTGCAAATATTTTAAAATACAATTACAAATATTTTATTCCTATAGAATGTTCTTTTATTTAGTTAGTAGGCAACACGTGGTTTTCAAACCACTATTATATTCTTTCAGGCGTCTTAGATAAAAGTAATAGTCTACCTCTGTGTGACATGCATGAAAAATGCAGAGTATTTCTTGCAAATGCTAGAGCACACATGTCGGTGTGTGGCTGTGCACATGCATGCACTCACATGCCTATGCAATCACTTGGATTATGGTGTTGTGTCTCCTCCAGCCCCCCGTACATGAACTCCAAGTTCTAACTTCCTAAATAATATCTACATTGCTCTAACATAATTACTGTGCCTCCATTGCTATTTTGCTTCATGAAGACTGCTCATACATGCTGCATGCTAATTGAGGATGCATGTGCCATTGGTTGTGAACGAATAATTTATTTCAAGCTTTTTTGCTCAAATGTAAAAATGTTTTACTAATGTTTCCTGCTAGGTAAAAAGCCATTTTTTCATATAAATTTCTCTTTCATTTTTCTTCTTTTGCCACAAATGCCAGTAGGTAGAGTGATAATGCCCTGGGATACTGCAAAAATTCCAGGAAGATTAATGTTGCACCTTTCACAATAGACTAGTTATTAATAGAAAATCAAAAATAAATAGTACACAATGTTGAGATACAGGGTGATGTATAGTGTCCAAAATCAATGCATACAGATACGGGTTATGAGGCTGATCCAAGTCAGAACTGCCTTTTCAGTTGACTGAACAGTACCAATACTCTAATTTAACACCAATTTGGCAATAATATTTGAAGTGCAGAATAAACATGATACCCAGAAGGAACATTCATGTACATTCACACCCATATATTCATGTTCTTACATGAGTAGAGTGGGTTATATTTTTTATTTTCATACTTCTTGGGTATCCTTCCATTGAGTTACATTTTATTGTCTTCCTCACAGGAAAGGTTGGTGTTTGTCATAAGCTTCAACTCTACATCTCCTTTCTAGGTAATAATTTATTCACCTGCATGCAGTTGCTTACTAGAGCATATTTGCCATTATTCCTGCAGACACTGCAAAAAATGAACAAAGGAAAAAATAAATTAATTTTGGACAAAATCTCCCATGTGTTAACTAGCACCAGCCTAGGGGTCTCACCCTTTCTTTGGAAAAATAAGCTCATCAATTTTGTATGTGCAATAGAGGAAGTCCTCTTATCTCTATCTCTTTATACTCTTATCTCTTACCTTTAGTTCGTAGGAACATATTGCTTCCCCTACCATGCAGTATGCTGCCTTCTGACTTCTTACCTCACCAGTAGCTAACTGGTTGTGGGCTTTAAAGCATAATAAATGAACTGGCATACCTCCTCCTTGCACTCTGCTAAAAAGGATGGAAGATATAAATGCAGTTGTCATGCATACGTATTGCTTCTGTTTTCTTGCTTACTGCAGCCAGAAATATTTAAACTTGGACTGTTTGCCCCACAAAGACCCATCAGCTCATCAGACTTGATCATTAAAGGTAGAGGCAGATATAGGTTGGTATAGTGCATGCACTTGTGAATGTATGACATAGTTTCATGGATCAACCTCTAACCCAATATCTATGTTGTTCTTGTTGAAGTTTTGTGGGCCATTCTTCTTGAGCGAAATGAGGGAAAAATGTTAGCTTGAATAAAGGCATTTAAAAAGTGGATTAGTATTTGTGCTATAGGGCTGCATAAGGTGGTTCACTAAATCAAGGTGTGTATCTTCAAGTACTAGATGTTCTCACCGGTACCTGAATGTCTAAATGGCAATGTAGCTGACATGTTTATGCTTTCAGGTTTGTGGATGAGTATAGGGGAGCCTAAAGTTATTTTACTTTGACACCACACTCATTCATATCACATCTTAATAAACACAGCTAGCAAATATATGTTTTAAAGCAATTAAAAGGAATAATGTGAAAGGAATATAAAATTATATGTTACACACATAGGACCCGATTTCTGGATGGATATTTAAAAAACCCAGAAGTTACTAACTTAAGCTGATGTCAAACACTCTCAGCTTGACATCTTTTAGCAAATAACGCTCATCAGAATATGCTTGGTAGGGAAGATGCACAATGCTATCAGGCAGTGACTTCTATTCCCTATGGTAAATATTCCCTTAAAATCTCATTTGGCCTCACCGTGGAATTGCGTTGGGCTCTGATAGGTTTCCTCAAGCTACATGAAATTTTTTTCTTCTGCCATTATAGTGGGTAAGTTCAGTGGGTGAGAACTTTAGGAGGTTTGAAATGTAAGAATAGAAAGTTTAAGGCTGATAGATAGAGCAAATGGCTCTTCGGATATTTAGGTACTGACCATATTAGCCTACCACTTGGGTATCCTTGAAAGCAGAACTATTACATGAAAGAACTATTACACTAATGTTTGCAATTGATAAATAAAGCTTCTCACCATACATGAAAGTAGTTTGACTCTATTACAGAGTTCTGCCAGAAAGTTCATTGTGAAAGATAAATTGTTCTTAAATTTTGCATGTATGCCTAGCTATAGAGCAAGAATATTTTCCATTTATGTTCCATAAATGATTTTTATTCAGTGTTTTCTTAAAAGACAGCAACAACAACTCCCCTTTGGGAGAGTTTTCTAAAACATAATCCCAAGGTATAAAAATGAGGTATAATTTTTATAGGGACATATAGGAAAGGATTAGCATAGCATGCCAGAATTCTGAATTCTGGGCCGATGTCTAGAACAGAAAGTCTATAGTTATAATTTGGAAAATATATTAAATTGAAAGATCACTATGCCTGTGGATTACCTAATTGCTCTTCAAATGTGCAAGAAACATTAGGATTTCAAAAGTGTAACTTTTTTTCTCAAGGGAAAAATGATTAAATGATGCAAGATGCTCTTTCATAATGTATTATTCATTGGAACATATTTGCAGTTCCTGTTATTGCCCTCAGATATTGAAACTGAGTCAACATTTATAGGAAATGTTTTGCATTTTTTGTTAAGGTGTAATTACTGGGCAGCACAGCAATAGTGACACAAAGACTGTTTTGCAGTATTTTCTAAATGGCCCACCCCAGGTTATTCTGGCTTCGTGGCCATTTTTCACTATTGCAGCCGGGCAAAACATTTTAACCCAATTTTAAAAGCAAACAACTTAGAGGCAGTTAAATGCTTAAAAGTTTTCCCTCACAAGTTGAAACTGCTCAAGGATATTTCACTGATTTGAAGACCTGTGGTCCACTAATGAAAGTACACAAAATTAATTTGGGGCAGTATCACTCTTTCAAAACACAGCTCATTACTGAGGTAAGAGAAGACCTTTTTTTACCAAAGGTAAATGGTAATGATGACTTGGTCATTGCTTGTTATTTCCAAGGCAGCCAGCTCTCTGAGTATTCTGATAACAGGTAACTTTAGCAATGAGATTGTCACCTCTAATTCTTCATCCAGCTAACCAGCAACTTACACTGAAAGTCAGATAAGATTTATTTCAAAAGAGGACTCAAACTGGCACCACATATTTTTTCCTTTTTGTGAGACACCTGGATTCTAAAATACTTAAATTATGTTTCTAAGATGCTGATGGGACTCATATTTTCAATGTAGTTAAAATCTGGGACGAACAGACAGACAGACAGACAGACAACACACTACCTATGTGTGACAAGTTATCCCATCTTTGGATGTTTTTATGTGATTTCTTGCAGAACTGACATTTGGGGGATTTTCATTATGCACGTGTGTGTGTTTGTGGCATCACTTGTATGTTTCTAAATCTGCTTAGGTACTGTTTCTGAGTCTCCAAAACCATGGACAAATTCAATTAATTTGACAGACAGGAAGTGTCACGAATTCATGTAAGAAGCTGGCAAAGAAATGGGGGAAAAGACAAGAAGCCCTATAAGTTTAATGAAAAACATTATATGTATGTAAATAAGATGTATTTAAAGGTCCTCCACTCATCCAGACACCAACAGTATCATGCAGCAATATAGAATGCATGAGCAACCCACTTTGCAGGACTGAAGCAAACTAGATCTTTCTGTAGAAGTCTTAAACTTCTACAGTCAATGGAAAAGACAAGTTTCTTCCAGGAGCTATTCAGATTGGAGGAATTTAAGTTACTGTGAGGTAAGTCTGTCTTTAGCTGGCTAGAGTCGGGGCAACTAAAGTCCTAACTGTCCAAGTTCAGCTGCATCTAGTTCATTAAAATTAATTCAGAGTCACTATTTGAACTCTCAGAAGAATATCTTCTTTCAAAAAAAAATCAATATTTCCATTATAGATAGAAATATTGTTTTAGATTAGAATATAATTTTGGTTATTACAGTAGTAATAGTAAAGTAGCATATTTGTAATTTTGTTATAAAGGCAATAGTAAATTGTTAAAGACCAAAGCAAAGAGGTTAAGACGGCAGGTACCAAACATCCTTTCCACTACCTAAAAGAAAGAAACAAATTAGATCCTATTAGATGATCTACAAGTGCTTACAGAAATCATGTTGAACACTAGTACTTAAACTGACTGAACTGAATGTTTTCATTATTATCTGCTATATGTCAAACTGGCCTCTGTTCAAAACAGGAAATTTCTTGGTTGTCCCAAAATACAGAGGAAGTATTTGGTTTCTGGTGCACAATGGATTGGAAGGTATTTTAAAGTCAGTGAAAAGCTGGTGAAATATGAATAAAAGACTCATTAAAAATATTCTGCCTCAGCCAGACACGGGACTTTACAGGAGTAAAATGGAAAAACAGATTGACCTTCTTTGCTTCCACAAATCCATCAAACTGTCAACACATCAGACTACCACACTTCTTTCAGTCCCAAATGGAAATTCAGGTAGGTGGCTCTGTATTAAAGCGCTATCTATAGATGTCATTGGTGCATTAGAACAGGTTGCCTTTGATGTTCTTATTTAGTTTCACCATCCATCTTTCTGTTCTATAGAATCAGACTGAAGAAGGACATTTGTGGATGGCTGGTGAAATGAATTTAAGGATACATTGCAGACTGAAATACTGTCACGAACATACGAAGTTTTGCACTAGTGATGCAGAAGGCAATCTAAGCACCTGCTTAAGACATTGAAGCATGTTGTTAAGCCATTTTATATAAGTCCAAAAAGAGTTTTTTGCACATGGTTCTGTTTTTTAAATGCTGAGTACAGAATTTTCTCTACTGAAGAGCTGATCTCCACCATTTCAAGTACATCAGTGTTATGCACTTTACAATTGTCTATCTCTGTCACTCTCCACCACACCCTGGATCCAGGCACTGACGCATTGTCAGTCCTTAGCTAAGAAAATTTGGATAGCTCAAAAAAATGCCACTCCTTCTCTAAATAAGACTGGGATTAAACTGAAAATTAAGGAGAAGGAATATATGTCTTTCTGGTTTGGGTTTTTTTGATTGTTTTTTTGTTTTCCCTTCTCTTTAGAACAGAGTTCCGCTTGTAAAAGTTAAATCTTACATATTTGGATGGATCTTTCCAAGTCAAATGGATCTATGACAGGAAAAAAAAAATGCCTCCTAGAATCATTGTTCTGCCAGAAGGCTCATCTAAGCTCATCAGAAACCTTGATCACCTTTCGAGATGTATATGATCTTCCCTGGCAAAGTTATGGGATTGCTAAAATCACACACAAGCCTATGATGTATGCTGCACAGTGACGAGTTTAACCTAGAGGCTGGACCAAGACCAGGTCACTAGCACATAAGGGGTGATACTAAGCTGTCAAGAAAGGCAAAGGTTTTTCTCTCTCATTCTTTTTCTTAAGTCCATCCATCCCTGTCGTCATCCCCTCATCGTCACCTTCCCCCACCGCCCCACCCCACCATTCCATCACATTTTATAAAATGTTCACTGCTTACTTGGGCCCTTAGGAAACTTTAGATAGCTTTCAGTAACTTGTATCCATATGTCAACACACAATTGTACTGTTTGAGTCTACAGTATCTAATCTTTCATAACTCACATCTGCTAGCTAGAAGATGCAAACCATAGAAATGTAAGAGAATTCTCTAAATTACCTAGACATAATCCCCGCCCCCCCAAGATTCTCAGCAAGTAGTGTCAACTATAACCCTTGCAGAAAAGAGCAACTTAGTGTAAATAACACAGCAAGTCAGCTTGCCCATCACCTCTAAATGAGGTCTTTATTGATGACTTTAAGGAAATCAAAATGAGACCGGAAAGATTAAATCAAGTTGGAGAGAGTCTAAGCAGTTATAGCCTGTATAGTAAGTCCCACATAAACCCCATGTAAATATGGCAATTTTTATTTTTCAGTAGTTTTGCTTAGAATTATTTTGGTTCATGCATTAGTTTTCATTTCATACTTGACATTGCGCTTGTTTATAACAATTGATACTAACAGAAGCGGGGTAATTTTTCTTGTTCTTTTTTCTACAGAATAAAATTAGGGATCAGTTCTGGGGAAAGCAATGCAAATTTTAAACTCAGAATAGCCATAGAAGGGATAGCAGTGTAGATTAGCATGTATATCAGTATGGTAATTTGTCACAATGCTTCTGAATCAGTCTTTCATTTAGTGGGGGTTATATATCTGGTTAGAGAACATGATCTCCTAACCGTTTATCTTGTGGTAAGAGATTCTAAAGTAATGGGGTTACTCTGATTGCAGTGATGAATTAGGATCACTGTGGCATGTTAGTGAATTCTTTAGTTTAAATAATAGCCTTCACTTGTCAACAAATTGCTGAATCAAGCTAGCAGTTTTTTAATGAACTGCTTCTTCATGCTGGAGTGTTATACATGTCCATTTCTACAGGACCAATTCAGAAACTCCTGAAAAACCATCTTAAATAAGATTTAGCTCATCCTTTCCTTCTGTAAAGGTAGAACTAGGCAGTGTTTATGGGTCTGTCTTTACCACCTGAGTTCACGAATGTTTTTACTCTTTGGCACAAATAAACAAAAATTGATTTTACTTATCAGCATTTTCATTTAAAACATTAAAGTGGCCAAATTAACAAAATGTAGTTCAGCTGAGTAGTCAAATGCTGACAAAAGTTCAATAGTTAAGCATCCTGGGATGTTGGCTCTAATGTTTTCTGTCATTAGGTCTCAAAATATTTTAAAAAGAATAATGCTGAGATCTAATGGCACAAAAACTGTACATAATTACAAAACAACTCAAAAGTCTAATTTTTAAACTGTAGTAATTGATCCTGCAGTGAGATTTATTTCGTAATCATGGAAGGCAATGGCATTTACAACTAGAATAAATTAAAGTAAATGAAGAGGAAAATTGTATTCTGTATAACATTTAGTTCATTATAAGCTTAAACAACTATGCCAATCCATGTTCATCAATATAAGTTATGATACTCACAGACATAATTAAATAAAAATGTTATCACCAAGAAACAGTTCATGTTACACAAGCATAGAAATTGTTACATTATAAGAGATTTGCGTTTTTAAAGGTCTTATTGGCAGTGCTTGAGAATAAGAGTAATAGATAGTAGTATGGACTATTTTTGTGGTTTGTTATTTGTTGGGGTTTTGGTATTTGTCTTTTTATTATTTTTTTTCACTACTGGTCATAATATATAAAATTATAGCCTTTCCTGCACACTCTGCTACTGGGTCTTACTCCCTACTGTGTTGATACTTGATTCCATACCTCATTAAGTGCCTCTGTGGCTCTTCATTTGTTCAGTTAAAGTCTCACTGGAGTTCATTAAACCACATTAGACATCACTGATCTTCCTGAGAGAATGGCAGCATAAGATGTACAAAAGCCTGAAAGAGATTTCTGGAACTTTGCATGGTGCATACAAGCAAGTCTGTAAGATTGGGTTAAACTGTGTGTCATGTTGTCTACATATCAGATTATTGTATAGCTTCCCAGGACCTTGAAATAAGAAAAACTATGCAGGCTTAAAAAGCTTTTTCTGGGATGTCATTCCAGAAGTCATTCCATTGAATTTTTCATTTACTACAATTTTCAAATAAAAGATGGAACTTTAAATCACTTTTCAATATTTGCATACACTGTCAAGTGGAATGAGGCTTAAACAAACATATAACTTAAAATAAATATTTTCCTGTAGATAAGAAATGGGTTCAGATTCTTTTCTATTAGTCCTACTAGTATTTAGTATATGAGGAATATTTCAAGGTTCTGGTAAGATACAGAAAAAAAAGTCTTTGGTAGTGTTGACATCTTTCTGTGGAGTGGAACAAGAGAGAACAGTTATTTATACCACTACAATTTTCAAAAGAAAGGAATAGAAAATTACAATAATCGACTATCTACTTAACTGAATTTTAAAATATTATCCAGTCAGGTGGTTAAAACATTATTCATGGGAGAGACGAGCTCAAAAGCTCTTCAGGTAGAGACAAGAATTGAAATACAGTTCTAATCACCCTTGATGGATACCCTTAGACACTGTGGTTCTGAATAAAAGGAACATTACTCACGTGGCTCTTCAGCGACACTAATGATTTCTTTCATTTGTTTCTTTTACAAGTACCCAGTATGGTATTTTTGTTCCAGATCAAAATTGCTTCCCTTGTGAAGTAAGTAGTAATTACAATTATTTACTTTGAAAAAAAAAAAGGCACAACAAAATGAAATTTTCATTAATTTTAATGTAGCTTCCTCCTCCAGTTTTCCCTTTTTTTTTATTATTGATGAATTACAGCAAAACCAGTAGTTATTTCTCAGCTCCTAGAGATGCCATGAATGATGCTTAATGATTGGCTTTACAGGGAATAGAAGAATTCATAGCAGTGCAGTATAGCACCAAATTTTTTATCGGTTTGTTATTGCTGATGATAAAAAACAAAACCTCTTGTGACACAGGTGGTTTTTCCAGAGAAAAGACAAAGCAAGGACTGTCTAACACTCAAGAGTCATACTGCATGTTTCACAAACTATTTCAGAACTGCGTGATGAAATTGTACCCATGTGAGTTCAGCCTCAACCAGCCTGTGGAAGGTTATAAAGATTTTCTAAGGTAAAGATTTTCCGTATTTTCTTTTAAGTTTCTGTACTATCTGACTCCCAGTTCTGATTTAATCTCTCTTTATGTATAGTTAGGTTATGGGGTCAGCTGTAATAATATAGGTTTTGATTTATATTTTTCTACTTACACATCTATTAAAAAGCAGTCATTCTAATAGATATACTTAACAGTAATAATAATAAAAATAAAGATTAAAGAGGATGTTAAATCTAACAGCATTAATAAAAAGACAAATATGTTAATGATTGCATCATGGCTTATCTCCCTTTTCTTCACTGAACTTAAAAATGCGCAATTATTTCTTTTTCTGTATGAAATTGTACTTAAACAGTGTTCTCATGTCAGTACTCTGTATACAGCTACAAATACTGTATAAATACTACATACTGTAGGCAGTACCTGCCATCCTGATTTTGCTGTTTTGTTCACTAAAATGTAATAGTTCCAAAATGGATAACTTAATTAATTTATTACAAATAAACATACATTTACTTTAAAAAGTACAAAAGAAACAAACCTCAAAATACCACCTCATTCCATTTTTATGGCAGCATAAAAATAGGTATATTCAATAAAACTGAACATAAGTATTTTTTTAAAAAAAATCATAATTAATATGAAGAACACACTGCAACAAGACTTTGGCACTAAAATGAATAACAACAACATATGATTTTTTATTGGTATAAAAATTTATGCAGAAATTGTCATACCTCAGGACCCAAACCAACTAGTAACAGAAGGGACTGTTGAACAAACTTCCCTTTTTGGCAGATCAATAAAAATAATGAAACTTATATAACTATCCCCTGAAGTCAGCAACACTGATGTCTGCCCACATCATCTGCAACACAAAGACATTACTGAAATACAAAAAAAAAAAAATATCTTATTGAACACAACTAGAGAAGAATCTTATTATTACAAGAAAGTAATTGGGAAAATGAAACCATGCATGATAAGAGAGTTAATGGATGACAAATTCAGAGATGGACAAAATATATTTGGGCCCTGAGTGAATCTGTGTACACTGGATACTCACATCAAAGAAATTAATACAAATACACGTAGAAGAGGTCCAACTCAATGCCAGATTAATTGATTTTCTCAAGATGTGTTTGCTTGGCCATACAACGTGGTACACATTTACCATCAGCCTGCTAAGTGAACACCAGGCAGTATCAGTATCCATCGGTAAGGGCATCATGCATCATGATGCTCAGGAGACACATACCAAACTTTAGTTGGTGCTGGAAGGTAGAAATTCCAGATTGCACTGAGTTTCTCTCTACATTTGAATTTAGCCATTCTGGATCTTGTTCCATGGATTTACTGAAAATACAGAAATAGACCACATGGCTTGTTTATATTAGTAATGGTGGAGAAAGTTCTTAGAGTTGTGGTTGGATTTGCGGTGACACCACCCCCACCCCCCGTAGAGAAATGAAGCTGGGTTAATTAGCATTGATAATATACAACTGTGGGCTGGCTTCAGGGGCGGTGGGTTGGCTGATGTAGATAAGGTGCAGCTGTGGCTGGTTCTGTTAAGGGGTTGAGAGCCGATGAAGGGAGAGCAGCTGAGGAAGCAGAGAGAGGAAGGAGCAAGAAGTAGCAAGAGAAGAGGGAGCATGCCCTGGAAGAGGAGAGATAGGGAAAAGGCAGCAGAGGGACTGGCTTGAAGAGTATGCTGGTATGAGATGGTAAAAGACCTTGTTGCAGCTTGATAGTTTTGAGAGTGCTGTAACACCCCCTCATTTGTTTTTATCAGAGTTTAATAACCAAATTGTTTCATGGTAAGTAGCACTGATAGAGCTTTATCCCTTAGTTATGACAGAGGATGAAGCTAAGGTTGAACTTTATTTCTCTGTTTCATTCATTTGATATGGGTTTCAGATTAATGTAGTTTCTGCACTTTTTTACTTAGTGGCAACTGGTTGAACACTGTGAGATAAATCAATATGATAGCGTGATTTTTACACTAACTTGCATAACACAGGCAAATATGTATTTTAAGTAATGGTGATTGCTTACATCTTGTATCTGATTTCTTAATCAAGGGATCACTGGAGTAATAAATAGATTTGAAACAATATTTATTCTTTTTCTATTAAATATGTAGCATAGCCTAGAGAATTGCAGAAAACTCATGAAAAGCCTTTCATCTATCCCTAATCACATAAAATCCAGTGATTTTTAAGTACTACGCATCTCAAAAATGCTTGTTTTCTGCCATTTACTTCATTTGCTTTTTTGTTACAGATTTTACCAGAATAATTAAAACCCAGAGGATATAACTGAGCTTTGGCTAACTGCAGTTTGTTAGATTGAATTACACTATTAAAGTTGCCTTTTTCAATTCTATACATTCATGAATCTCATTTCATTGTTATTAGAACTGACAGTAGAATACTGCAATGACAATTAACAAAGGATAGTTTTAATTCTAAATATTTAGTAATGCTAAACTTGTAAACTTCAGAGAAGCAGCAATGAGAAAACTACCTCACTGAGAAATACAGACAGACCTTTCTAATACCCTTCTCGCTTATACTGTGCAGTATAAGAGCTAGACATCAAAGACACGAGAATCATAGAAGTTCTTAATTTGTAAATGTAGTTGGTGCATGGAAAAATACCCTAGAACAATCCTACCAAAAATAGCAGTTTGGATCTTTATGACTAAGCAGTGGGCATGAGCCGTTTTTTTGATAAATTATGAATACTCATTAAAAAAAAATCCTTCCCAAAATACATCCATTTATTTTTGTCCCAATACAAATCCTCCAAACAAAACAAGTTTAAACTCTATGGAAGAAAAAAAAAAAAAAGTTACCTTGACCAGTTTAAGAGTTTGGAATTGTATGTTGCCAAAGCAAATTAGACATGAGTATTAAACATAAGGAACACCAGCTGAAGAGTTTTCTTGACTGGAATTCATCCAAAGTTTTTTTAAAAGTCTGTGACTGAGGAGCAGATGTATGTGTGTACATAAAGTATAAACAATACAAACTCTAGCCATTCAGACATGTCTGCCTTTGAATTATAAAGACTCCACCTCTTAATTGCAGCCAGGAAAAGACCTGCGTGCCATAAATTTATTGTGAGAGTCACATCCAGAGGGCATCTCGTGTAATGGGGTCTCCCTTCTCACGAATCTTGAGCAAGTGGTCCAGTGAGTTTTAATGTGGCTCAGCTTGGAGTCACGTGTTGGGGTTATCTAAAAGTAACAGAAGCAATGTCTTGCTTGCGTTTATTTCAGGGTTTATAGTTTCATATTATTAAAAAAAAAGTTGTGTTACTTAATAAGCATTCTGTAGAAAGTTAATGCAAAGTTGGCAGTTGGCAAGAAAAATATAATGTTGAACTTTATGTAGCCATTAGAGAGAGATGAAACTTATCAAAGAGCATGAACATGTAATGTTTAGTCTTCGTGCAAGCTTGCAACCTAAGTTCATTTTTTTACATTTCCATTTTAATCATATTAAGTATTTATAACCTATTTGAAATAAAAATGCATTCATATGAGCTACACAATCTCATTTTACTGAAAAATTACAGCCTTTTCCAGAAACCTATAAAAAAGCAATACAAATCTAAAAGTAAACAGACTTAAGTTTGATTGAGCTCAAGACATTTATATCACATTTGAATTACAATACTTAACATAAAAAATATAATTTTATTAAAACAATAATAGCAAAATATTGCAAATATTTTGACTGAATATAATTTTCATGATGCAAAGGATATATTTGGGTTATATTTGGTTTACTGAATTAGTTATTTTAAGTTTTATTTGTGTGTCTCTCAAAAGACCAGCTTGAATAATTTCAAAAATTGAACTACCACATATTTTGGCAGAGATCAGAATTTTCTTTGTGTTTATGATATTTGTTGACATATCAAAATTTTGTGATTGTGAACGTGTATTTTTCAAAAAAAAACCACTCGATTTATTAAAAATCAAACCTAATATATTGACTTCCTATTAGTGTAGCACTGCTTTAAATTTGCGTACTTTGTAATTACACCTGTCAAAATATTCTCAAAGTACACTAACAACTATAAAAATAAAGTTTGGGAACTGAGAGAAAATAAGAATTATAAAAAGTTCAGCGCACACATTTTCATTATGGGTCCATTGTCAGTTGGCAGCTTTCCATGTTGCAACGTCAGTAAGATCCTCAAGAAAACAAAAGAATTTGTTAATGAAACTAAACCTATGCTTAATGCACATATATTAAAAGGTTACTGTGATCATCTGATCTGACCTTGCATAAAAAAGGCCAAAAGTTTTCATAGAATGACAGAATCATAGAATAGTTTGGGTTGGAAGAGACCTTAAAGAACATCTAGTTTCCTGCCATGGGCAGGGATACTTTCCACTAGACAACTAAAATGTATCTATTCTTGATATAAATACTTCAAGTGATGAAAAGTCCAGTACCCTATCCTTCAGTAGCTCCAGAGTGCCATTATGATTTAAAAAAAAAAAAAAAACAAGAAAGAAACCCGCAAACACCACTATGCATTATTTTTATTCTTAGCTCACTTGCATAAAACTTCCCTTGACTTTGTCTCCCTATATTATTTACTTCCCATTTGAAAAACAGTGTCAGGAAATCTCTTTCTAGCGTGGATGTTCACAATACTAGGTGCCTTCTACTCATTTACAGGGTAAATTACCAAGGCTGAGCATAGTGTTACATGAATAAGTTTACGATATGATGCGTTTTCCAGGAGTCAGATCACTACTGTTAATACTCCTTTCTAAATTCATTGCAGCTTTTCAAAAATTACAAAATAGCTCTGCTAAAATATCACCTCTGTGCTCATGAGTAGTGGCCTGTGTATGTATACACATAAAGTCAGTGTTTGTGGTGCAGTGCCACAACACTTCCAACATCCGCCACTCGGGAGCATCACCAAAGGCTGCAGAGCCTTCTCAGATCCAAAAGATGCTGAATTTTCGTGGTTTGGTTGAAACAACGATAATGTCTGTATTTCCTCAGCTCACTTTGTACAACTGACTTTAACACCCCCAAAGTAGATGAGATACCATTTAAAATAATATAGCATGCTTCCTTTAAACTTTAGCATACTAAACTTATGAGAAAAGTCTATTTGTATGTTTTGAAGCATATTTGAAGTATGAGGGGAGATATCAGGCAGCCAAGGAGACTGCTATTCCCATCTTGTTCGTGACTATCTCTCTGTACTTTGCTGTCTTGAACTGCGACAATGTTTGATTTCAGGTTCAAGGGAAATCTTATGTTCATGGCAATGATAAATCAAGGGGCAGGGAGTGCCATCATTAGCTTACCACTGAGCTATTTGTTATTCTACCCTTTCATCTGTGGCCTATCTTTGTTTATTGTATTTTCTTATGACTTTAATGCTATGTCCCTCATGAGCAAATCTCTTTCCTGTAGCTCAGTGTCTTCCCTAGACACTCAACTTCCTTCATTGATCAGATGGCTTTCATTTTCACTCCTGATTTCAACACTCACAAAATATTTGGGAAGGGGAGAAGTATTATCAGCGGGGAAATTGTACAGCTTAGTAAAGCACAGAGACACCTCAGTAAGTGCAGAGATCAGCTTCAGGATCTAGGGAGAATATGTGACAAGAACATAGGACCAAGGTCATTAGTCCAGGTGAGAAGCAAAGTGCACAAGCCTATCAAGCAGTGTAACAGTGTGGCTATGCGGTTGTAGAATCCCAAACTACCTTGACTGTTGTTGACAGCTGAGATACCTCAAAAAGGCCCCAGAGGTTCCAGATTTCATGGAGAGGTTAGCTTCTTGTCCAGCTCTCTCTGTTAAACTTTTTTCTGATTTTTTCCCTGTTACATCACGAGCAAAACCTCTGTGCTTTTTTCAAAACTGTTACCTCCTACAACTCCTAATCTTTCTAACAGTGGTAGTCTTCTGTCTCAGGCCACAAACTTCTCCCTGTTTCTGCCATACATTTCATACAAACAGAACATCATGATGCTCACAGCCCTGAGGCTGCCTGAAACACCTACAAGCTCTTTAGATCCCTCCTCAGGACCGAACCTGTCCTTCCTACAGGAAACAAATTTCTATAAGTATCCCACATAATTATTTTACTTAATTAGCTACCTGAATATCTTTCTTTTTTCCTCTTCTCGAGAGTAAGAACTACAGGTAATGACAGATGATATTACAGAACAGAAATTAGAGATATATGGAACAAGACTGGACTGATTATGTTTCAGAACACCCGGGCAGTGAATTATTTGAAGAGGAGTTATTTTGGTCTTACTGAGAGCTGAAAACATTTCTAGAATGCTCTAGGAGGACTTTGTTACTTCATTACATTTATGGTTGTGCAAAATGGGGCAATTTCAGTAGATATTGTTTTCTGTTTCTTTATTTTATCTTTCAGTATTTCTTGGCTTACTCCATGTTCTTTTCCAGTTCAAAGAAACCCCAAAAAGCTTTTGATATCCAACTACATTTGAAATCAAATGCAGTGAATCAGATGAAATGCAAGAAAAGTTATTCCAAGACATAGCCTAGACATTGTAGAACATAAAAGCAAGGTCATTGAAGGACATGACAACCCTACTGTACTTGACTAATCTGTACCCAGGTGAACTTTACTAGTTTCAGGGTTCCACCACTGAAAATCTAAAGATTTCTAGTTAAAGAATCTGTTTCTCTGGTGTCTACGTACCAGCTGGCTCATGCAAGGGTAGTGTATGTGTAACATTTTTAAAAATAGGATCTGCAGTAGCTTCTTTTTAAAGATAAATAAATCTGCCTCTTAAAGTCTTTCAATATAGAGTCAAGAAGTTCTCATTTGAAGGCTTATGGCTAATTGCTTACAATTTCTTAAAATTGTGTCTTTGGAGTATGTCAAGCAGGCATCTAAAATCTGTGAAAAGAACTTTCTGGTTTCAGATTGCAATGTCAAATAATATAGTTTAATACATTTAAATAAGCCTTTTAGGAACAAATTGCAACCAGGTTGACATCTTGTAAACTGAGTTCCATTCCAGTGGGAATTAAATTCACTGAGTCATAAACTCCTGAAAAGCAAGGGTTATAATAAGACTGTGCTAGTAAGTACAGCTATAAATACTCTTTAAATAATGACAATGACAAAGTAAAATAACAGGTTTAACACACTTCTCCAGTAAAAGGCAAACCTGGCTTCTCTGTGCCTACTGGTAATGACCAAATTAAACACTGAAAAAGGACTGAATGTAATTATTTTTTTTTTCAGAACTTAGATGTGGCAGCATCTTGTTGGTTGCTTCATACTTCCTTCCTGCTGCCAGTGACGTTGAGTAGCTCACCATTGCACAAAAAGATACTACTAGCATTATTCAGGGCATAAAAGCTCCTGTTATTTTTAAAGTTTGCATCTCACAATTCCTGGCTCCTTTTCTTGCTATTATATGTATTACATTTGTTCTTCATTTGGATGGCCAGTATGAGGGATCCCACTGCAGTGCTAGTTAATATTTGATGACCTCCTGTTATTTCTCTTAATTTTTCAGTAAAGATGTGAAAAAGCAACAATATAAACATCAGAAAAGACATCAAAGAAAGATGTGACTACTTAATCTATGGGAAAGCTACTTAATTTATTATAGAAAAAACAGTCTTCAGAGAAGCACAGAACGGCTGAGGTTGGAAGGGAATTCTGGAGGTCATATGGTCCAACATCCCTGCTCAAGCAGGGTAACTTAAAGCCAGTTGCTCAAGACCATTTCCATACAGGTTTTGAATACCTCCAAAGATGGGGAATCTACAACTTCCCTGGATAACCTATTTAGTGCTGTCAGGCTCACAGTCAAAAAATGTTTCCTGATGTTCAGATGGATCCTCCCATGTTTCAGTGTGTGCCCATTGCCTCTTATCCTGTAACTAGGTTCCACTGAAAGAAGCCTGACTCCATCATCTTTTCAACCTCCCTTCATGTATTTGTAAACATTGATGCAATCACCCCATGAGCCTCCTCTTCTCCAGGCTGAACGGTCACAGTTCTTTCAGCTTTTCCTCATACAAGAGATGTTCCAGTCCCTTAATCTTAGTGGCCCTTAGTTGAACTTTCTCTTCAGTAGCCCCATGTCTCTTGTACCAGGGAACCCAGAGCAGGACACAGTACTACAGGTGTGACCTCACCAGTGCTGAGTAGAGGGGAAACATCTCCCTTGACCTGCTGGCAACATTCTTCTTAATGATGCCCAGGGTACCCTTCACCTTCTTTGCCACAAAGGCACATTGCTGATTCATGTTCAACTTGGTCCACCAGGACCCCCAGGTCCTTTTCTGCAAAGCTGCTTTCCCAGACAGTTGGCCGCATATATGGCATATGCTGCTGCACGGGGTGGTTCTTCCCTGTGTGCAGGATGTTCCAGTTCCCCTTGTTGAGCCTCATGAGATTCCTGCCAGCCCATTTTCCCAGCCTGTCATAGTCTCTCCAGATAGCATCACAACCCTCTGGCATACCAGCTACTCCTGCCTGTTTTGTGTCAGCAGCAAACTTGCTGTGGGTACACTTTGCCACATCATCCAGATCATTAATAAAAGCACTAAAGGGGATCGAACCCACTACTGACCCTTGGGGTTCACCACCAGTCTATAACTAGACTTCATGCCACAGGTCACCACTCTCTGGGTCTGGCTGTTCAGTCAGTTTTCAATCTACCTCACTGTCTGCTCATTCAGCCCATGCTTCCTCAGCTTTTCTGGGAGGATCTAAAGGGAAACGGCATTGAAATCTTTACTGAAGTCTAGCTAGACAATATCCACTGCTCTCCTTGCCTCATCTGCCAGTGTTCTATCATCTGTTCAACTTTTTCCATCCTATGAGAAGGGCTTTCGAAGTATCACAACACTTTTTCCTGGAAACGCAGCCTACAAATGTCTTTCATTGCTAGTGTTTGGTAATATCCAAAACAAACGAGTGTCTCGGTAACTGGAATTAGTTATTTGCTCTGTTTAGGACTAGAAATAAGCAACGTAGCACAGATAAATTATACCTGGCACCAGTCTAGTGAATGTGGCTAATGGAGGAAGGACATCATTTACCCATGGTAACAGTAACACATTTTTCATCACTAAGAATTTGGCTTAACTGTAAAAGAAAGTCCACTTTTCCTTTGGCTTGAGATTGTTTTCTTTTCAAGTCCTCGCTAAAAAGGAAAAAATATAACAATCTCTCTTTTCATAATATTGAAAGCTAGGGGATTTTCAAAATAAATATTAAGTTATTCTTATTGCAGAAATATGAAAAAGAGATTGTCAGAAGAATTTGCTGTTTGTGCCAGAAAAAAATAATCTCATGGATTCATCAACTGGTTTTCTATATAAGGTCTATAAAACTCAGCATAACGTTTCCATATCTAAAATTTTGTCCCATCTTTTTTCATGACTAGTTTCTGTCATGTCAAAATAAACTACATAGTTTGTTTAGCTGGTTGATTATAATACACAGATCAAAGGAAATTGAGGACATGGCCAGCTTCATGACTGTCAGTAGAAGAGCAAAGTTAATGTTCCTTTTCCACTATAGCTGTGGTTCAGTGAAACCGAATTAAACAATAATTACAGTCAATGTTTCCAAATGTTCAAAAATAAGTCAATTGCAGTATTGAAGATTTTTTTCTGGAATACATAATTAAAATTTCCTACTAATTTTGGTTTTCTTTTTTGTATGAAGTCACACTAGATCCCACCAAACAAAGGAGCCTTATTCTGTAAGGCCTTCCCTTGAATTCCATCAGACTATTTGCTATACAAGGAATCACTTATCAGGTATATAATGCTAAAATAAGAATTCAAGTCAATAAAAGTTTTAATAATTATGTCTACCTTCATTTGGAGTTATACTTAGCACATATATAATGCTAGGCGTTAGCTTTGAAGAACAGCAGTTCTTGTCCTTTTCTGTAAATGGCTCAAAGAGTAAGTTTACATCTCAGAACCAAAATTAATTTCCATTGTTAATCTTGCTGATGTCTGCCAGATTTGAGTTTTATTCATTTTTCCAAGGATTGGAATCTGCAATTGCACAACCTAGCAGAGTGGGAGAGGTGGCGGAATGGTTGCAGTGTCTCACTATAACTTCTGATGAGCAAGTTTCAGCCTTATTCCTCATTTATATGAAGATGGTCTGCATTCAACATCGCAGCAGCAGTTGATGTTGGTCACAACAAATCAGTGTGACTACATAGCAAGTAATGTTTTGTGGTTTTGAATATAAAGAGGGTGTCCCATAAAGGGATTTATTTCTGGAAAGGCATCAATTTTCTTGTTATTACATATATGCATAGGAAATGTAGTCCAGAATCTGATCTGATTGTAAATATTTCAGGTTTAACCATTGGTTTTAGCCAAGCATCCAAGTGTTCAGGTATATTTAGACCTTCGACCTGTTGAATCTCTGTGTTTCTTGGTTCTGAGAAACCAAAAAGGGAAAGTGTTACATTGCCTCTATTCTTCTAGATCACACTTATTTATGTGATGACGACTAATAGAATTTGTTCTGAAAAATACCCATGTAATGATTAAAAAAATAATTAATTTAGTGAAGTGTCACTTGTTAAATCCATATACAAACTCCCCCCAAATATTAACTTTTTTATCCCTACAAATCTCCACCACTTCTTTATGTGGATTCATGTTGGTAAGAGCACATAGTTGTATTATACTTGCTATTCTACCTAAATTTATTTGGTGTGACAACAAATATCTATTTCAATGGACAGATTCTTTTCCCTTTCAGAAACAGGGGAAGAGTTGTGATCCATTTATAATTTACCCATTCTAAATTGCTGAAAATGTAATGTTGTTTACCACAACATGAGTTATTATTTTGGAAGTATTTGAAGGGCATTATAGTGGGCTGCCAAGGCTGAAAACAAACATTTCTATCAGTATGCCATGCATATAACCTATATTTGATCCAACTTTGTCTCACGATAGAACTTTTGGGCAGTTTTAAATACAAGAAATTAGTATTGTCTGATCTGCCTGTTCCCTGCAGAAGATCAATAGTGAAAATTCTGTTTTCTGCAATATAATGACATGTAAAAAGTTGCAGCAAGTGAAAGAACTCTTAGACCAGAACTAATTGTCAAGTAATAACAAAAGCCTCTGCACTGTACTAATAAAACATTGTTGAAGAGTCAAACATTGGTGATCATTCTTAGGTACATTTTTTAAAATAAAATCGTTAACGTGAAAGAAAGCAATGCTCTTTTAAATGTTATATAGATTCTTTGGAGAAGAATAACTTTGGCATCAGAATATTTTTAAACTCTAACTTTGATCTAACTCTTTTACGTTAAGTGAGAATTCCTGTTTGACAAATGAAGGATCATTGAACTCTTTTGGCTACATTCTAAAAATAACAAATATGGTATAAAAATAACTTTAAATTGAGAAAGTGATTAGTCACATGAAGGTTGATTAATGCATAATGCAAATATACAAATTTAAGTCCCCTACAAGTATTTTTTCTGAGAAGCTCAGTGATGAACTTGCCAAACTTACATGGCAAGTTACTCAATTACTTGAGCTCTTCTGATAATGGCCAATTTTAACAATATTTCTGTGGCTTTTCAAGGTGCTGTCACAAAATGTGGGTAAAAATTCAAGGATTTGCAAATGCAGAATCCTAGATGCTCTCAGCTTGACTTTTAAGAAACATAATAGGCATAGGACCTTGATGCTAACTTCATCCAAATAAAGATACCATTGCTGGCACTGAGCTGCAAATGCTTTCCTTTGCAAGACATAAGAGACACTAAAGGGAGCAAAGAATCACACAAAGGGACTTACAAATGTTAAAAAGAATGTCATGCATAGTGACTCAAAGTAAAACATGCAAAAACATATTTACATTTTAACTTACAGTACAAATACCATCTTGCATAAAACCAGCTGGAAAGAAGTAATAAATCAGTTGCTAAAAGGAAGCAATGGTTCATGTATTTGCCAAGTGATATGCTAATAAAAGAAAGTAGTAAGATTTAAGGCTTTCTAAACTTAGTCAACACACAGGGTAGTCAATTTAGGCATGTTTATTCTTTATAGTATCAGTGAACCTTCACTTTTTAAATATCCTCCTGTTCAAGATACATCACCATCAACAGGACACTGACAAACTAGGGAGATGACAGAATTTATGTAGGAAAGCATATGTTAGCATATCTGCTAACAAAGACTATAAAAAAAAACCCACCTTTTTACAGTTTGCAAGTCTTACAATTGTTTTTTCTTAATTAAAACACAGGAACAACCAAGTACTTCATAGCCTTGTGGATGCTTTATGATACCTTCAGACCTTTGACAGGCATTTGTCCATTTTGGCTTCTTCCTTCTCTTAAAGGCAATATCCCATGATGTGCCGACATTTTACCTTTACATTAAACAGCGTCGCATTAACCCCTGATGCATTTCCAACACAGAGCATTCTTAGCATGTAGAATTTCACCAAAACTGACAACATCTCACAAAACAGTAAGTAGACACTAATATAAATGGCCATACCTTGAAGAAAACAAAACTGGCATTTATTTTCCAACTGTAGTTACATCAGTTTAATCAAGGTTAGACACATTTTTTATTTCCTAAATGAGCACCATAAATGTTACACTGTTAAATCATTTACATTTTTTCTAACTATGGTAAAAATTCCTTTACTTTCCATTGAACATAATAGTCTCTAGCAGCTGGTGACAGCTGATCTGTGCATGAGTCATATTGGATATAAAGCACAATTCACGTTAAGAATGAATTATGGAATTAAGCATGCCATGCTTCTGTAACAGTGAGCTGAACGAGCTTCAAGGTGACATTTCCAGTCAAAGTTAACTCTAAGCACAGACATCACAAATGACAGACGGCCTTGGAAAGGAGTGTGTTTATTCGGGGTGTTATGGTGAAAAAGTGAAACATGACCTGAAGTCCAATTTTCAGCGAATTCAGTAGCCAGTTCCTGGTGACACTGCTGGTACAAAAAGCCAGGAAGATTTGAGAAGCCCTGGAATAAATGACAGTGCTGTAAGCAATGAGGTACATAGCCATGGATAGGGCAACTAAATTTCAGAATACAGGTCTATTTTATACAATTTGTGTACAATATAGATACAATTTGTATGCAATACATATGGTAATATATGTATTCACACATAAAAACTCAAAACAACAGAAGAAAAGTAAATCACAATAGTCCTTTTGACATTACTATTGTAGAACATATTTTTCTCCAAGACATGTAGGAGAACCTGCAACATATAAAGGGATATGGATTGTTAAGGCATTTAGCAGGGAGAATGAAAGTAGCTGCATTCATCTCTGAGGCCTCCAACATAAGAAAGGCATGGACCTCTTGGAAGGAATCCAGAGCAGGGCCACAGAGATGATCAAAGGGCTGGAGCACCACTCCTGTGAAGACAGGCTGGAGAAGTTGGGGTTGTTCAGCCTACAGAAGAGAAGGCTCCTGGGACACCTTATAGCAGCCTTCCAGTACCTAAAGGGGGTCTAGAGAAAGCTGGAAGGACTTTTTATAAGGACATGTAGTGAAAGGAAAGGGCAGAATGGCCTGAAACTGAAAGAGGGTAGATTTAGATTAGATACAGGGATAGAATACTTTTCTATGATGGTGGTGAAGTGCTGGAACAGGTTGTCCAGAGAAGCTGTGGCTGCCCCATCCCTGGAAGTGTTCAAGGCCAGGCTGGACGGGGATTTGATCAACCTGGTTTAGTGGAAGTTGTCCCTGCCCATGGCAGGGGGGTTGGAACTAGATGATCTTTAAGGTGCCTTCCAACCCAAACCATTCTATGATTCTATGATGCGTATTTCATTCTCCTGACAGTGATCACTTGTATTTTCTTGCTTATCACCACTCTTATTTCTAGCCTCCATCTGGTATCTGTTCCTAGGACCCTCCCTCCTCCATCTAGTTAAAGGTGATTTCTGTGACCTTGTGATTCCTTTTCCAGCAAGGGCAGGGGTAGATTCTTCTTTGCTTAGTGTATTCAGCTGAACAGAAGATTGTAAACTGGATGGGAAGGATTTGTTACTGTATCTCTGAAATAATATGTACGGCTCATTGGGAATCTTCAACAGTAAGTATTAGGAAGCCTAATGACCCAACAAGACCTAGATGATCTTTAAGGTCCCTTCCAACCCAAACCACTTGCCCTGGTTTCAGCTGGGATAGAGTTGGTTTTCTTCTTTGTAGCTGGTGTAGGGCTGTGTTTTGGATTTGGTGTGAGAACCATGTTGGTAGCACACTGATGGTTTTAGCTGCTGGGTAATGTTTAGATTAAGTCAAGGACTTTTCAGTTTGTCGGGCCCTGCCAGCGAGAGGACTGGAGGGGCACAGGAAATTGGGAGGGGACACAGCCAGGACAGGTGACCCCATGTGGCCAAAGGGATATTCCATACCATATGATGTCATGCTGAGTGTATAAGCTGGGGGAAGAAGGAGGAGGGAGTGACATTCAGCCTTTATGCTGTTTGTTTTCCCAATTAACCGTTACACGTGATGGAGCCCGGCTGTCCTGGGGATGGCCGAACACCTGCCTGCCTGTGGGAAGCGGGGATGAATTCCTTGCTTTGCTTTGCTTGCATGTGTAGCTTTTGCTTTCCCTATTAAGCTGTCTTTATCTCAACCCACAAGTTTTCTCACTTTTACCCTTTTGATTCTCTCCCCCATTCCACTGTGAGGGGAAGGTAAGTAAGTGTCTGCATGGTGCTTGGTTGCTGGCTGGGGTTAAAGCTGGACACGTTATAGGATTCTATGAATGTTCACCCAGGTTTACTACATACTTGCCAAGAATTCATTGTATTATTCTGTGTAAGTAACTAAAGCCGAAGATCTCCATTCTTTCTTATTCACCGTTGCTCACAATCTAAGACGAGTTTCTCAGTCTCAGTGTGTCACTAGCCTTGATCAAACAGCCTGGCAGAAGGCAATGCCAGCTTTTGAATTTTGACTCTGCTACATGTCATGTGCCATTGAGTGGGCAACAGATGACCCTAGTTAAATAGGCCTATCTTCTGTCCGCTGATTGTGTGACTGAAATGTTTAAGAGAAAGGAATAGTGAAATTACTTGGTGCATAGAAAATAGGGGATGTTTTCTCTCAGACAAGTTTCCTGGAAAATGGGTGGATATTTTGGAGTGCGTAAAATCACATATTTCACCCGTATGTAAGACTCCGTATGTAAGAATAAATTCTGAGATTCAGGAGGGTGGTGAAGCTGTCTTATCATTCTTAGACGTATCCACAAAACCTAAGTCTAGTAGAGGAAGATAATTTCCCCCATATTCCTTGTGAAGAATGACCAAGTAAACCAGGACTCTCCAGGCTAAGGAAAAGGCAGCTGAACAGCAGTATAATAAGCAAGAATGACAGAGAAGAAGTGAACAGAACGTTATTGTTGTTCTTCATCTAATAAAATGTTCAGAAGTGATCACATCAAAATGGCAGCTGACATTTAAAAAAGCAAAAGGAGATGCTTCATTCATTTATTTACGTTTTAGGACTCCTTGTTATAGTGAGCAAATCATTCACACAGATGCAACAAACCAACTGGACAAACAGGGAGAACACCGAGTCTAAACCATACAAGCTCTGAACCAGGAAGTTTTTGAGACAGCAATGGCAGGGAGCTGGGAGAGGGCTCTGCAAAGTACCACAGTGTCCTGCTGACTCCGACCCATCTCTTTTCCGCAGGCATCCTCCATTGCCTGCCTCCAGAGGTGGCATGCTGGAGATGGTGATCTCTTGGTATGACCTGAAATAACTGTTCTTTTCAAGCTCCAGCAGAACCCTGTCTTTCTTCAATGAGATTCAATATCTCCCATTTCATCTATTCTCCAAATGCATATATAATTCCATTTCTTCATTCATTTCAAATTGAGAAACTGATTTCAAAATTATGAGTCCAAAAAGCCTATTTCTGTCCTGGTTTTCTTTATATATTACCTCGTCACGTTAATTACAGTACATGATCTATTGCAAATGGAACTACATTGGGGACACCAAATGTTTCAAACTGTTAAAGTGATGTGACACTGTGGGGTTTATGTCATTATTTCTCACAGCATTTTTATGTTCCAATATTTTTATTTTTAACATCTTAGAACTGTCCTCAACATAAATTGAACCATGTGAACATTTTGCTAAATGAACAACATATTCACTGTGACAATTCAAACAATATTTAACGTGAATTTTTTCCTCCACAATTGAGAATGATAAAAGACATGCCTTGTAATCCCATTATTTCATAATGCGCAACGTCCACATAGACAAAATCCTTTCTGAGGTGCTCTGAGTTAGCTTAGCAAACTTCTTCCTTCACACTTCTGTAGGCGTTCTACTGAAAGGCACAAGTCGTCCAGCAATTCTGTTAAAGTTTGTGATTTCACAGAGAAATTTAGCTCATGCAAGACATAAATTTCTTATATTCCTAGTGTTCCGAGAATAACACAAATGATTACAGAGCTCAAAGATTATAAATAGCAAAAAAACATAGTTCATGCTTACAGCACTAAACAAGGAAAGCAGGAATATCTGAAAGATATTTTAAATTTCTACCTGATTTACTGTGCTTCTACTCAGAAACTTTCTCAGACCCCTTATTTTGGTTTCTGGATTTATTTTTTAAGTAAAAAGAAACATACTAGTACTGGGATTTGTGTTAAAAGAAATACAAAAAACCTAAAGACATATGCAATTGGAAAAATGTTCATAGCAATCTGAAAGCTTGGAACAAATAATTAATTTGATGGATTTCACCTTTTATTCTGTTTGGGCACGGTTCTTGAACATACCACGTCTTTCTCAACTTTTCTCATTATTTCAATTTACAGAGATAACATAGTGACTGATCTATACTTGGGCTGCTGCTAATTCTTGAACAATTTATTTTAAATATCTGACACTGTAGGCAGGCATATTTACTGACCTCCAACACCCCAAAATTTCCCAGACTAATTAATGTAGGTCTGCTTATGTTCATCAATACTGCCATGAGTTTTCCGCAGGTTGCTGTCCCTGAAAGATGTTCACTCAAGATAGCTGCACAGCACACTGGGAAATTTGTTTTTATTATTATTATCATTACATTTATTATTATTATTTATGCAGACACCATGCTGATTCCACAGGATGATATGGCATTTATAGCATCTCAGTCTTTTGATGCACCTTCCAAAGTCTGGATGTCTGATCTCATAAAGCTCCTGGTGATCGGACATCCTACAGGCAACTGAACCTCAGAGCTGGAGTCATGCATGACTCTTGGAGAGTACATTGGTAAGTGCAATCCATATGCATGAGTGTTTCAGAGGGATAGTTTAGCTCAAAGCTGTAAGAAGATAATTTGTAGTAACAAATATTTCAATGATTCAGGCTATTCCTCTGCTTACTTCCATACTTGGTGCAGATGGGCCTCCCCTTACACAGGTGGAAACTGAGTCATAAACGAAGGACATTTATTTTGTATTCCTGGAAGTGTCACTGAGGAGTCTTGAGATTAAGCCTGGGGTTATGAGGGAAGGAGGGAAGAACAAGTCATCTTTTCCAGATGTGTCAGCCAGTCAGTTCCTAGCAAAGGCTAGAAGAAATTACTGCTTATACTGGCATCAACAGCAAACAAGAGCTTCTGTTCAGGGGCAGAGAAGCCATGAACCTCTTTAGATACAACTTTGATCCAGACCTGGAATTCGCCTTTTTTACTTCATCTCATTATTTTCCCTAATTTGGTTAGACCGAAAGCCCTCTTCTACTCTGCATGCTTTCTTAGATTAATTGTCTTGATGACTATGAGTGCTCTCAGCTAATGAACTTGTAATATGACATTAATATGGTGGAATGGTTGGTTTCTTTCCCGTTTGATTTAACTCATCTGCTCACACACAGGAGAGAGCCAGTATAACTGTGTTGCTTTTGGTTGATTTAACGTACTGTTACTACATAACAATTTTATATATTTAATTAATATTGGCTTAAATTCTGCTTCAGATTTGTAGATTTAGTTCTTAGTGGGTTTAGTAGGCAGTTTAGTTACATGTCTTTGCCCATAATTTTGCACTGAATAATGAGTCATTACCACACATCATTAAATATAAATGGTGAAATAAAATAACCCTTACATTTCATGTTTTTGTACTCTAGGTATTCTACATTCTAATAACCTGTAATTCTGAATAGTCCAGTATGAGCCTTCTCTGTGTCAATCACGTAAATACATAATGAACCTCAAGTCTTTTTAGGTATTTGATGAACTTTTCTGAATTTTAGGTAAGCCTGTACATGTCTAGACATGTTTGCAATATAGACTTTCTTAAGGTTTGTTTTTGGAGGAGAGAGATATTGTATTTTTAAAACACTATTAGCACCAGCATGCTAGAAAAAAGACAATCTTAAAACTCAGGAGTAAACACTACTTACAGTGTGAGATCAAATCACAGTCCCAAGATGGAACGCTGGAGCCTTATGCATTGACAAAATGTTTCTATGCTAAAACTATCCTACCTCTCAACGGTGTATGCAAAGCCCCATAACACCAGAATAGCTTTTTTCACTGGTTTTCACAGCCAAAGGTACAATTTCACTATATTAAGTCCTTGTTTAAATCTTCCAAGCTTACAGAAATTCAGCAGTATAATTTCTTCTTTGTTTTTTAAGGAATAGTTTTTATCCTTAGACAGTTCTAATAAAAGCATAACCATTTGTGTGCAGGCACGTATGGAAATGCATAATTAATAGAGATTTATTGTTTCTTACATGTACATTTTCAGCATTAATTTTACATTGTTTCATGGGGTTTATGATAATGCAATTTTCCCTGATATGTGATGATAATCATATTATAAAAAGACTTAGTTTTCTTTACCACACATGTCAGATCGCAAGCCATATAGATAAATATTAGGTAGTATTTTTACTTGGGTACCAAACACACATCTTGAAAAGGTAAAGCAAAGAAAACTAGTTTAAAATCATGATCTTCTGGTATCTGAGTTACCCTAAATGCAATTATAGATGCTTCAGGAAAAGGGAAAATGGGTGAAAAATTTTCCCCCTATTCAAACAAGAGTTTCCATTCTGAAATATCAAACTGAAAGCATATAGAGGTTTAAAACCATTCAGATGAAAATTCCATGTCCTGTACTTATTTTAAAGTACAAGATAGAAGACAATCCTTCACATAAGTAGTAGTTAGAATAAGTGTTCAATAATAGGGATAAAATTTGTAATATTCAATAGACACTTTTGTCTCTCTTAACTTTCTTTCTTTCAGAAGCAATCAAAATTTTTGGCGAAGATGGAGAGTTCATCCATATCAAGGATGCAATGGAGAATCCAAGGTCATTACTTAATTGTTTTATAGACACTTATGAAACAAAAGGACCCCAACATTTAAGTACTGGAAAGTACTGCAGTTCTACAGGGGATTCCATGTGGTATGAGAAACTGAGAGACAGAGAAAAAAATATTATTTTGATGTCTATAATACTGTCATTGATGAAAGTTAATCATCATAAGAAACTAAAAAGAATTATAATTTTCTCTTAAAATCAAGCATGTGGAAAAAATACCTTTTATTAAAATATTAAGTATTTTATCATTAAAATATATATCTAAATCACTGTAATGCACTATTTACAACCATGAAGATATAATTTTAGAAATAATAAAGAAAATCATAATTTACTGGAAATAGTCTGCTCTGCTATGAATCAGCTGCAGGGTGAAATCACCAAACTGACTTTTCTAGACCTTTCTAATAAAACTCAGTCATGTGAATCCAAACAGTTAAGCAACTAATTATATATGAATTTATAAATCATGAAGCTTGAACCTTAAATAGTCCTAGAGCTCTTGTGAAAGTCCTCAGACAGCTTCTTCAGCTATCATTCTTACTGTTGTAAAGGAAGAATGGCCAGTTTGCAGACACTGAAAATTATATACTTCAAAGAACAGAAAGAACATATTTTGGGTTTTTTTTTCCCCAGTTATTTTCCAACCTTTTTTTTGGCTATTTTCCTCCTTTACATATATTTTGGATGGGCATAATCTGAAACATTTTAGATTAAATCTTTGATCTGTTATTTCAATGAGGCAAGAATTTTGTTTCTGTGTTCAAGAATTGTATGAAACATACTTTAAAATATCCTTGCACTATGGTATCTGAAATTCCCATTACTTAGCATGCCTGCAGAATTCCTTTAGTCACAAAAACCCAACAAATTGCACGTAATTCTTTCTTTCTGGAAGTTACTTGCACAATGCAGAGCAATCTCATCAGATAAAAATCAACATGCTTGATATTTAAAGTTCTTTTATAGAGTTTTGACTTGAAGTATTTTACCCACATATTCTTCAGAGACACACAGGGCAGGAACTGCATACATTTTACTTCTTTTTGTATTTTATTACAATATAACCTATACATAGATTTTTTAGCATTTTATTGCAATTTACACCTAAAGCAGTTACATCCAGAGCAGTTTTGACTTTAGTAACACTCCTCTTACAGCCAATAGAAATACTACTTAAATGGCAACTCTAGAACTGGATTATTTAAATTTGTTCGGGAGACTCTAGAAGTAAAGAATTTAGCTTTCTGATTTATGTAAGAGGGTATATGTCTCTGAAACATATTCCAGAACACTAATTTTACTAAAACACTCATGTAGATTGACATTATTTTTTTTCAGAGTCAATATAGAAATATGCATACATCTTTACATGGTGTGAAGTGCATAACAGTTAAATGTTCTTAAAAATCCAGGAAAGTTAGCACTACTGATAAATTAATGAGTTGCATGATTTTTCTGTACTGATCTGTGGGAAGCACTAAGGCTCTTAGTCTTAAGAATGTAATGGTTTGATACCTGGATTTGGACTCATCAGGTTTAACTTAGGTATCTAATGACTATCTGGTTACCCTACATACACTTTCAGGTCAGTGGAGAGAAATAGATACCTGGAGGAGTGATGATCCAATTTCTGCTAAGATAGGTGCCTATGAAAAACAACTCACCTTCAAGGGTAGGCTGTTCTTAATTTACCATAAAAGCAGCCTGAAGTGTCTTGTTTGGCAGGGATCCCATGCTACTTGTACATGTAAGATGACATCAGTGACCTATGGCAGGCCTACCAACATTCTCCAGTTTTCTAGAAGGTAGTCTCTTCTGTTTCGTATTTAAAAATGGGGAGAAAAGGTAAAATAAGTCTATGGCTAGATTGTTGTCTAGCCAGTCCATTTGCTATTATTTAAAGTTTTCTGGTACAGAATCCTTTTTCGTTGAATTCTGAAATCTCTGGATAAAGTGTAAGGTTCTTTGCACATTCTCTGGCCAATGAAGGTTGAAGAAGGCAACTGAAAGAATGCACCTACATAAGCTAGTTGACTTAAGAATCTTGAAATGTGTGAGCAGCCAGTTGTTCAGCAATTGCCCCCAGTGTGCTTGTCATGTTAGAAATTTCTGATTACTTTTTTCCTTTCTTAGTGCCATATAATTTTAACAAAAACGAAACTGAGAAAAAGATAGAATATGCATACGTTAACACAGTACTTATAAAACACTGGAAAGCCAAATTGCAATTCCCTCTTTCACCCATCCCTTGTGTGTACTCTGTGGAATAAGCCTTGCTTTCTGAATATTTAATGATGCCTAGTGAGAGTCTTGCAAGAACTACCTTTTAACCCTCCAAACTATCACATGGATTTTTAATTTAGGACACCAAGGTTCAACTCACTGCCTTCAGAAAGGGATAGGAGATAATGCTGATCTCTTCTGCTGTTTCCCCTCTCACACCCACATCCCAAACACATGTAAATCCCATTCAAATAACTCCTTAACTGTTTCATTGAAATTCTTGCCCTTTGGATGGACCCTAGTCATTTTCCACCTTTTTTTCTCACCAATTCTTTCCACACTCTTACCCACCCCAACCTTGCACAAAGAAAAAGCAAAGTGTCCAATAAATTATTTTTTTTAACATATACAATGAATTGGTTTAGAAGACAAGAAAATGTAGAATAAAATGCAAAGCATTTCTGGAAGTAATCTTTTATCTACCCAGTGGTTCACTGGTTACAGTATTAACTTAGGATGTACAAAGCTACTACAAAATAGTGTTTTAACAAATACATGATTTGTCTCCAAATACCACAGTTTCTAATTCTAGATGACTTCTGAATTATTAAGTGTAATTCCATCAGCATGCAAATTTTATCTAAATTTTGTTCTGATCAATAAACAAATGTGCAATTGTGGGAACTTCCACAATTCTCAGAAAATTTAATTATTATTCTTCAGTCAGCCTGCTTCAAATATTAACTAATATCACTAATTTATAATATAATAATAGGGTGGGTTTTTTCCCATGCTGCCTATTTAGAGAGTGGTCTGGAGCTAAAGGCTATCAGTGATAATGCTAATAACTGCTCGGTTTAGCTGTCATTTTAAAATCCAAAATAGAGAAATATTTGTTTTATGCCCACATTTATTTTATTTCATTGTATGCATTTGATGGAGGTGTTTGTTAAGTTACTATTCTCTAAGTATTCACATTAAACTCAGGATTAGATATAATTTTGATGAGAGTAGGTTTCTTTTACAGCTCAGTTGTTACCCACTCACTATAAAAGCCAGAGCCATTTCTTTCCACTTTACCTACATCCTTCCAAAAAACCACCCCTAAATCTGTTATTAGAAAGGTTGCTGAATCAGAGGCTTCAGACATCTCAGTAGTCATCTTCTTCCATAATGATGTACTTTGACACCTCTGGATGCATTTTACTACTAAAATGAGTTCTAAATCAATCAGCTACTTAGAAAATCACAGCTGGGCATGTGAATGGAACAAATCTGAATCTTCAAATGTACTCCAAATAGCTCATGGCAAAAGAACACTTCGGCAAATGAAGGTCAATTAGCTTTTCTTTAAATATCATATTATACTTTTTTAATTAAAATACCAGTTGTTTGGCTTAATATCTTCATTCTTATTATATTTTCATCCAAGAATTAAGCTACTAGTCCTCAAAATCCTTCAGCATAATTGGTTTTGAATCAGTTCAAATCATGTTGTGCATTCAGAGAATCATATGATATCATTCTCTGCTTTGAATCAGATCATGAACAGAGCTGAAATCAGTGAATATAGGCATGGTAATCTTATGCTGCCAGGAAATTAATTCCTTTCAATTCTTTGCCCCATAAAGGATTTTACATTCTGTTTAGTTGTTCTTGAATAATTGTTCATGGCTTGTAGCTCACGTCTGTATTAATAGAAGTAAACATGTCACAGTAGAAACAATAATATATTTTAGAGTTTAGATCTGGACTTAAATTAACCTCTTTTTTTATTCCTCCCAGCTTTCTAAATTGGTAACAGACAGATGATACAAAATAACAGATTGTTTTAAATTGGTGGAGTCACTTCAGATTACATGGCTTACATTTTATGATGTTGCTAGCTATTATCACACGATGTAACATAATTTGTCAAAGTGACATATCAGTAACATGGCAGAAACACCAGATGTCATAGGAATGTAAGAATGGCCAGACCAATTTAGTTAATTTGACCTTTCCAGCCAACCTGTCTCTAACAGTGGCCAGTACCAGATGCCTCAGAAGAAACAAAAAGCCTTCCACAGTGAAAAAGATTTGAAAAAAATCAATGTGAGGGAGCCTTTTCACCCTATCTAAATCTCACTCAGCAAATGATGGGCTCATTTCCTGCAATATGAGGATATAAATTTATTCTGCTTTTATAAACAGAACTAAAATTCCTAATGTATCATCATGAACTCTTTCTGAATTCTGTTAAAATCATGACCCCTGGAATTCCCTGTCATACCCATGACAAGGAATTCCATAACTGATTTGAACACTTAATTCCTCTCAGTGACTACTTCTTTCCTATTAATTTAAATATGTACCCCTTCAATTTCATTGATTTTCTTTTTGTTCATTAAGAGAACAAAAAGAAACAATAGCCTTACCTTTTCTAGAAACCAGTGCTAAATTAATAAAAAAGTGAGCACTGACTAGGGATTAATAAATCAAAATGTTATCTTCATTCAGCTGAAGATTAAAACCACCATATACCTGAGTGCTTCTCTGGAACACTAACTCTTAGATTCGTCAAGTCCCCCAAAAGTCTTCAATTCAGTCTGCTTTTTATTATGTTGATTCTCACTTTCACATCATTCTCAGCTTCTTTATTCCATGTCTCAACTAGTTTATTCTGTGTCATTTAGGATGGGATTCAGCAAACCAGAGGAACCATTTGTGCAGGTTGCAATGCACACACACTGAATTAATTGCATATTTAAAGAACTTTGTATTTTTTTATTTTAAAAAATATATTTATATTATTTATTTATAATAAATAAATTTAAAGAACTACATTAATCTGTTCTCTGAAGAAGTAGCCCCTCTGTGAAAAAAAGAAGATTTTTCACAGAAGGATTATTATTTAAAAAATGTTTTTTAAGGTAATCCAAATTATGGGCGTTTTGAGATTGTATTCATCTAGTCTCTTACATCATCTGCCATGTGCATAGATGTCAAGCAGTAAAGTGATCCGCTTGCTTATATTTTGTTGAAAGTTCAGAAAACTTTCAGTAAGTTTCAGATAACCTTTGCATAAGGAAGTTTTTGACCAAGTTTGAGACAGACAAAGGAATGTAGTCAAATTGCCTTTTCCCACAGACAGTTAGAGAAACTGCAGGAATACGTGTTAGTAAAGAACATAGACTTCCCATCATTTCTTATCTGAAACAGTCTGTTAACTCCTAGTTTCCACTACCTACTTAATAAGCAGAAGACAGTTACAGTATAAAAAACTGGTTTTTATCCGTGAAAATTAATGGTTTACTGACATTCTGTTAAGTTAAATAGTAGAAATTGATTTCCTGACTTCTGGTAGGGAGTGAGTGATCTTCCTTTTACATCATGGGCTCCTGGGACAGTATCTGTATCATTCAAGGAGGTTGCTCATCAGTTCTTGCTGCCCTCACAGTCACAGGGAGCGTTATTTCCCATTGACGAGCACTACTAAGCAATGACATCCCTAGAAAGAGTGTATATGGAAAGCACCATGGAGGAGTTACATGGATGAAATAGGTAAAAGGGAGCAAAAATTCACTGAGAATGTAACTGGATTACATCCTTTCCCAGCAACAATTTAATTTCAAAGAAGAAATGAGATTCAAAACCAACTATTTGTCCCTAAAAACTGTATTAGTTTCAGGATGATTCCCAGACAAAACAACTTAGTGAAGCAGCACTGCTAGACAGTGAATGACTGACAGTGTGAGCATCCAACCTCCTCGGGGGCATCTAAACATAGTGCTTCATAGCAATCCAAATCCAGTAATGAACCTCTAAGCTATAAACTATCTACTTTGCGGCATTTTGTTAGGCTTCAGTCCCAGAACTCCAGACTATTTAGGGGAAAAAGAAGGTCAATATCATATAATGCAGTTCAGTCACACTTGATCACATCTTTCTAATAACTAGATGAAGCTTGACCTTGACTTTGATGTTTATAGGGTAAAGAAAAGGTACAGCACAAAGCTGAACAGGAGCAAGCAGGCAGGCAAAAGCAGAAAAACTTTTAAAAAATTATTTATAAACACAGAATACTTTATTTCAGGTTTTTCAATGTCTCTTTCTTTTATTTCCTATTCTGATAGATATGTAGGAGGATTTAGACGTCTATTGCTCCACAAGTTCAAATCAAGTATACTGGCCTGAAAGCTACCATTGGCCTGCAGCACTTCTATTGCTAAATTTATGGGAAAAGGGAAGATTTATTTTTAGCACTAATTAATTTTCCTTATTAATGACTTTGTGATACACTATTAGGCTATAAGCGGAGTCACAGGAAATGATGCACACCATGTCATTTTTCTCTTTCTGCTCCTCATAAATATATTTTTTAATCAGTCTTCAGTTTTAGACTAAGCTGGAATGTAAAATCCCATTTTTTTCTTGCAAAAGTAGGTCTAAAGTCATGTCCATTCATTCTGGTACAGATTTCCTGCTCAGGAATGGAGTTCTGCTACTAGAGATAAGGTTGTGCGTGATGCATGGATTTGCAGAGGCATAAGTGGGAAACTGCAGGGTTGTATGATGTTATTATTGATTTGGTGTGGTGGGTTGACCTGAGCCAGCAGCTAAGCCCCCACTTAGCCACTTGATTATCCTGCCCCACCCCAGAGGGCAGGGGAGAGAATAGGAAGAGGAAAAGCAAGAAAACTCATGGGTTGAAAGACAGTTTGATAAATAAAAGAATGATAAAAAAACTCCAGCAGCTTCAAGTTCCCGAAGGATTCCTTAGGAAGCACTAAAGATTAATACTGTTGAGGTAACGAGATGAACAAAAATCATTCTTATCAAACTAGTTGTCAATTCCTATTTCCACAGTGTCATAAACCCCTCAGACTCTACTGGTTGTCTCAGTCCAAGGACCCTTTTACTCTCAGAGGGCTTTTTTTCTGACTTTACTTACACTACTTCAGTTCTAGAAACATCTGAGCTGGGGAGCCAGAAGATTTGTCCTTAGAAGCCACCATAAACCCACCTTGCACTAGAGCCTGGTTTTTGAATATCAGGGTACAGAATATGAAACATTTTGACACAGTGTTCACTCCACCAGGAACCCCCTGTTCTCTCAGAGAGACTAAATTAATATTGCTTATAGACAATAGCATTAACAGAGGTCTTCAGGATTCTTAGCCAAAATTATTTGTAAAGAACTATGTAGAATGTCTAAAGCTTGTCAACTACGTAACTATTAAATTGGCTTCCCATTAGAAAAAATCCTGTAGATGAGAAAGGACTTCTCTGCATGATTTAACTTTCTGTGAATTGAGACATGGACAGGACTTTTGTGATTTTAGTACACCTTGGCTTTTGTAGAGGAGGCATATTTGGTATCATAATTACTTGTAAATAGAATAGACAAAATAATTATGCAGGACTGTGTGTAGTATGGCTGTTTTTTTCAGTAAGAAGATTATTAACATACCAAAAATGACCATTGAACATGAAAGCTTGATAATTTTAATTTCAGTCTAATCAAAACATTAGGAAAGGCAAAAAAAGATATAAAGAAAAAGAACTTTATAGGAAACAGGTCTTAGTACTATGCATGTAGCTTTTTTCTTCAAGAAGTTTTTAAGTGCTGGTTTGAGTACTGAGGTTATGAAGCTAAATTACAAATTACTCTGTAGACAATTAAATAATCCTTCTGGGAATTAGATAGGAACAATGGGAAGAAAACCACTGTAAGACATTTTTCTAAGGAAACCAAAATGAATTAATGAGTCTTCAACATTTTGAAAGTAAGCCCAAGTGAATTGCTATTGTTGGAGCTGGCATAAAGAGTTATATAGGGTTTTTTTTTTTTTCTTATTTTATTAGAATTAAATAAAAGATGCCAAGCCTTAATGAATTTAAATACTGATGTAATGTAGTTTCTGTGAGAAGGAAGGCATTCATTGAATAATTCCCTTGTTTACTTTAGCTGAAAACTCCCTTGCTTAAGGAGATGAAGGAAACATCCATATGTCGTTTACAACACTATAATGGTGAAGATGGCACTGTAAAATACCAAAATCTTGCAACTCTCTAAACAAACTGCTTAAAAAGCATAAAATGTGTATAATAAGGCAACAGCAAATCTATAATATGTTCTTAATACAGTAGCATGTTGACTTCTAAGCAATAATCGGCTATTATTCCTGATTCATCAAAGGAAAATGGGTAGGCATTTTTCTTAAAATGTTATTGAGTAAGTGTCATGTACTTACACATTTATCCACTTTGAGTTTTATTGTATTGTTCTAGAGATAATAATCTCAGTCATGATTATGAACCTATCAAGGGAGTCAGCTGTTTCTGTGAACTGAATAAAGAAAACAAGGGGCAGGCTAATTCCCTAGGTCCTTGTATCCCTGATACCTCCACATGCCTGCCTTCATTCATGTGTTGGTTTCATGGGTCAGAAGCTCACCTGGTGATTCCTCTGCTGTGCAGAACCTCACCTGGAGGAATCAGCAGCCATAGGCTGTCTATGAAATACACCATTGTTGATGTTATTTTACAAAGGGATCTCTATCGATAGAGAGAAAAGCTGGGTTCAGTCTAGTATTCTCCATAAACTTAATTTGTCTTTATTACCATGTCATTTGCTATCTTAGAAATTCTACGATACAGGTTGAAGATGAGGCATATTCCAGGTTCCATACTTGCTTTGTCTGGATTTTCATCTTCTCCCAGCCCCCTTCTTAGTTCAGCCTACTGAAGAGGACGTGTTTAGTCCAATTTCAGGGAGGTGAGTTACAAAACTATTATTCAAATGAACAGCTCAGATTCCATTGTCTAATTTTTATTCGGCTGCTTTTCTTCATAAGACAGTACGTGTTTTTGTAATTGAAAATGGAAATTAAGGCCTTATAATGCACCTTCACATATCCAGAAAAGAACAAATGCTGTAATGCTGTTATGATTTTCAGTGTGTTTTCTGTGGGGCTACAATATGCTGTGCAGAAACATTTGTATTTGCAGCCCTGCCAATAATCCATCAGATATTCATCATCCCTTTCTCATGTTCCATCCTTAGGCATATTTGAATTTTTCATTTTTGTTAAGGAAACTATAGAAAGATTTAAAATTGCTATAGTACCTCAATTAAGCCTGCCCTTCTTTTTCTAGTTTTCATGTTCTGATTTAAGTTTGAATTGGAAATTGCCATGGAGTTACTGAAATCTTTCAGTACTTTCCATGTTACCATCTCGTTTCATATTTTTGCAATATGAGAACACTTCACATTTGTCATTGTTTATGAAAATACTGGATAAAATTTGTTACATTTGTGACCAACAACAAGGGTAGTTTTAGGCACTGAGTATTATAAAATCATTAAAACAATAATTGGTGTCTTCATCTCCTCAGAAATTTAGAAGTGGTATATGAAAATGTACACTTAGGGATTAAGTTTCTCCTTGAAAAGGTAAAGACACCTCAGGCCTGCTAAGAGAAGATCTAGCACCAGTCTCCTGTAAGCCTACACAGATTAGTAGCTGGTAGAGAAAAGCTGTTGCGGAACATATTCCCAAGTAATGATCAGACTTGTTCCCCAATAACTGTTAGCTTTAAAGATAGCTACTAAGCCACTCCATGAGAAATGTACTTCAAGAAAAAAATCTAGAAGTTAGTTTCACAATAAATGTCAGATTTTTTTTCTGTAGCTGGGAATTTTTCCTGTGCTGTTTTCTCTTTTCAGACTAGACCAAAGGCATTTGCTGGAAATGTAATGTTCATACATATTCATAAATCAAACCCTTTCTTGTTGTAACTCTACTGACTTCAGTAATACAAGAGAAGCACTTGCCACAAAATCTTTAGCTCGGAAACCATGCTATTAATTCATAATAAGTATGTTCATAGATTGCTATATGAAAATTCAAATCAAAGTACTTAATTTTACATAGTAATGTATCCATCCATATCCCCACTTTGTATTACACATACAGTGATGGGGATTTTCCCAAATGAAAGGGGAATACTAACTAGCACAAAACAAGTGACACAGAGGATCTACGTTCAGTTTAGGTCTAAGCAGTAAAATATAACAATCTGTGCATAGCAAGGCAGATTATTATCAGATATTGGTTGTATAATTGGGCTGAATGGCACAACTAGCCCAAATAATATATTTTTCATGACTTATGGCAAGAATATTTTAATATTTACTGGTTTTTTTTCACTAGTATTCTTTTATCAAAAAGGATAAATTTCTAACCTGAATGCTCTATGACATTGTGATTGTGTCAGCAGGACTATATCCAAGATATGCATAGCCTTTATTTGAAGTTGTTTATTAAACTTGTTTAAACAGATTCAGACACCTAAATTTGGACATCTACATGCAAGCCGTGTCAGCTTCTGCTGTAGCCAGTGGAGACCTGGCTGATTCAGAGTACAGAATTTTTCAGCTCACTCATAATGAAGCTCAGTCTCTGGACTCTGGACTCCACTTGTAGAGGAATGAAGGCAGCGGGTTGATTAGCATTGATAACATGCAGCTGTGGCCTTGCCTCCAAGTCAGTGGGTTGATTGACATGGATGATGTGCAGGTGTAGCTCGTTCCTGCTAAGCGGTTAAATAGCCCTGAGGATGGTGAGAGAGGGCTGGATGGAGGAGGAGCAGTGTGGTCTGGCCTCTGGAGGAAGGAGAAACAGCAGGGACAGTAGAATCTGATTGATGGTAAAGCCTTGCTGCAACCTGATAGCTTGTTTGTGCTGCAACATCGGCTGACTGTACTGACTGGGTGTCCATTGAACAAGCTGTCATTGCAGACAGGACAGCATTGAACTTCCTACACATGAAGCTTGAGTGCTATTTCATTCACCTTGGGACATCTGATACTCTACAAGATCTGTCAGATATTACATAGTTTCCTGTGAAGACCTACTTCTTTCTGGGGTGGCAGCTGGAGAACATACAGGGTATTCTGGGGGATCTAGACTTCACTACCATTTAGACAACTCTGTAGAGCTTCTAGCTCACATGTAGATCCACGTGTAGCCATACCTAGTTGTCTTAATAGGCAGTGAATCAGACCAGTAACCTAGAATCTGTACTGAAGATTACTAATGAAGAATACAGTATGTTTACACCTCCCTGCTCCATTTAAAATGTATGTTCACAAGCTCTTAAGAGCTAATTATTTCAGGTTTATTAATGATGGGAAAACATGTATTTATATAAATTTATTCAGGATGAACTCTTTCATAGCTAAAAATGACATAGCTTAATGGAATTCAAAGTTCAACAGGAATGGCCTTGCTGTATCTAACCTGTAAACCTTTTATCGATACTGTCCAATGGCACATCCCTTGTATAAAAGAGAGGACAAGTACGCAGTATTGCTTCTATATGTTCCTTGAAATTGCAAAAGTAGGCACCTAGGCTCTCTGAGAGCTAGGGGCAAGGGGGTGGCTTTATTTTCTAACAGTCCTAGGCAGATTTTCCTTCCACTGATTTGTGTCTACGTTTTTTTGTGTAAAACTTAAACTACCACAATACCATGTGGGAACACATTCCATTAACTGTGTGTTATATGAAATACACATTGCTTTGTTTTGACTTTATGTCTGAAGCATTAAATATTGTGCCACTAGCTGTTGCACTGACATAAATATTCTAGCATGTGCATTGCTTCTGCCTCTCTGAATGGTCACATTTTCATTGTACTCATCATCTTTCTCAGATGAATCAAGATCTATCAAGTCAGTGAATGTTAGAAAAGTGGGGTTATTGTCAAATGTCCAGTTTTACAGATGAATTGGTTAACATTTTCTAGAACACTGATTCTTTCCAAAAAGCCACTGAAATTCAGCCTCCAAAAAGAATCTCTTCCAGCTGATGAACTTACTCTTGCCTCTCTATTCTCATCATATTGTCATGGATGAGACACAGTAAATTATGGTCCATACTAGATTTGGAGCTTATTTAAGAACCAACTAGATTAGAGCTTTTAACTTACTTGATTATCTCACACCCTCATTTATCCATGCCCTCCTGACCCCCAGTGCTTGATTGTGACTTCCCTTTGCCACAGGGGGATTGCACCTGGCCCAGGAAGTTTTGGCAGCAAGTCATATCAGTTTGTGCTGTGCATCTAATTAAACTTACTAGTCTTGAGCATTAATAACCAAGGTGTCTGGGAATCCTCCAGCATTCATCCCCACTCCGTTTTCTGATCATCTGAATCTTCTCCCACTTCCAGAGTCTTTCCTCCATGCAGGACCTTAATTCTCTTCTTTCCAGGCCCTGTTCTTTCTGGGTACATTTCTTCTTGGGAACCCTTATTTAATGCACCAGCTCTTCTTTCTGGATGGAAAACCCATCGTTTTCCAAATCTAAACTGTGTATGTGCAGAAGCACATGATCAGCCTTCTAACTGATGGTTCTGTCTCATGTCTCTTTATTTATTGAAGGACACAGGACAAGTTACTTTTTCTTAGTCAAGGTGTTACCAAAATTTACAACCAGCCAGTCAGTATCGGTTGCAGTCAGCAAGTAGGAGGTGTCTGCTTGGGAGTTAAAAAGTTCAGTTTTGGACCCCCTCATACACATACACACAAAGATACACCCAACTGTGTTGCCTGTTAGCACCCACAATCTAAACTGTTTTTCACCTCAAACACATATATACAGTCCTTGTGTGCATTTCTTAAGTCCCTGCACACCTATCCCTCCTTGTCATTAAAATAATGTTTATGGAAAAAGTTGCTTTGCTGTCTGGTGAATTGCTAAGCAGCATACTTATCACCCTCAATGGATACAAGATCATAGAATGATTTAAGTTCGAGGAGACCTCTGAGATCATCAAGTCCAATCGTTAACCTAGGACTGCCAAGTCCACCACTAAACCATATCCCTAAGCACAGCATCTGCACATTTTTTAAACACCTCCAGGGATGGTGTTCACCTCCCTGGCCAGCCTGGTCCAGTGCTTCAACACCCTCTCAGTGAAGAAATCTTTCCTAATAACAAACTCTAAACCTCCCCTGGCTCAACTTGAGGCTATTTCCTCTTGTCCTGTCACTTGTCACCTGGGAGAAGAGACCGACCCCCACCTGCCTGCAGCCTCCTGCCAGATAGTTGTAGAGAGCAATAAGGTCCCCTGAGCTTCCACCTCTCCAGACTAAACACCCCCAGTTCCCTCAGCTGCTCCTCATCAGACTTGTGCTCCAGACCCTTCATCAGCTTCACTGCCCATCTCTGGACACGCTGCAGCCCCTCTGCATCTCTCTTGCAGTGAGGGGCCCAAAAATGAACACAGGGTTTGAGATGTGGTGTCACCAGTGCTGGGTACAGAGGGATGATCACTTCCCTAGTCCTACTGGACACACTACCACTGATACAGGCCAGGATGCCATTGGCCTTCTTGGCCACCTGGGCACACTGCTGGCTCATGTTCAGCCGGCTGTCAACCAGCACCCCCAGGTCCTTTTCCTCCAGGCAGCTTTCCAGTCACTCTGCCTTAAGCCTGTAGCATTGCTTGGGGTTGTTGTGATCCAAGTGCAGGACCCAGCACTTATCCTTGTTGACAGTCATACAACTGGCCTCAGCCCATCAGTCCAGCCTGTCCAGATCCCTCTACAGAGTTTTCCTATCCTCAGGATGAACACTCCTGCCCAATTTGGTGTCATCTGCAAACTGACTGAGGGTGCACTTCATCCCCTTGTCCAGAGCATCAATAAAGATATTAAACAGGACTGGCTCCAATACTGAGCCCTGGGGAACACCACTTGTGACCAGCTGCCAGCTGGATGTAATTCCATTTACTACCACTTTTTGGGCCTGGCTTTTTATCCAGTGTAGTGTACACCCATCCAAGCCATGAGCAGCCAGTTTCTCCAGGAGAATGCTGTGGGAGATGGTGTCAAAGGATTTACTAAAGTCCACGTAGACAACATCCACAGCCTTTCCCTCATCCACTAAGTGGGTCATCTGGTCATAGAAGGAGATCAGGTTAGGCAAGCAGGACCCGCCTTTCATAAACTCATGCTGGCTGGGATCAGGCCCAACCTGATCCCCTGGCTGTCTTGCACGTGCCATATGATGGCGCTAAGGATGACCTGCTCCATAACCTTCCGCAGCACCATGGTCAGGCTGACAGCCCTGTAGTTCCCTGGATCCTCCTTCCTGGTCTTCTTGTAGATGAGTGTCATGTTGATTAACCTCCAGTCTTCTGGAACCTCTCCAGTTTGCCAGGTCTGTTGATAAATGATGGAGAGTGTCCTGGCAAGCTCTTGTGCAGCTCCTTCAGTACCCTTGCGTGGATCCCATCTAGCCCCATAGACTTGTGCGTCTAAGTGGAGCAACAGGTCACTAACCATTTCCTTCTGAGCTGTGGGATGAAGACCCCACATCTTCATTCTGCTCCTTGTCCCTGTCTTTCAGCTCAGAGGTTGAGTATCCCAAGGGTAACTGGTCTTACTGTTAAAAGACTGAGGCAAAGAAAGCATTAAGCTGTATAAAGGTATGACAGCATATAGGTGTATGTGTATGAGAATAATCATTCTCTTTTTACTTTTACCATGGTTCTTCATGATTTTAGCAGCTGCATCAGTGTTACTAAGCAATGTCATTCAATAGGAGCAGAACCATAAAGTGAAGTGGTTGGTGCTGAGTGTTAAAATATGCAACCCCTGCATGAGATTTAGCTATCTGAACAGACTCTGAGAAACTACGGAACATGACATGAGAAATTGCTGAACACAACACAGTGAGAAGCTGGCAAAAGTTACAGCTAGTGCTGTAAGGAATGGCTGGATTGCACAGATGGCTAAGGAGGAGTTATGTGAGAAAAGGCCAAGATTCACAGAGAATTGTGGGGAGTATTGGGGATCTTTGGGGGAGAAGCACTTAGGTAACCATATTGGTAATATGAGGTAAGACAGATGACCTAGGTAACAGCAACAGAAATACCACATTTGGGTAAGAGTGTAGCAAAACTGAGATCACTGGAGAAAAAATAATTATGTGTGGGTTGTTTATATGGGAGGAGACAAGGGTGGAGAAAGGAAGGATTGAGGTGGATGAGAAGTACAACTATGGGAAAACAAAGAGGAGGGGAGGAGGCTTATTTTATGTAAGCAAGTGGCTGGACAGTATGCTTGTCTGACTGAGCCTCACTACTTTTTCTTTGTAATGTCACTTTCTTTCCTTTATGTATATGTTGGAAAGTCTAAGTGACAACAGCCAAAGGCTGGGCTGTGTATATACCTACCTAGTGGACTTCAGCCCTCTGTACATTGTGTGTGTGTGTGTGTGTGTGCATGCTTATCTGCCCCTCTGAAATACATGTTCAGTCCTGCTACTGGCTGGACCTGAAAAAAGGAACACCGGGAGCTTTGGTAAATGTGGAAAAATGTAGGAAGTAGTGATAGTCAAGAGTTTAACTTCAAAAAAAAAAAAAAAATACACTAAATTGGAACTAAGACAGCAATGTAGCCAGAGACAATGCCACTTCATACATTCTCATTAATTTTTTGCTTTTCTAAGGCTGATGGGTCATTCCAGGCTGATGGTCATGATGTTTTCCCTTGTGATTCTACACATTTGGTCATCCATCACAATCCTTTGTAAACTTTCTAGTTCTCTTCATGCCTTTCTTTGAAGAAGAGTGACAGAGTAAGAGTTTCTGCACAGCACTGAGCTGTGATGAAGTGATGAGTATCACCATCATGCTGATGTTTTCCATTTTGTGCTCTATTTCTTATACTTAAGATATTTTTAATGTCAGTTGAAGAATTTAGAAATATTTTTTTTGTGTAAATTATCAAAGACATTAAATTAACAGATATAGCCTCTCCCCAACTGGACACCAAATTGGAGGGTAGCACAAAAAAGAAATATCCTGAAGGAGAAACACAGAATTTGAGATCTGATCTGAGGTGAGCATTCTTGGGTGCTGCTTTATGGCTGGAGCTTTCAGAAGTAGGGAACCTAGGCACAGAAAGATTTATGCAGACCTTGCTAAACCTGAGATGTACTAAGCTGGGTGCTGGCAATGATATCTATGAATGTATAATCTTTGAGATATCTTATCTGATAACTCAGCCACAGGAGCAGAGACATCCACCAAAGCAACAGAAGGTACAGCTAAACAATGAATCTTCGAACAGCAGATTTTATGGAATATTTCTATGATGGAAAAACAAAACAAAACAAAACCCTGAAACAAAGGCTTTTGCTGCATTTATTAAGATGTATTAAGATGTCTACTTTGCTGTCTCTCACGAATGATCTCAAAAAATCACTTGCCCATGTTATAGCAACCATTACTGCAGTAGTAAGAAAGAAGGAAAGACTAGGAGAGCTGACACAGATCATCGAAAGAGCAAATACTAAGCTAGCAAAGGCATGCATATTCAGCTTTTCATCTTCCTGGGATAAAAGAATCTTACTCACTCAACTGGAACATGAAACAAATAAATAAATCAATAAATTACAATTTCAAAATTCAGGAAGCTGCATTTCTTTAGCAAAGAATAAAAGCAGTATTAGAATATTAGTTGGGATCCCTTTGCTTCGGGTAAATTCAGTCCTTTAACTGAATTCTTAACAATCTGTTCTGTTGAAGTCCTTACATGCAAGTGAAATACTAGAATTTTATCTTGGGGAAGATTTTACTAGCTCTGAAATTTCCCATGAAAATAAAATCCACAACATTGCTGCAAATTATTCCTTGTTCAATTCTACTTTATGTTTATATTTATTGACCATTATTAGCATGAGAATATGATAGGGAAGGTCACCGTAGAGCTATCTACTTACTGTATACTTTTATCCTTTACCTATTACTACCAATTTGCTAAGTTTACATGTCAAAACAAAGTATTTCCAACCTCTTCTTTTCCACTGACACCAGAAAAATATCAGCTTTGACTCTTACTTTATGTATCAATTCACTTGTTACGAGGATCTTATTTCAGAATACTAAACTCTGCTTTCAATTTTACTACATAAAGAAAATTAAATTGACTGTAGCTTGCTTTCATAGGCTATGAGGTAACGGCTGTGCAACACTGGCAGTGATATGCTTGTTTCAGAAATAGGCACAGTCCATATCTGACCACTTTCTATCTTCTCCAATACATTGGATCCAGCTCTGAACATTGTAGCAGAACCTTCTATTTTAGTGGGCTGAAGTAAAGGTGAATTTGGAATTTTGGCAGAAATACCTATCAGTATGGTAATGTGTGCTCAGACTTTTTAAAATGAGCTGACAGAGAGAGATAATAACACAGAGATGTTACTATTTTTCACAGGCTACTTCATAGGACTGTCTCCTAGCTCCAGGGCTTAATTGCAGATTCTTGCTGAATCCAAACTGTGTGTCAAGCTGAGATAGGCATTACTAACCCCAAACTTCAGTTTACCTTGAAATGGAACTGGGCCTGCAAGAAAAGTTTGGCAGGAGGCCCTTGACTGGAGAGAACTGGTGGAGCTGATCACAGAAAACCAATGTCCCTCAGTTCAGAAGCTTCCATAGAGACCTTTTTCCTGATCCCAAGTTCATTCTGCTTCAAAATTTGCTGACTGGGGCTCACGTGTACAGCAAAAAGTCCAGCTTCCAGTATATTCCAGTTTCTGATATTTGGCCTGGACATTATTCTTTTTCTGAATATTACTGATTTTTATATATATCTGTTCCTTGCAGTGGGGAGTGTGTCATGACTGAATGCTAACAGACAATTGACAATAGTTCTGAAGTCCTAAAGGGCTGAAAGGTTTGGAATTCTCTGCCTTCAGAAAGAAACTAAGCACCTGTTCTGCAGTTGGAGGAACGTAGAAGGCTGAGGTTTGCTTTATAGCTTCAGGGCAAATTTATCCTTTTGTCTTTTTAGAGGTGGTTTTCAACAACCAAAACCATATCTTTTCGGTAAGATCCAAGAATCCTTGATTACTTTGGTTAGTCCACTGTACTCAAGACGGGTGTATTTAATTTCTGGTGTGTAAGACAGCAATGTCTCTGTGGCATTTCAGGACAATGTAGATTGAAATGGACTATGCCGATTTTCAATATTAATGTGATAGAGTACAAGCTGCACATAACATTAAGAATTATGAAACTTTGCTACTTAGTCCAAGTACTTTCCTCTCCCCTTGTCTTTTATTTATATTTTTTATATTGAGCATATATATAAAACAACAATGGTAGTGAAATCAGAAACTCTGGTTGCTGGTAATTTCTTCATTAAAAATTACAAAACACAAATTTCCAGAGTATATTTCTTGGTTTAACTTGGCTATGGACTTGATCCTATAAATGCTTGCAATTAACAGAATCAAGTATTTTCTCCTTGAAGTGTTTCTTGCAAGATTCATTTTCCTAATGCTTTTTACAAAGTGAAAGATCATTGCTTTAGATTGCAAAACTTCAACTTGCAAGGTATCCCTCCCCACAAATAAAAAAAATGCAGGACAACACTGTTGCAATTCAGGCATTTCCTCGATTTACATTATCTGCACTAAAGCTCAGACAAGACTATGCAAAGGCACTTGCCATTTGAATGAAAACTGTGTTCTTCGAGCTCTATAGATATGATCTAGCTGAAATGATGACTATAAACACACATACACAGCCTACCTTTCTGGAAATTCTCTCATTAATAAATAAAAGATAATTCAGTGGAGTGGCAACATCATTCTGTAACCAAAGAAGTAGTAATGCTGACAGATGTTCATTGGACATGGGTGAATGGCGGTACGTTTTCATCAAGTTAAGCTAGGGAAATCTATATGATTCAGATGCTACAGTCAGAAAAAATGACACTGATTTCTTGCTGCAGTGTTTGGAGATATGCAATAGCCCAAGCTGTTGTACAAATATAAGGAACAGACATTTATATTCATTTTCCCTTCACAATGTATCTCTAATTCTTCTTATAGCTGAGAATTCTTACCAGGTCAGTCAGCAACCTGTTCATCCCTTTTCTAATAATTTTCACTGCTTGCTCATACACAAGTCTCCTTGCAAATTGCATTTCTGTCTTTTGGAAACAAATGGTGCCAAAGTACCATTTTAAAGATACAAAAATGCAAAAGGATTTTTACAGTGAAAGATAAGACTTTGTATAGAAGAAGAAAAAAGTTAAGCATATCTTAGTGAAAAATACAAATGTACAATTTGTAGTGAACGTGTTCTTCTTCATGTTATTATTTCACAACCTAAAATAAAACCATCTTGTATCAATATAGTAGCTGTTTCTAAAGGCACCTTTTTTTCCTCAGTAAGACATACCAGATTCCAGAGTATTGCTTCACAGTTGCATGTTGCAAAAATTATTCTTAATTACTATGTATCTAATTAGCCAGATTAATACTTCTACAAAGGCAATATCTCTACGACTCATTCTTAAGATCCATTTGCCCAATTCTAGAAAGAGGTTTTTTTAGCAAGTCTAGTCTCACCAACTTCGATTATTTCTTACATAGGAAGTGGATGGTCCATTAATGCTATTAGTAGTTCAGAATTATAATCTATATGCTTCCCTCTTGTGTAAAACTATTTCTATCCAAATTATTATTGCTGCTATGAAGCACAGATAACAGCTATGCAAATATTTTATTCTCAGTGTTTCACAATAGGTTTTATGCTGTCTTTTATGACATACGTAAAGATGTGCTCACTTTCTTAGACCAAGGCTTGGTATCCACTTTCAACCATGCAGTAAAATCTCATAGATGTTTTTTTGTAGGCCTGCAGAGAAGAGCTGAACAACATTACCTTACTCTTACTTCTTTTTGGATTACATTGAAGATGATACCTCAGGATTTTCATCCAGAATTTTGGCCAAAGGCAATAAACAGTATGACCCACAAAGCGTTCTGTCCTGGAAGAGGTTGCTAACTATATTCACATTGATTAAAACATTATTTTTGAACCAATAACTGGTGAGAAGACAAACATATCCGAGCTATTCTTCCACAAAAGGCTGTGTAAGAATTCAGATTCTACTCCAGTTGTCAACAAGCTGCCGTGTGATTGCCCAGAAGAGAAGCTTTTCTGTTTAAAAAAAATCACAGTTAAACTGATGTCAAGAGAAATACAAAGGGAGATCTGGCAATGAATAAAACCTTTACACTTTATTACAAAATTAATATAGATTTCCAGATTTAACTATAGCTTTCTGATTGTAATGTCAAAGCCTTATCAAAGAAGTCTAGTGAGAGTCCGTTGTTTTTCTGTATGAATTCTAAATTATAATGACAATAAACTGCTCTAGGCACTGTGTATTTCAGGTCCATTATTATACTTCACGGTAGGCTAGAATCACTTGGGTCTTCAGTCTAATGTTTTATTCCACTACCCAAGGTATACTAAAATTGGCTCAAAATGCACTGCTTTTGATGTTTAATTATTTAAGGAATTTGATTATTCTCAGTAGGTGCTATTCAATACTTGTTTAAAACTGCAGATATATGCTTGTTGGAAATTTATACTTCTTTTTTATTTACTAGCTTATCATAAAACAAAAATTACTTATGGAAATCAATGCCGAACTGCATATTGTCACATGGGACTTTTGAAATTGGAAACTACATTCATTTTCAGATTTGGAGTATAGATAAAGAGTTGCTGACTGGATTTTAAAGAGTTTATTAATTATTTTTGCAAACAATGTAGCATTCAGTTTTCCAAGTAATTTTTTTCTTGAATGCCTTTATGTGCTGCATATGAAAAAAGGTTAAAAAAATATTTATGATAAAGGATTTTTTTTATTATTCTATTATTTCATGTGAACTAGAGAAGCTAAAAAAAACCAGCCTGGAGTGATCAGAGATAAGCCAGTGTCACACTTGTTTATTCGCTCAAGATATTTTTATTGGAACGGAAGTAACAGGTAAATTGCTTATTACACCAAATTGGTAGATACGGTCCCTTTTGTTAATGTTATAGAACAAAAAGCAATATAATCCCAGATGTGTTACTCTGGGAAGTTCTGTACTCAGAATTCTGTCTGTTTCTCTTTCCTTTCTCTCCCTCATGTCTAAATTTTCAGTTTTGCTCTGTTCCTAAGAATCAAGGGATTTTTTTCATCTGTACCACTGTAGTCGGACTTCTCTAAAGACAGAAACTGTGATTCCTATTGGCTGTCAAGTGGTGCATGAAGCTGTATGGCTACCAGCTGTGCTATTCCTAATGAAAGAAGAACATTTCTGGAGGCCCGGGAAGGTTGCATCTCTCCATCCAGGCTTGGGGAAGCTGGTACTGCCCCAAGACCTTCTCCAACACCCACATAACAAGAACCTGCAAAAGATGTGTGTCTGAGGCAGCTCTCTTCCATGTATTTGCATGGGAGAAAATGCATCAGTCTCTGTGATATAGCTCTGATTAGACATGCTGAATATACCTGGGTATCAGCTTGTATTTCTTTATGTTTTCTTACATCTTTTCCATAAAATAGGCTTTTAGCATGCTCTTGAGACTTCATTGTGGTTGTCGGCATACTACTGGCATGAATGAGGTTTGTATTTGTCTTTAGAACAGAAATACCCCTGTAGAAAATACTACCCGAGAAAGATGACATATTGACAGAATTATATGTCCCTTCCTTGTTGTCATTTGACCTTTCAAATTGGTAGTTTAGTTGAGAAGATAAAGCAAGCACTTGGACTAATTTTGGTAGCAGCTGTTTTTAGTACTTGGTAAAATTAGTCCAAACTAACACACTGTAAGAGGTATAGTGACATGCAGTAGATTATGAAATTATATAACTGAGTAACAGATAACAGGCAATGTTTGTGATAACAGATAAGAAAGAAGTAACAAACAATGAGCAATTGATAATTTGAGCCATATTAATGCAAGCCTGAAATCATTTTGCAAACTATTTCAGACATGCTGTGAAACACTAATATAAGGATAAGGTATAATAAATTTAAGATTTAAATTTCAGGCATTCTTATTCTTCTAAAGTAAACAGCATTTAAAACTACATCTTTTCTGGGATTCTACAGTTCAACTAAAAGGTAGGTATTGAGATTCTTCAAAATAAGTACATTAAAAATCAACAGAAAACTCTTAGCAAGTCAAATCTGCATATAAAAAGGAACATCCTAAAAATTTGGTAAGCATTCCTCTGTAATGCAAAGGGCTCAGGTCTAAACTGTGCACTAACTAGATAATCTCTATTGTCATTAATATCTTTATTGCAATGAAGGAATAAGCTGTGTAACAGGAGCAGCTGGATGGAGTTTGCTAGATGGGCTTCAAATCTTGGCCAGATGGATGGAGAAGGGGAGTTATAAAGAGTGACATTATTACAGGATTTGCTTTTAAAACCACATTTTTTCCCCCTAAAGCTGAGCTTATTTAAATGATTAATAAACTTTGGTTCTGCAGCTGGCTTAATTTGAGTAATTTTAATAGCATCACATACAGAAGTCAGAGATGGGATTTGTGTCTTGGAATTCTAGGACATTTCTTTCTAGATGGAGACATGATTAACATCATAAAGTGTTTAATTTAAACATAAAAGTATGTACAGCTTTCCCTTTTAGGAAACATTAAAGTGTGACAGCCTTGGGAGATCAAGATAAATAAGTAAATTTTATTTGCTGATAATTTCATCACTTTCATGCATTACTGATTGTAAATGTTGTAAAAGAATAGGAATTATTTTAAAAATACTTCCGCTTCTAAAAGAAATGTCAGAAATGTCTACAATTGCAGACTTCAAGAATTGTCCTATCATGTGACCAATGTATTTCACATCTGGAGAAAGCATAATAAATGACTATTCTTTAAAAGACTTATTTTGATTTAACCCTGTATATAGTAAACCAATACTCAATACTGAACAGGATATGGACCTAACAAAAGATGAAGAAAGCAGACTCCGTTGAGGTGGAAAGAAGAGTGTAATCTGTGTCATAATAAAGAAGACCTTGCAAGCCTCAACCAAAATGTATGGGTTTTTAGAAAGGGGAAAATCCTTGAAAATCTTTTCACTGTTCTGAATATTGTGCTATTTTTCTTTGTATGACAGCCAGTAGTTCAGGTACTACTCATAAACCAGGCAAGAAATGGTGATACCCCATCCCCAGCTTCTGGCAGAGGTTCCACACCCCTCCCAGCAGCCTCATGGGCCATTAGCCCCAGAGTTCACTTCTCCTCCCTAGTGTCATCATCTATTGTGATTGCCTGGCAGGACCAGCCACCCTGCTGCTGTACCCAGAACACCAGGCCTGGAAGGCCCTTCCCCTGCCTACACAAGAGGGCGCCATTTTGTTTTGGCCACCATTATATGACAAAGCACAGCCATTTTGTTAAACAACATAAACCACAAGTTTTCATGCTGCTTTGAGACTGGCTGACATCCAATTCTTGAATATATTGTACATAAATGTGTGTGTGTATATATATATATGAAATTTAAAGTGGTTGGCTTCCTGTATGCAGTGATTGGGGTCTTCCTTTTGTTATTTTCTTCTGGGCACACTGCCAGGGACAGCCAGTCAATCACAGGACTGCCTGAGGACATGTGTGTATGACAATGTCAAGAAATGGCCATCAGGCTACGATATATATATGTATATAGAGATATGTATATATGCATTCAGACATTACAATATAGTCCATCCAACTGATGTTTTGGGAAGAGATATTTACATAGTAGTAAAAGATGACCTTTTAGGTGAAATGTGCAGGAACTCTTATAGGATGGATAAAGTGTATGAAGAGATGAGCACGAAGGAACGAAGGCAGGCAGAAATACCCAGAACCAACTACGGCTAAAAAGGCACTTAGTCCCTGAGGAGAGGCATTCTTTGCTTAAACTTCTGCTGCAATGCAAATACGTGCTATGAACTACACAACTGCTCTAGAGGTTCGTCGCCTTTTTATTGTTATTTTCTGCCTATGTTTTGTATTGAATGTATTTATTTTTACAGCCGAAACTTGAACAAGTGACTTTTTCCAGAGGCCTGCTGTATGAATTTTGAAAGGTGGTTAATGGAGGTCTGGTGAAATTCTAGTGAAATAACTACTTATAGGCACAAACTAGCATATCCATCCAACAGCATTTTCCTTTTGCATTAGATGGTCCAATTTCAGAGCATGCAGAACACTGGTAAAAGGTTCAGCTGAAAAAGAGGAACATTTTTAAAATGTTCAGCATAAGGTAGTCATGATTATTTCTCCATTCTCAAACCTCTATAAGAATACATTCATTCAAGAAAGCTTGGCATGTAATAAGTTTGAGGACTACTTTTCTCTTTCTTCAACCAAGGTTTCTACAGAATTTGTCAACTCCTGCCAGCACAGAAGGCAAAACTGACCTTGTGTCCAGGATCAGGGTTATTTTCCTGTAGATAAACTGCTGCTTTCTTCTAGGAGAACTTCATAAATAAGTATCAATAATAAATTATCCTCCTTTAACAGTACAGGCAACTTTTGCAGGACAGCGGAAAAGCATTAGGAAAAGAAAAACATCAGCAAAATAACCTGAGAAAAGTAATGTTTCATCCATGTGCTCTCTGTTTGATTTGTTATTAAGCAGAAGGTGATACAGTTTCTGGAGATTTTGTTGTATTTGAAAAATGCAATGTTTCCACATTTCTCAGAAATCTAACCTAGGAAACAACAAAATATTAAGAGTTGTTGTATTACCTTGGTCTAATAAAGCTGCAAATTTACAAACTGCAGTAAATCAGGATCTGTGAAAATCTTTTATAGGCTGTTGGCAGAATTAAATTACATGTAAAATAGTCAAGAAATGAGTGTGTTCTCCCCACTGATGCATGTTACCATGTTTTTTCAGATGTGATGCATAACAGGAGTGTAGCTGATGCACAGGAGGATGTTTTCACACTGATACAGGGTGGAGCTAGCTGTAGGGTATTAAAAATTCACCTGTGTACTCAGGTTGCATATTTCAATATTAAGAACTTAAATCTATGCTAAATATTAGGTTTCTGAGCTCTCTAATGTAATTCAGTTCCTATTGCCTTTTTTGTGAGTTGTTAATACACAGCAGCCTGCAAGATCAAGTGCTGTTAGCACTTCAAACCCATGAATCTGTCTGACAGTAGGCAATTTTACAATGGAGCTAGAGAAGTTAGTTTGCCCCCATGAAGAAGGCTAATTGTCTGAAGAGATAATTATTCCAGGCTTTTATTCAGCCTGGTAACTATTTCATCACTATCTAGTATCAACAGTCATGAAGCAAAGTTGCTTAAGGTTCTTAGGGCAGAAAAAGATTGGAAAGGGAGGATGTGTGCATATAAAGGAAGGCTGACAGCTAAACAAGCATGTGCAAATATGATCCCAAGGTTAAGTTAACTCGGTTACTAATGTCCCCTGTTCTCCAAATAAAATGAGCATACAAAAAATATTAAATCAATATTTATTTGAGCAGACAGGCAATGAAATAAAAGTAAGATTAACTGGGTATGAGCACAGGTTGGGTTTCACGGTTCATCACAGGCCGTGATGCAGTCAAAGCCTGATAAATATGAAAGAGCTATCTGTACCTCTTGCCCCTGTCTTGCCTGTTCAGACTACAAGTCCTCAGCTGCAACCCTCCTTTCTGGTTAAGATAGCAGAACCACAACCTGTGTAAGAATCACAACATGACCACGATAGCATGCCCAAGAAGCCAAATCCACACCTTTCAACTGATGAGAAAGTCTGGATTTACCACTTCGGGGACAACTATATTGTACATTGTTCTTAGCAGGCCTCTTTGATATTGCAGGATAGCTGAAATCACTCATGCAAACAGTCTGCCCGTTTTTCTGAATATGTACAGTCTACCACGGCTCCCAAACTTTGTCCTCAGCAGTGTTTTGGACTGCTTGGGCAGCCAACTGATGCAACCCCCGGCCAGATTTTTAACTCCATTAAACAGGAATAATTGATCCCATCCCAATAACACTCCTATTACTCAAGGAAGGGAAAGCTCCACAAGGTCTAGGAGCAGTAGCATCTTGTTTATTCATTGCTCAGAATGAAACGTTGGCTGATAAGCGAGTAGAAAAAAAAAAAAAACCCAACAACAAAATGTTGCCTGGTAAGCGAGTAGAAAAAAACCCCAACAGCGTAGCACCCTCCCAGTGAAAACAAAAGCTTGTGACAGTAGGTCACATGTATCACTGTGCTTTAATGAGCTGTCTCTCCCTAGCCCAAGTAGGGTTCTCTGTGCATGGTACCTCAGCTAATAAGCATACCATTTGTCAACTGCTGTATCAATCATTTTGCTTCTTTTTTAAACTTACCTTGTAAGCTTCTTGAAGCAACTGTTACCCTGAGCTCATGGCCTACAGTCCCACCCTGATCTCTGCTGCAACTTCTAAATACACCACAATGTAAAGAAATAATACTTTATAGTTCATTGGAGTATTAGCAGTCCTTTCTAAGCAAATGCATTGGTGGGATTTTTTTGGCTTACAATCATTAGTCTGATGAAAGAATGCACCACTGATTGTTAGTGTGTTTTTCTGTCTTCCTCTGTTTACTCTTAACAATTCTGACAGGAAGCCAGAGAAAGGCAGACTTAGTAAGTTTTGAGGGGAAAAACCACCACTCTTCTCTGATACAGAGACTTGAGAAAACAAAGAGAGCACGTTCCTGGGTAAGCTTATTTTTCATATTATTTATTGTTCAGCATTAAAAAAGAACAGCTTTTGTGCATTTTTTGTTTTAATCATTGGAACATAATCCTGTCTTGCTTTTATGGAAATAAACTCAAGAGAGAATAGAAAAGAGATGAACTCTTCTGAGCTCCAGAATACAGAAAGCCAGGTAACTTCCTTTGCAGCTCCAAAGCAGGTACTCCTCTGTACCTAAGCGATAGTCTGTGTTCTCACTTTGATTTGTGTTGCCAGAAATTCCACAAATAAGTTTGGTCTCCAGAGCTACACTTACCCAGTACTGCTCTTCTATCTAATCTGTTGTATAAGCCATATCAGCAAAACAGCAATCCTAGCTGGAACACGAACTGGAAGGAAAAAAAAAAACCAAACAACAAAGCCAAACATGCAGCTTTGCATTGTTAAAAGTCACTACAGCAATAAGCAGTGATGGACAGTTGATGTGAAGCTTATTCACCTTTCCCTAACGTTCTTATTCAGGGAGGTCAGAGTCATCCAACTGTGGCCAACACAGAGTTTTACTCTTAATCCTCCATTCTCATATTTTCTTCACTCTAAACCTTTGGCTCTGGTGTCATGTGGAAAAAACCCAAACCCCATACCTAATCTTTTACTTTTTAAAAAAGAAGAGAGATTTGGCTCTCAATATCTGAGATAAATCTTTGGATATTGGAACTCCACACAACAAAAATTAGCAATAAAATTAAGTCACTGCGGTGCCATTTTTAGGCTACTAAAGGTCATCCTTCACAATAGACCCAGACTGCGGTCAAGATTGTGGACTATGTGAATTAAGTGTGCTAGACACTACAATGTTACAGGTTTGGTTCTTAGGAGATTAGTTCAGATGAGGGGTGAAAGAGAGAGAGGGTGCACCCCTCTCTTTCCCCTCCACTCCTGTGGTCACTGTGCTTGCAGCTGTCCTGGGGAATAACTGTAAGGATTTCCCCTGTTTTCTTGAAGTGCTCAGACTGGTGAAAGTAGCATGGTCATTAAGGCTAATGCAGGCAACTTCTAATGACAGTTCTGAATAAAAGCCAAAGTATTTTTACATTACATTGTGATAAAAAAGACCTTTCCAAAATACGTGTGGCTGAAAGGTCTGGTTTCACACATTGGGAAATCAAGCAATGAGTGGCATCTATCTCTAAATATTTGTGTTGCAAAAACACAGCAAGGTCTATCAAATAGGCTGGGATGTTAATGTTCACTGTTCTTCAGTTCTACGAAGAAATCATGCAGTAGTCTTACAAAATGGCAACCTCTGCATTCTCAAATGATTTATTCTTTTTCTGTTTACTCAATGCATTCTGTGTCATCGTTGTCTGACATGTGGTGATCAGAAAAGCAAATGTGAAGAAGAAATGCTTAGGTTTGCAACTCATAACTTCAGAGCTGATTACAAAATTCCGAGGTATATTTTGCGGTCTTTTAAAAGTTTACAAATGGTTATGTGAGTATTAGAACGGGAGTTAGAGATGAATCTGATGGAAATTCTGAGCACTGGAAAACTTATTTGGTAAGATAGAAAATACATAAAGGAGCTAAGTTTAGCTAATTCCCTTTTGTAGCACTTAAACATTAATCTAGGATGTTTATCCCTTTCTTCTGGGTAGAATAAAAAGCCAAAAAACCCCAAATTGATCAGTATATTTTGTAATGTAGATTATAAAAAAGAACACTCTATGGCTTTTCTCTTAGACCTCTGAGTAATAAGTTGAGAAATAAGTAATAATTTATTCTGATACGTTTAAAGAAATGAGGGATTTGAATTATACTAAAGAAGACATCACTAATAGGCTGTGCAAACATGTTGGCAAAAAGTATACCCCACCTTTTCACCTCATGGGTATTTCTTGTTTGTCTGATAAATATGAATACAGTTAATATTTTAGTTCAAGTGATTTATTCTGCAAAATACTGGAGAATATGAAGATCTGTATTGTGCCAGGTTAAGTATAATCCAGGAATATCAGATACAGACAGCAGAGACCTGGATTTGGAACAGGTATGAAGAAGACTAGGAAAAAAAAGTGATAGTTGTATTTAGAAAAGTTTAAAATGGATTTTAGGGAAAGATTTCTAGCAGAAGATATCTAAGAGGAAATGAAATTGTGAGTTGTAGGAATAAGGCTCATTACTCTCCAAATAAGACTAACGTGTTATTTATAAATAAGACAAAACTTATATTACCAGATTTATTGAACAGATAGCAGACAGCAATTTACACTCTTTTATCTGCATCAAATCAGCCCTGACCAAATGTTGCTTGATCACACTGATCTTTTGATATGCTATTTAATATATTCTTTTATGAAAACTAATGTCTTAATTTCCAGTCTCCATCTGTTATCCTTGTTGTACCTTAACAATATGTTTTTTTCTAGTTCAAATCTATTCTGGAGAGCCTATATTATCCCAAGCACCAACACAGGCTGGGTGGAGAGTGGATTGAGCACAGCCCTGAAGAGAAAGTCTTTGGGGTGTTGGTCAACAAGAAGCTCAACATAACCCAGCAATGTATGTTTGCAGCCCACAAAGACAACCAGATCCTGGGCTGCATCAAAAGAAGTGACCAGCAGGTTGAGGGAGGTGATTTTCCCCCTCTACTCCTCCCTCATGGGACCCCACCTAGAGTATTGCATTCAGCTCTGGGGGCCCCAGCACAAGAAAGACATGGACCTCTTGGAGAGAGTCCAGAGCAGGGCCACAGAGATGATCAAAGGGCTGGAGCACTTCTGTTATGAAGACAGGCTGGGGGAGTTGGGGTTGTTCAGCCTTCAGAAGAGAAGGCTCCTGGGACACCTTATAGCAGCCTTCCAGTACCTAAAGGGGGTCTAAAGAAAGCTGGAAGGACTTTTTATAAGGACATGTAGTGAAAGGAAAGGGCAGAATGGCCTGAAACTGAAAGAGGGTAGATTTAGATTAGATACGGGGATAGAATACTTTTCTATGATGGTGGTGAAGTGCTGGAACAGGTTGTCCAGAGAAGCTGTGGCTGCCCCATCCCTGGAAGTGTTCAAGGCCAGGCTGGACGGGGATTTGATCAACCTGGTTTAGTGGAAGTTGTCCCTGCCCATGGCAGGGGGGTTGGAACTAGATGATCTTTAAGGTGCCTTCCAACCCAAACCATTCTATGATTCTATGATGCGTATTTCATTCTCCTGACAGTGATCACTTGTATTTTCTTGCTTATCACCACTCTTATTTCTAGCCTCCATCTGGTATCTGTTCCTAGGACCCTCCCTCCTCCATCTAGTTAAAGGTGATTTCTGTGACCTTGTGATTCCTTTTCCAGCAAGGGCAGGGGTAGATTCTTCTTTGCTTAGTGTATTCAGCTGAACAGAAGATTGTAAACTGGATGGGAAGGATTTGTTACTGTATCTCTGAACTAATATGTACGGCTCATTGAGAATCTTCAGCAGTAGGTATTAGGAAGCAGAACTAAGTTGCTTAGTTGTGACTAGCCACTACAATCACAGTCTATGATGTCCAGTCTCTGACTACAGAAGCATGACTCTAATTGGGAGAAAAGTGTACAGGAAACCCCTAAGGTTTTGTCTGTCATAGAGAAAAATTACCATGGGAAGCAGTGGCAGGCTGAAAAGCTGTTGGGAATCTTACTACTAGACTTACCTAAAGTAACATGCCTGAAATGACAGGATTCTTTTCTTTTGGGTGCAGGAAGAGTGTATGTTTCATTTTCTCACTTTACATTCATGAAGTGTAATTGCACATACTTTCACCAGCTTGTTTAATTAGTTTAACCACTCCTGCTCTTGTATTGTATGGAAACGTGCCCCCTGTTTCAGTGAAGTAGTTTACCATTCCAGTATATAAAATGTACTCACATAAAAACTTGCAATAGCCTAAATCACAGAATAGTTGGGGTTAGAACAGACCTCTGGAGATCTAGTTGAACCCTCTGCTAAAGCAGCTTCACCTACAGCAGGTTGCACAGGATCACGTTTTGGTGGGTTTTGAATGTCTCCAGAGAAGGAGACTCCACAGCCTCTCTGGGCAGCCTGTTCCAGTGCTCCGTCATCCTCAGATATACTTTCTGCAAATACGTATCCAAGGCACATAAACCTCTTTTGGAAGGAAACATAACAGCGAGCAAGAGAGGAAAAGAAACTCATTCAGTCTCAGGCAAACAGTGATAGAAATTATTTTGCTGTATTCACCAGTCTCTAGTGAGTGGCGTACCATGCATGTAGGAAGAGATGGAAAGTAGACACTCTGCCAGCCCTGTTTCCTTTCAAGTTTCAAACCAAGTGGCAGGCCTATTGGGCAGCTCTCAATGACAATAATGAAAGATTTCCAGTAAAAGACCATCTTTTTATGATTTTTTTACTTATCTATATAATCTTTTTTATCCAACAAAAACTTTGCAAGAACAGCCGTGTTTCATTTCTCAGCTATGCCACATGACACCAGGGTTTAAACAGAACATTTTTTTGCCCAATATCACAAGACTCCAAGTATTACAGTCCTTCATAGACTGGCAGGCATGTGTGTACTTCTTTTTGCGCTATATAAGAAATAAATTCTTTTTGCAGCAAAGAATTTCAGTTGCCTTCTCAAATGATGAGACAAATTTGTCTCTACTTACATACTTGTGACCGATAATTTTATGACATTACTCAAAATAAGTTACATTCTGCAGCTAGTCCGTTGCAGTATGACATCATAGCATAGGCAAAAAAGGCCCTTTCTCAGGTATAAGCTATAGGGCTAGCACTGGCAATTTCAAGCATGTCAATAAACACCAACTAAAATTATGCCAAAAGTGGAACTTTCTCGAAACTTTAAAACCAGAGTGAATGCTTTAGTAAGCCAACTTTTCCACATCACAAAATTCTGCATAATTCTGAAAATTCAGTTCCCAAATTAAAATCAAATTCCAAATAATTTCATTAAGAACCCAAAGTGAACTGGGAAATTAATAAGCATCAAACATGGATTTTATTGAAGCATGACTTACAAGTTCTTTGCAAGCTGCTTAAATAAGTGCTATTTCCTTGTTCAAGACTATATTTCTATTAAACACGCTGTGATAACTTGGAAACAAGAAGGTTTTTTATTATTTTTTCTCTAAATAATTTAAAAATCAATTATATTTTTGCCTGAAGAAACAAATGTCAGAAGGATTTTTCTTTGTGACAGGATTTTCCATGGATTCTGCAGAAGTTATAATGGTCTGCTGCAATATTTTGACAGTTCATAACCAGTATGACATTTGATACATTTGTACTTCCTTTGACTGTTGCAGGATAATCAAGCAGCTAAAATGTAAAATTTATATTGTCTTTTATTAAGAAATAGTTAATTTACTGATTCATCATGACATGATCCAGTGACTTTTCTCACTGTCTTAAAAGTTAACCTGATGAATGGAACTGTTAGATAGCCAGATGACAAAAGCTTTTCTTGCTTTACCTGCAATGGTGTTAAAATCAGCAAAATACTCAGTGGAAAACCTCCTCACTAGAGGGTCAGAAAGAGGCTGTTGTCCCCATTTCTCCCTTCTACTTACATCCTCTTATAACTGTCCCCGTATATGTCAGAAAATATGGAGGGGAAGGGATATTTCTAACCATGCAGGAGGGAAGAGGAGCATATCCACTGCAGTCAGTAGGATTACTAACATTGACAGCTCCAGCATGGGACAAAGTAATCCTTCCTGTTTGCTGGCTGACAGATTTAGCCTGCATAAAGGGGCTTCCTAGAAGTCTTGCAGAAGTTTGGACTGACTAAGCCTTGTTAACCCCCTCAGCATGCATCCTCCTCTAACTTCCGAAATCTGGCCAAGGCTACACTGCTCTGTTTATTTTGCAATTTCAGTATAGATATATACATGATATAGGGGTGGATTTGATGGGGAAGGGAGGTTATACCCCAGATGACGCTGTTTAGCATAACATAGAATGTTCTCAGTGCCACAGGATAGCACCATGGCAAGTTTATAGCTGTCCCCTTCAAGTTAAGTAATAATGAGAAATGGAACAGAAAAAGGATTTCTCTCCTCCCACATGTTTCCACCTACCTTTCTTTATTTCTATTGCATTTAAAACAGCAGATAAATGCTAAGGAAAAGAGGAGAAACTGTGTCAAGCTGAATAAACTGTATGAAGAGAACAGAAAACTCTGTGGGTAATACAAATGTTCTTCTAAAACTCCTGATAATGTGTTAAGACTTCAAAGATAATATTGGACTGTTTGATGAGCTTGCTTTTCTAAGAATGTATTTAATTTCTATGACTGTGGGTAAGAGCAGTTTGATCATAGAGTCAGAGAGCATATATACATATACTCACCTTGTATCTTAGCAGATCTTTTTAAGAGCAGCATAATTACTTATACCATGTAGTTTATACATATTCCATAGCAAACACAAGTCAGGAGACTTGAACTCTTTAGACTCTTCTAGTGAACAGCTTTACATCTTTGGGGTAACACGTAGACTTTACGTGCATGCTGTGGTTATAATGATTACACAGGAACATTTAGTAAAGTGACTAGAGTATTTTTGCTTCTGGTTTCAAAGCCCAGAAAGCACTGTATGTTTTCATAATTAAAACAGAGCTATTCACTCCAGATAGAAGTTTTATTTCATTTAACAAACACAGAGATTGAAACTCATGCTCCTGAACCTACTGGGATGTCCTTTTAAGTATGTACAGAAAAGAGTACAGATGGGCATGATTAACTCATCAGATAACCCACTAAGTATTTCTGGTTTGTATTTTTAATAAAGGTGTAAGATTAAGCCTCCATTATATATAATATTGGAAAGACACACACAACCCAACCTGAAAAAGTGTTGTATAATATAGTAAAATGCAGAAAAAATACATCCAGAAACAAAGAATAGATGCTTAGAAATAAGGAGTCAAAAATTCTAGGAGAGCATTGACTCAGACAAGGAATTAGTGAACACAGTTTATTACTGTCCCAAATAAAAGCTTCTAGTACAGTGGGAAAAAGGACATGTGAAGTCTTCAAAGACATAGGACAGGAATAACCAGAAGAAGCCTGGGAATGATCTTGCTACTTTGTAGAGCAGGCTTCTTGGATTTTGTGTCCTCATTTCATAAGAGATATGAATTAGTAAACCTAGTTATAAGAATGGCCAAAAAATGATTAAGGAATTAAAAATTGAGTCATTCATCTTGAATTTTAAGAAGCTGTTTTTTCTAACTCATCATAAGACTGAGAGATGACTAGATCGTTATATTTTAGTGCTTACAGATGAAAAGGATATCTGATGGGCAGTGAGGCCTTTTCAGTGTTGCTGACAAAGGCATAAAAAGATGCAGTGACATGAAATTAAACTGACACAATTTCACCACCATAACAGAATGTAAGTGCATAATCAAAAGTGGAACAGATTATCAAGGAAGGAGTTGAACTCATCCTCACTTGAAATGTTAAGAGAAGAGTAAATCTTTTTTGTATAAGGTTATGGTATATTTTGAAACTAAAAGGGTGAAAAAGTCAATATATGAGTCCAAACTACTCAGTTGTTTTATCATGGTAATCTCTTCTGACCTTATTTGGCATTGGTAATCATATTTCCCATGCATTTACTCTTTTTTCCAAGTGGGGACAGAATTATGGGAGTTAACGAACTCAAATGGTGCAAAGCTGAATCAAAGAAAGGGAAAAAGTAGAGAGAGCAGGGAAGAAAAATTTGGCTAGAATTATAACCTGAATAAGAAAAGCAAAGAAAAGCAAAGCAAAGAAAGCAAAGCAAAGCAAAGCAAAACAAAGCAAAGCAAAGGAAAGGAAAGGAAAGAAAAGGAAGGGAAAGGAAAGGAAAGAAAAGAAAAGGAAAGGAAAGAAAAGAAAAGGAAAGAAAAGGAAAGAAAAGAAAAGAAAAGAAAAGAAAAGAAAAGAAAAGAAAAGAAAAGAAAAGAAAAGAAAAGAAAAGAAAAGAAAGGAAAAGAAAGGAAAAGAAAAGAAAAGAAAAGAAAAGAAAAGAAAAGAAAAGAAAAGAAAAGAAAAGAAAAGAAAAGAAAAGAAAAGAAAAGAAAAGAAAAGAAAAGAAAAGAAAAGAAAAAAGAAAAGAAAGGAAAAGAAAGAAAAGAAAAATGAAAAGAAAATAAAAGACTTCTGGCCTATAAAAAGAATGATCTTTTGATTGCATAGGTGAATACTATTATGTAAAGAGCAGCACTTTGGCTCACTTGGACCTGATTCGTTTTGTAGCTGCAGGGCAAATTTTGAACCAAGAACTAAGCTTACATCACTGCGTAGTTCACATTAGACATTGCCAATAACCAAACAGTTATCAAGGGCCTGGTGTTCAGAACTGTAAAATCTCCAAAATGGTGATTGAAAGCACTGGGAGCTGAGGTTCTCAGCCTCTCCAGACTGCAGGAGTTACTTTCATCCTTATTAGCTCTGCATCACTGAACTGATCCAGCCATCACACTTAACTACTACTGTCTCTATTGACTTTAGGGGGGGAAATAGGGTCTCCACAATATAATTACATCGAAACACTGCATTTCCACAGCAATGAACAAATATTTGGTTTGCAGTAATTATGTATTTATTATATGTACAACACAAAGTCCATATTAGCACAAATCACCTACTGTGGCAGTCATGCATGTACAAACATTGGGGAAATCATCATTGTAGTTCAAATACAAAATCATTCAATAATATATAAAAGAAAATTTTACTCACTTGTTGGGCCCCAGCTGTTAGCACATTTTTTTAGTTTTATATAGGAAACCGTGGTAGTGACTCTTGACGTTTTAACTCTTGTGGGCGCAGGTTTCTCTTTTGTCCTAAATTGCTGTATAACCTCTAATGTTGCTATGTTGTAGTCTAAAGTTCTTAAGAATTTATATTTTTCAAATTTCTTACCTCCTACAACTTTCAGTAATGTTCTACAACTGGTTTTGGGTTGTGAAAAAAGGAAGAAGAATAAAGCAAAATAACATCTTAAAGAAAACTATAAATATATTTTTTTCCTTGAGTAACTAAAAGCTACATAAAATGGAGCTAGTGTTCCATAAGACTCCATCTGGCTAAGAGCTCTTGTTCCCCTTGCTCTCTGCATTGCAAGCAGCCTGGAGGAAAAAAAAAAAATAATCAGGGTTTTGGCCAAACAAATGTAAAACAGTTTTGATGTCATGGCGTTCTGCCTTCATTTAATCATTCATAAGCCTTCCTCCAGATACTTAAGAGCCATTGATTGGGTTCATGTGGGCACGTCAAAACCAACAAAACTGATGTTATGGGCAGCACCATGATGTGAGATGTCCCTGATCTGGCAAATTTGTGTTAATCAAAAGAAGCAATGACTAGTATGCAGCTCTTCTCTATGACCTGCGGTGCAGTAACAGAGCCTTTAAGCACATCAGGAACTGTGGCTTAGAGGTGGTGCCAGACGGTAACGTGAGAGCAAAAGGATGTTAGCAATTTTGTATGTGTGTTCCTCTGCTACTGCATGTTATCAAAGATCCACTGCACTCTTACATAGCATGATGGACCTGAAAACTGGGTAGCTGAATAATGGGTCTCATTCATGGGAGCCAAGAACAAAGATGGTGTAACTTGTAATGGAAGTTTTAATAACTTCATGCTACCCTCTGCATCACTGAGGAAGAGGTTCAGACTTTGCAGGGTGGTGGAATCAAAAGAGAGAACAGAAAACAAAAATCTTTTGATCAGCTACTGCAAATGACTGAAGCTTGGATTCAAATTTAGCCAAGTAAAAGTTTGCTTTTCTTGTGGTTTTACTAAGGAATTTGGGAAAATTGCACGTTCTGCACAGCCTGTGTGGGGGTGCTGCTAATCTTGGCATGTTGTTGAGACAGTTTGTATCTGAACTTCCATTTGAAACACACAGAAGAAAATCGTACAAAAAGCTGGCCTAAATCAAAGATACAGGAGGAAAATAATGTACTCAAAATAACTGAAGACCTCACATTGTCTCATTTTAACATATTCTGAATCACCTAATATTTTTGTAAAACGTTGTAAAAATACACATATATAGGTATATATGTATGCACACATACATGCATAGATTCTGTTATGTTTCATGATATACTTAGATGCTTATATAAATATATATATAATACAAACATAAACCATTATACATATTCTACTTACTTTTTACTACTTGCTTTTTAATATTGCTTCAACATGTCTTTGTTTCCATGTGCAAATTCTATCTCATGTAACATCTCCTACAACACAGTCTGGCCTGCAAGATAAGGGTAAGATCTGCTACCTAACAGATGTTTTGGGAGACTTTCATAGTTATTTCAGTGCCAATGTTAAAACTTTCAGTCTTTCACAGGAACCGAATTTGTGATAAGCTTCTTAATGAGTGTGCCGTGAAATTATTTGATACCCTAAATATTATGAAAATGCTTATGTTTTATTTAGTTATTTATACGTTAAATCACAAATATAGAAGTGCACAATACATGAATTACTTTTCCTATGAGAAGCTTATCTCTTGGATTCCTGTGTTTCTCTAATCAGACTGATACATTCATGCAGGATTTTTCATCTGCTTTATTTATAAGAAACACAGCTAAGCTATAAAATCGATGTGCTATATTAATAAACTGATACGCATTAGAAGGCAAAGCACCAAACAGAATCTTCCAGGAGAGTGAGAGGTTTTTTTCTCCTAGCTTTTTCTTGTAATTTGATTTCAGGATAAAGTGATTTAGAAGCACTGTGGCAGGGTATTGCAGTTAAAAGGCTGTAGAAATAATGCCGGAGACAGAATATAGGCATAACACAGCATGATCACATAGCAACCAAGCCAGATTTATGATTTCATAAAGCTGAACTAATGCGAATAAAGAATACATAAAGCATATTATACAAAATACTAATGTTAGAGATAATTATATGTGAGAATAAAGTAAAATACATCTTCAGATTTTGGAAAGAAAAAATACTGAACCCAGATGACATAAAACGAATACAGCAAAGAGCAGAAGTAACCCCGGCCACAAGAAAATTATTCTTAATGTCTTTCTTCCCCATGCAAAATACTAAGTGGTTATGTCCTTAGTTTTCCCAGTTAAAGCCCAGAGCATTTCTCATTCTGTGTGTCTGGAGAGCACATATGATTCATTCTGTAACAACCAAAGAAATATAGCCCTATACAAAGAGTCAGACATGTAAGTGATTAGAAACAGGCAACGCGTACATCCTTCCTGTCTCTGGTCATGGACTCAGAGGCTGGCATCCTTATTTAAAATACATTTGTCCTAAGTGCTTTATTTTCTGCTGCTGATGTACAGTCCTCATTAAATTAGTTTCTAGATTGGCTTATTTATACTTTACAAGAAGCTTGAGTTTTTGCCACTTACACTTATCTGCAAGCTGATTTTCTACATCCTGACTGTGCTAGGACCTTCAGAAAAGATGTTCTCTACAGAGTAAGAGAGAAACATTCATATTTCTGGATATGCACTCTACTCCTCTTCATATGTACCTATTTGACCTGCTGATTTGCAGTTTAATTCCCAGAACTAGTGTGTCTGGACAGTGGTGATTCCCAGAAACATATTTCAAGGCAAAGCAAATCAATGACTTGATGGCTGAAATCTAATTTCTAGTAGTTGAGCGTAGTATAGGACCAGAGCCATAGGTCCAGGAATAATACAATAGAAAAGAAAAAAAAAAAAAAAAAAAAAAAGAGGGGAGAGGAAGAAACTGTCTCCAGACAGCACGTGATAGCATAAATAGCAACATTAAACAGGAATTCCACATTTAAAACTTCCTTAATCGAGAGTCTGCATTTTGGATACCTGAAATTCCACTTATTTAGCAAAAGGTGTGTAATTTATTTATTTTTTTTAGCTATTATACTCATGGTTTTCAATATTAAAACCTAGATAGACATAATCTAAGTGTATAAGAACATTATTTCTTTTGTGAAACTACCCTAAAAATCCACATTTGCAATCATTCCGTGCCATCATGTATTCTCCAAAAAGCTGCTTTATGTTAACAGGATAGTTGTCTCACAAGACATTTTCTAACACTGTGGAAATTATGTATGTTTAATCAGGAAATTTATCTATGACTAACAATTATAAATTAATTTTTTCCTCCCCCAAAATAAACCAAACCTCTCTTTATCAAAAAAAACCTGCTATTCTGGCTTGAAAATGGATACTTCAACCATCCAATTTTAGTATAATAAAATTCAGCGTCTCAAATCATTAAAACAAATGAATTGAATAAACCTCATACTTTCTTTTTCAAATTGATCTGCAAATAGACTTGCACAGTAGTGATTTTAAACAATGGTAGTATTTATTGAAAGACAATTGTAGTGATTCAAATTTTTTTCTGGGATTAGTGCACATTTTAAAAGGGATAACTAGAATCTTGAGAAGCATTCAATAAACTTGACACATTTTACATCATTACAATTATGTCTTTGTTCAGGTTTATCACACTCTCCATTTCACAATAACTATCGATCTCCTGTCTTCATTAACATCATAAAATAGCTTTTATTCTGGAAACACGTTCAGCATCTTTATGACAGGAGGCACCATAACAGCATGGTTAAAGATTAACGTTTTTATTATATTAAATCAAATCTTGTGTTTTTTAAAATACAATACAGCTGTATCATTCCCAAGAAACTCTGAAACTTTTAATAGCTATTTTTCTAGGGATATTTTTCCAGTGTTATGCAGTTTTTAGCATTTCTGGAGATTTAATTTGCTGCATTTTTCTAAGTTTCAGGTTTATCTTAAAAATATGCTACTAGCAGAACCACTACATAGTGGTAGTCCACTGTGACTACAAATCTCACCAGTTTCGTTCAGTAAGGAGTAGTTTCAGAAGGCACGTACTTTATAGGGATACCTTGACATGAGCAGGCAAATGTTTGTGAAATGTTTATGTGTGTGTGTGTGTGTGTGTTTGTGTGTGTGTGTGTAAGGGGTGAAGAATTAACTTTTGCCTGTTTTTGTCATGGGTGACCTAAAGAATGTGGCAATGGGAAGTATCTACTAAAGAATAAAGAGAAGCTGTTGCATTTCAGGTGCTAACCATTGTACAGGGAATGATTACCATTTACTATTATACTACAATATGCCAATAGAACCAAATATTCTGGAATGGAGTGAGGAGAATTTGGGACCAACTCCCAAAAGGTATGTAAATTATTCGTGAATTGTATAGGAAACATGCTATTACTGTCCTAACCGATTTGAAGAAAGAAATAATCATTTCCATTAAACCTCTGGGCATAGTTGATAACTGGAGACCAACGAAACAAGTGTTTGAGTATTCAGGAACTCATGGAAAGTTCCTGAAAGGAACTACTCATCATGCTGTAGTACCAAGGGAATTGTTATTTCCAGAGGATTTATCTCCATGCCACCCTTACAAAGGCCTATACAGATATTACAGAAACCATCCTTTAAGAGTTCATTACAAAGAAGAAAGACTAGAAGAAGAAAACAGGTTGCAGCAGGAATATCTCATTTTCACAATTGCTACTACTACTCATAGTAGTTATTAAGTAATGATACTATTGCTACAGTTTGTAAAAAGAGTAGCACGCAGACAACCAAGTATTAGGGTCAAATTGTTTTATGGAATATTCAAAAGATCTGTTCAAAACACATCCCAGAGGAGTAAAGTCAGTCAAAAAGCAAAAGAAGAAGCAAAAACATGAAATAACTAATTTCCTATATGACTTCAGGCAAATAAACTGTTCAATACTAGAAGACAGTGTTTGTGCAGTTCTGCTTAGCAAGATGTGCAGTGGACACTGTGCTACTCAGGTCTAGATGTATCATCAGGACTAAATGTTTCTTCATTTCCTGGACTCAGAAAGTAATCTGAAGTCTTCCTAAAACTTTTTTCTTTTTTTATTATTTTTTTTCTTTTACTTGTGAAAAGGGAAGTGGGAGAACAATAAGCAGTGGATGATAAATTGAATAACTAAGATGTTTGGATGGTCACTAGAATATTTTGCATGGTTAGACCCAAAGTAGTTTCTTTCACTATTTAAGAGCTGAGACAGGTGAAAAATTGAGTGAATTAATTCAAAATTGTATTTCCTTTTAAGCTGGACATTTAAAGATCTTAATTTGGAAGGTATTTAAAAGACACAATTTACAGATGATATTATTTTGCAGGAATCAATGGATAAATGAATTTTATTAACTTGATGCATCATTATTAGTTTACTTATTTGCCCCAAAAGTTTTTTAGTTAAATGAAGTATCATAGCTACTATGTCACCTTTCCCTTGGTACCTTTTTATTTATGGTGTATTTGTCTTAGAATACTGGAATATAACTTAATGAATTATACCATAAAATCTGGCAGAGATTAGGGTCTATGACCTCATCAGCAGATGATGTGCTATTGTACCTTCCGAAAATTGCAAAGATGGCTACAGGAAGGATCATTAAAATGCTACCATTTTCTTTATTGGAAGCACAATCGAACCTCATTCACAAATTTTCATAACAACAGTTAATATGGGTCTCATAATGCTGTTTTAATTTTGCAATACTAATTTTAAATGATAGTGTGGAAAAAAAAAACAACAAACCAACACAAAAAACTCTGGAACAATAATGGGTCTCCTATCGTTATTGTTTTAAGAACTTCTATTCCACCATTTCAGAGGTCATCTTCTGGCAGTGTTTTTGCATATTAACAACGCTGCACCGTGTGAAATATATGCTGTAGAATTCCAACAATGCATTGCTATGTTAATCTTTCTCTAATATACTATATAGTAAAAATATTATGTATTAATTCTGTAAATCTACCTTCTCAGGTTCTTCACAGTCAATATATTAATATTGCAATTAATTTGATAAAATGCTGCACTTTTACTGTTCCGTTGAAATATATTTATTAAAAGGATAGCATTATTTCTCTACTGAACAATAAAATTCTAGTTGTCACATGACACTTAATTAGATTTGATAGATTAAAGAAAAACTTCTATGCACTGTTCTATATGTTTCTAGATAATTAATTCAAAGTACATCAAATTAGAACATATCAAATAATAATTTCAAACAGAAACTGAAACTTTTCAGAATCTCCTTTTCTGATTATTTAAAGGAATGATAGTATAATCAAGTGCTGACTTTTATACTTGAGAGGCCTACAGAGTATTTCAATCTACTTATCCAACGTGTAACAATATGACAGTTTAACAAAAATGTTAAAAGGGAGTACAGTATGACTAGAAATCCTCTCTACTCTGTTTCATATATAGAAGATTCTTTAATTGCATACACATATGCATGTTTAGTTATTAATATACCTAACTAAAGTAATCACTTTTGAAATTACTATTTCTGGTCCATAATTCTGTGAATAGTGACCTGGATACTATTAAAAAAAAAAAAATCCAAAGGAAAAATATATTTAATTACTTTGAACTTTACTCAGTGTTAACCTAGAAAGCTAAATACATGTACCTTTAAATCCACATTTTAAACATTCATATGAAAAAGACCGATTATTAATCATACAGCTGCTATATGTTATTGTCTTACATTACATTCAATGTTTTAAAGATATCACTGGACAGACTGTTACATTTGAAATTCCAGGTCTTCAAAAACGACAGGTAAAATGAACAGTTGTCAGTACTTAACCTGCTTCCTGGATGACAGCGTTTGCTATAAAGGAATTAGTCCTTCACACTATGAATGTGCTAGAAGAGTCTTCAACCAGAATAATTATACAGCTAGAGCACCCTCCTGATATTTTTTAGGTGAACTCTTTCTATGAGATAAATTGATGAGATGAAGACAAAGTAAAGTGGTAATCAGTGACTTAATACAGAAAAGTTATAGGGATCATTTTCACAACGTCAGTGTGCCATCTTACACTTCTTTGGTCAGGTAATGCTAATGTGCTAGATCTTGGTGTTTAATTCAGCTGCCCTTTGTCCTGCCACAACCCATTACCAACACCATTTGTACTGCAACCCCACAGAAATGTATTTGGTTTCCCTTGAGCAGCCATTCACAACCTTTGATTTCACACTCTATCGGCTTTAGATCAGATATATTTCCCTGAGTATGGGACTGCCTTTTTGATAGATAACTCCTGCCTTGGAAAGTCTTCGTTCCTGAATCAAAGCCTGACAGCTGGGTTAAGGCCAGTTCTTTTTTTGCTGTATGTGATTCTGGAAGAAATTCAGGGTCACTTGTGAAACTACAGTTCCTTGGGGTAAAAGAGTGGCTGACCACCAGCTTTCTGCTGTAAATGGATTGTTTAAAGCCACCTAATAGCGTTGTTAAGGAGAACGCACTGAACAGATGGGCTGGATGTTTGTGCTAGAGTAAAACTGAAGGTAAAAGCAAGCGTTTCTTTCCATTAGACAATATGTAACTATATAGAAAGAAGCATAAATGTCTGACAAAGCACAAGTTCCCATGTTGATGTTTTAAATGTCAGCTATTAAAAAACAATGTCATCACTTGACTTAAAATTGGTCAACTTTGCAAACAGATAAACAAAAGGGAAACCCAGCTGAAGGCCTAGATCCAATTTGAGTCCCTGAATCCAAAAATGTGTGGAGTGATTGGAGAATGTTTGGAGGGTTGCAAAAAGCATGATCCAAGTTCAAGCAAACATGAACTTTAAGGGAAGGTTAAATGGACTGTGGCTGTTCAGAGAAAGAAAATTCAAGAGTCAACATGATTACAGCCTTCAAATGCATAAACGTCTTCTGCAAAGAGGAAGGGAACTGTGAGGCTGTGATTGCTTGGGAAGTCTCTCTTGATCTGCAATGAAGGCAGCATGTTCTGCAGGGTTACAAGAAGTCCCAAGTTATGTAATAGGGAGAAGCAAAATACATTGTGCAAGTATAGTGAGAAGCCTTGAATTGTGGTGGAGTGGGGCTGCTTACTGCAGTTCATAACAGGAAAAGAGACGGAGACATGTTGGTCTGATGCACAGGTGTATCACAAAGCATCAGCCTGCCATTTGATTCCTGCTTTCTCAGCAAAAAAACAATTTCTGTCATGAAAACACCCAAGAGAAGTTCTATCCACCATGCAGCAAGCTTAAGAAAAGGCAAGCAAAAGAAAAAGGGTTATAAATTTCCCAAACCTTACCACTGGACCATTGCTAACAAAGTACAAGCAAATAATTGTCAGCAACAACACTTCTGTAGCTGATTATAACTTTGATCAGGGGATTATCACAGACAAACTTTGTAGGATCCTGCCAGAATTGGGACATAGTGATCATCAGGTCTCACACAAAGAAAAGGAGGTTTATAAGCATGACTAGTCATCTTATGGGATGTATTAATCTCATAGAATATGAATTGAGAGTATAAGACAACAAAGTGAAAAGTGTATTAGGTGGTGAAGGTTCTTACATATGGTATCTCAGATCCCTGCCTTTGCCATTTGGAACACAGCTGTCTCTGCAGCAGTTTTATTTTTGATATCTCAGCCCACTACTTTGGATTTTTATTTTTATAAAAGGGATGAAAGAATGACCCAGAGATCAAAAGTTAATGCTCTTAGAAAGCTGGTTAATCCTTTGTAGATAAGAATTGCACTCATGATGCACCCATCAACATGACCTCTAAAACATCCATATTCTTGATTCCTGCACAAATTTAGCCATTACCTAGAAAGACAAGGAAGAATTTTATACAACCACCAAATCCTATTTTTTCAGTTCATTTAATGACATATTTTTATCTTGTATTCAAAATACAAATAATAGTCTGATACCAAGACTTAACTTCCAGATATTACTAATGGTAAGAACTCCAGAACTCCAATGGTAACTCAAATGTGGTTTACAGCAAATTAAGAATATACATCTAAGAGGGGTAGGACAGTGTAGGGTGTTTTTCAAATGTGTTCAGTGCCTGAGGATAGTGTATTCTTAACATCGTGAAGGTTTGTCAAAAATAAAAACCAAAAAATAAACCTCACTGGTAGTGAGCCACTCTGCAACAGCTTTGTATGCAGGCTTTGGAATTAGTTTCACACAAGTTTTTCTTGTTGTGTTGTGTCTGGCTGGGGTGGAGTTAACTTTCCCCATAGCAGACTACAGAGTGTCCTACTTTGTAGCTAGAACAGTGTTGTTAACACACCAAAGTTTTGGCTACTGCTGAGCAGTGCTGGCAAATATCAAGGATGTTTCTCCAAACCACCTCCCTTCTCAAAAAGTCTGGGAGTAGGCAAGAATCTGGGAGGGAACATAGCCAGGACAGATGACCCAAACAGACCAAAGGGATATTCCATAACATATGACATTGTGCTCGGCAGTAAAAGGTAAGAAAAAGAAGGGGAGGGGATGCGTTTGTTATTAAAACATTTGTCTTCTGAAGCAACCACTATGTCTACTGAGGCCCTGCTTCCCAGAAAATGGCTGGACATGATGTGCTTATGGGAATTAGGGAATAAATCTTTTTGTTTTCCTTTGCTTCCATGCATGGCCTTTGCTTTGTTTTATTGAACAGCCTTTATTTCAGCCCAGGAGTTTTTAATCTCATTTTCTTCCTCTGTCCTGCTGAGGAAGGAGAGAGTGGCTTGGTGAGCACCTGGTAGCCAGCTAAGGCCAACCCACCATAGTTGTTTCTGGCACCCAGTGTAGAGCTGTCAAGGAATTTGAGGCAGGGATAGGAATTGGGAGAAGTAATGGGCAAAACATGGACTGAACACTGCGGGGAATTTCTGTTGTAATTGTGGTGAAGGGAAGAGGGATGGAGTGTGCATAAATTGCCCACCTTTGCTGGTGTTGTGGTAATGTTATTTTGATTTTGGTCTGGGGAATTCTTTTATTGATGTTTCTGAAGATCGTAAATTGTGCCATGAATGAATACTTTAATAATAATTCTTAAACATGTTATTCACAAAGGTGAGGAATGGAATGTATGGGTTTCTATCAAAAGATTTTGGTAGTGGAAGGGGCTTCAGGGGTGGCTTCTGTAAGAAGACAATAGAAGTTGTCCCCATACTGGACAGAGCCAGTTCCAGTCATCTCTGAGATTTCTGTGTAGGTTATTTGAATCAGCTTTTTGAACATTTTCTTTTTTGGATGAACTATTCAATCCACTTAAGCTAAAGGAATTATTGTTCTGATGCTGCTAAGAGAGATCCATGGATAGGTTACTGAACTTTGAAACTTCATTCCCAGACTTGTCAGCTCTGCTTAATCCTGAAAGACACATAGTGAAGTATTTCTTGAGTAATTTACACTTTATCTCAGGAATTCTTGACCCAAGAATTGCTGGAAGTAAGGGAGTGTGTGCTGGAGTTTCCCTTTTTTCTTTCTCTGTGCATGCTTTATTAGCAACTATGGGATGCAGGATGCTGGTAAAGTTTTTGATTCAACCTCTAAAGCTATTCCAGTTAGGTCTGCTGCTGCCATAGAACTTGCTTTTGTATCATCTCAGTCTTCAGAGAAGAAGGTGTGAGCGTCATAACCAAATCATATTGCAAGTAGAAAGGAGAAATCCATAAGGCAACTTCACCTTACTCCAGTTCTGAGTTGCCTCTGACGTAGCCAGGACTCTCTTAGCTCGCATATTTAGACTGCAATAATATTTAAAGTGTCTTCAGTTCAGGCACATTCAGTGCCATTCAGTCAACCAGGTGTCAGGGATTATAAAGTTTTATTGTACTTGAATTCTATTTTAATGAAAATGTAAATACTGGCACATGATCAAAATGCTAATGTGTCTGTCTACCCACTCTATTTCTCTCCTGGGTTGAAAAATGTCTCTTTTGCAACTGATTTCTTCCAGTTGTAAGTCTCCAAGCAGATATGGATTATTTTTCTCCATGCTTACTAAAAAGGATGAATAATTAGATCCAAACTTTCTGAGGGTTTCAGATTACCGAGTTTTAAAAAAATAATGTTTGCTAAGTTTATTTCATACATTTACAGGACAACTATGAAGGATAACACTCGGAGGAAATGTGTACATACAACACTAAAACATAATTTTCTCTTGGGACACGGTTTTAATTGCTGGTTGCAACAATTTTCAAAGTAAAAATATTTGTTATTTCTGAACCGAAGCATTTAATATAGAAACTGTCAGGTGTCTTGATTCCCTTTTCCACATCACTCTTCAAAGTGGAACTTCATTTTAGATGCAGTGATTTGCACAAGTTATATGCAACTATAAATGAATGAATGATTAGGAATAAAATACCAGTGCTATTGTAATTAGTGGACCAAAAATTGTTCCTTACCATTCATATGTGGAAGTTCATTACAGTAACAATTTACTTAAATACTCCTTCTAACTTATATTTCTTATTTAATGTTTTACAGTACAGTATTCCTATGCAATTGAAATACACTGAATTAGTTTCTAATGAATATTTTTAGATAATAGGAGATTCTATATGATATTAAAATTGATGCAAAAGAACCTAATCAGAAGATGCATGCTCAGCTATTCATCACAAGCAATACCAACCATATTACTGCTGTTGCTAAGTAGAGAGAAGTGTTATAGTTAGGAATGTTGGGATTTCTTTGAAGACAGAATAAATCTTCCAAGAAATCACAGACAGATTGAAGGTAGATAAACTTGGGCTGAAAAATAACTTCAGGCAAAATATTTTAATTATTTATTGAATAATTATTTTCTTATTACATAGCATAAATCAGACAACCTCACTCTGTGTTCACCAGCATGATAATATTTTTAAATGGATAGTCTGATATGAGAATTAATGTTAAAAAATATTTTTACACATGTCCATAAGGAAGGAATAGAAAGATTAAGTTCATTTGGTTTAGACTACCACATTTCTTTAAAAATAAGCATATTTTTTTTCTGTGTATTATTTGGTTTAGCATATTTTATGTTTAAAAGGTCAAATTGATTAAGTTAATAGAGTTGTTAAGTCTCTGTTTAATAAAAACACATTAACTTTCTAAGTTATTATCCCTTTATTTATGTAATGTACAATGAAAAATAATTCAAAACAGGAAAATTCCTAAAGGGGTTCTATTTTACTTCATTCAACTCACTGTTTCAAATCTGTGTGAAAAAACTCTTTCAACAGAATTTGCGTACACAACAGAAAAAAATCAGATTATATTTCTGCCTTGTTCCTTACCTAAAGTCGTTGCACTGATGTTAACAATGTAATTCTGTATTCAGATGGGACAGAAATACATCTGAATAATGGATGATTTTCCTTTCTTTTAAACTAACTTAAAATTGCATGTATTCTCAAACATTGCAATACGAGCTCCAGATCAATGGTATACTTTATTTATTATTGCAAACCTTAAAGACACAAGGAGTTCACAAGATAAATAAACAACAGAACCCCATTATGCCTTTCTTCTTCATGGTTTCTGGTCATAAACCCCTATGTTTATTTTTACAGCAGATAGCTACTATTAAACTTTTCTTTTAAATACTTCCATGTAGTTTCTCTGCCTCTTCTTAAAATTTTCTAAAACTACTTTATAAAATTGTGACTAAAAATTTTTATATTTAGATTCAAATTTTTCTTCTGTGAGGAAGATTTCCATAATAAGTATATATATAGGGATGCTCAGAAGTCCTTGAAAAAACAATAAAAGGCAAAACAATAAAAGGATTCCATTTATGTGTATTATCTTTGGATCAAAGCTCAAGTCTTTAGAGATTGAAAGTGAGACTGGACGTTTTGGTCCTTATCCTGACTTCAGTACAATCAATATGTTTGCCTGGCAAAAGGCCAAACTAGTGGCATGAACTCTAACTTTTAATGGACAAAGTGCATTACAGGTTAGGTTTTAAAGCCTGTCTTGGAAAATTGATCTTTTTTACAGCCTTCTAATCTCCTCTTTTGTCATCAGTTGAATAGACTTATGGAGACCTTCTCGAGTTCACAAGATTTGTCTTTCTGTGACATCTTTTCTTTACTGTTAATACTAGACCCTTACTGTTTTTCTTCACAAGAAGTAATGAAATAGTAAAAATTGTTGACAATATTACTGCTAATATATATACTGAATTCTGACTTTGACGTGGATCCCTACACTTGTCTAAGAGTATGCAGAGAAGTGAAAGACACTAGAAAAGATGTTTACAAATTGTGAAGATGGGCCAGATTACAGCTATAATAATTGTGCTTTTTTCTGAAAACTGATACTGATGAAATACATCACTCACTGTGTCTTATTCTCCTATTTAAATTGCATCAACCATCAATCAAGGAGCAGAACTACTTTGTAGACTTTGCACGGCTACATACAAAACATACCTAGTCATTCACAGCCAACCTGTCACAGAAAACTATTTATTGAAACTATTCAAGGAGCAACTAAACCCAACAATTTTCAAGTGAACATTGTTGTCACTTCACAGTCAGTTTGGTAACAGAGAATTATTATGACAGATATTAATTAACCTTGACTAGCTCTGTTATTAAATTTTTATTCCACTGGAGTTTGTCTCCTGCAACATTCATTTTATTAACTTAAACAAAGAAAATAAGATATGAAATGAAATTTTCTTGAAAGTCAACTGTAATAAACTGTAACAGTTTATCCTATTATTTCCAAAAGAACCAACAGCAATGAGGTGATATTTTGTCATCTCACCTGCAGGTTCTTAATATAACTGAGTTATACCCTTACTGTGCTTTTAAACAGCTCATTGTATTTCCTAAACAACCTTCCACTAGTAGAGCTTAATAATAGACCCAAACCAAATTTTTGCTCCTAATCTCAGAACACATCCATTTTGTAGCACAGATGTACAGAAGCCTTTCTTTAGATCATCGTATAGCTGAAATTAAAAACTAAAAATTAGTGTTTACCTAAAAATCAAACCTAAACTTCCCTTAAGTTTTGGGCTATTCAGTGTTTCACATATCTGTGCACATGTCCCTTCTAAGAACCAGCCTCAAAGTCCCAAAATTTCAGACACAAATCTGTATGCTTGCATCTTACATCTATGTGCTGATGAGCAATAGCCTATGATAGGCTTCGAGTATATAATTTAAAGATAATGATGTTTGATCAGTGTCACTGAGATCCTAAGATAATTTGCAAAACTGTTCTTAATAATGATATAGAGAAAGTTGTTTGTCTCAGAGTGTTAGGCAAATTTGTGAGATTGGCATTTACAGATTTTTTAATCTAAAATTGACAGAGGACTGAGGTGTAGAAGTGCTAGATACCACAGTGCTGAAGTTGTGGAAACTCGGCTTTCAGTCTGAGTCCTCATCTGCAAAACCACTTTTTAAAAGATCAGAATTAACTGATAATAAATGCTTAATATAGTGGTATCTTGATTCTTTAGGTCATCTCCAGATCTGTAGTGCCTAGAGGGGCGTGTCTGCCCATTTAAGAGACAAAACGGTGTCTCTTCCCCACACCCCCTCTTTTTTTTTTTTTTTTTCCTTGTTTTTGCATAGTGTTGAACAGGGTTTTATTTTAAGAGACAACTGTGGTTCCTAAAGGACATTATCCAAAAAATTGGGTCAGGCAGAGCCAGGTGTGTCTGTCTCCATGCTCTATCATTGCCCAACAGTTATTTTTTCATGTGTGAGTGTTTAGTATGCAAAGCAGAACCAGTCCTGGAAGCCAAATGCAGTATTTTTAACTAAAAAATGTTAGATGACAGAAGTAGGATTCTTCAATTAGAAGAATGACTTCACAAGCTTTGACCTTATGAAGTTTGCACAACTTCAGCAGAAGGGTGGCTAGCAATCAGCACTGTCCACTTCCCTTCCCTCACTACAGTTTCAATTTGTTTAAAGGCACACCAATTGTAAAGGTGTAAATTTGATTCTCTAAAGCTGAGAAGACAACTCAGCTTGTATTTCTCACTTCATGGGTGAGTATGATACTATAATGCTGTTTTGTAGATGGTGTCAATTCTATTTTGTATAGTATGTACAACTTCATACTCTAATTTATCTTAGCTGTGCCCAGGGCACACCTGGGTATGGTCTTCCATGGGTCCCTTAGAGGATACAGATGCTGCTTTTCCAGGTTTCTGATTCCAGCAGTGTTTAGGCAAGATTTAGGTACATATCTTCATAAAATAAGGTGATTCTGGGGCAAGATTAGGAAACGATGCAGAAGGTACCTAGAAATTCTTGCAGTACATAATTGAGTGCAAAACCCATTGAGTAGCTCTTCTGTTCTACATTGTGTCTAAATCACTGTATAGATCTAACTCTGGATACTTTTGCTTTGAAACTTTTTAGAGACAAATCATGATAATATCTTCTTTGCCATTTTTAGAATCAATTAAATCATGCATTAATTTAATACTGTCAGCAGTACTAAGGGATGAGCTGGTTCCTGACTTGAGCCTTACCTAATATTTTGTCAGCAAAATGGCTGGTTCCTTGAAGTCTGCTCGCTGGAGGCTGCTTCTGATGCAGAGAAGGCATGTCATATCAAATCAGCTGTGATGCGGATGTGGGAGGAAACAAGGAACCTCACCGCGGTACAGTTGCTACCATAGTAAATGACAAGGATTCTGCAAGTCACACTGTACCCAGCTAACAGAGGTCAGGGAGAGACTAATGTTCCCTTAGCTCCTTGTTCTCACCATCCTGAAATAACTGTGTGAAATACAAATGGAGGGAAAAAAAAAAAAAAAAAGATGTAGGGATATGTATGAAGGTAAATAAGAGTCTAGATAAACACACAAATAGGTAAAAAATATAGAGTTCAGGATGACAGTAAAAAAAGAATGTATTACTTAGATTGAGCAGATACTCTGTGGTGAGCTTGGTAGCTTAATAGGAAATTATACCTTGCACTTAATTAAAATGTTTTTATGTGGATGAAGAAAATTAAATTTTTGCAGATAATAAAGAAGTGAAGAACAACTTACTCTGACTCACTTATCAGAAGAAGAATGTACTTGTTCCTTTAGAGATGCTTAAATTACAGTACTTCATTAGAACCTAGTATAAGGACAAGGTCCTATCTGCCAGTGTCTGATGTTAAGCTCAGGGAAGATCTTCTCTTGTTCAAATTACAAGGCCCAGAAAGGCTTTCCTAAGTTACTTCATAAACTTGTAATGTGTAAAACAAACTCTGACATAACTTGGCCTGGCCCAATGTAATGTGCTTTATTTTGAAGTGTTTTTTTGTTTGTTTTACAGAGGTGATATTGGGGAAAAGGAAGAGGAAAGAAAAACAAAGCTCGGTAATAAATAACTAGTACTATACAGAGCATGCTAGTGATGTTCTCTGGGGGAAAAAAAAAAAGAGATCATAATAAAGTTTAGGTTAAGATGAACACCAAAATTTTTATCTGGTCAAATTAAATTTCTCATATGAAAAATTCAGTTGGAAATCTAACACAGGAGAGCTTTCTTGCAGGGTTTTGTAACAATTCTGTTTATAGACCCAGTTACAAATAGAATACTGAAAGAAAAAGCGTCGGAAAGGTCTGTAAAATTCTGCTTCCCCAGCCACCTGAGGCAAATAAAAAATTAATGAGTACAAGTAATATAATATAATTAGAAGTTTGTTTTCTTTTTCATTATTAGTATCACTGTAGTACAGGGCAAACAAGAAAAATTTCAGTTCACACTGCTCTTTTCATAAACTTCCAGAAATACTCTCTCAGTACTTCAGCTTTTCCAAGACCTGAAATTTTAGGTTGTGCTGAGCTACCTGCCAGTATCTAGGAGCAAAAGAGATAAATACTTAAATAATGTTCACATATTATAGTCTTGCTTAAACTGATAAAGAATTCTTCTCAAATATAGAAAACAGAGTGCAATTGCTAAGTGATTGTGTGCCTTGTGTCACAGGACTGCAAATGCCACCTCACCCATGTTTGTCCCAAGCAAACTCCTGCAGTGGCCTGTCCTGACTTCTTGTTTCTGCTCTGTTCCCATGTGTAGGCAAGTGCTCAGCTGCACCCCCAAAGTCAAGGGCTCTTGCTCTTCTGTTGCCTTCTATTCTAGTCACGAGAGAGGGTGAAAACTGCAAGTGCCCAGGAAGTACAGAGGTTGAGGATTTCTGTGGTTCAGTAGCACATAAACGTCTGTATCTGAGGAGAGGCAGCACCAAAAGACTAGGTACTGCTAACTGCCCAGCCTCACGAGGCAAGTTAATGGGGATCTCTGGAAACAAAGTGTAATGAGAAAACCTCATAGTCTCTGAGGAAATTATGACTTTGGCAGGTTTGTCTGACTTAGCAGTGCAAAAGCACCTCATTCAACTTTTTCTGAAGCCAAGTGCACCACAAGGTGAATCACACTTATAAGAAAGTTCAGTTTGTGTCCGACAGTGCTATACCATTCAGACCTACAGCAAAGGCAAGTTTCACCCACTACTACACCGTACTTATCACTAGTAATGCCTGCAGATCCTCATACTGAAGCTCTGCTCAATATCTCTTGTTCTGTTGAAGGATGTGTTTAAATAAGGCAACTAGATGGCAAAGAAAAAAGAAAAGATACCACAGATCTTTTACTGGTAGGAAGGATCCCTGCCTCCCTCCTAACATTCTTTTCCTAGTGAAAGAATAATTGTAATTATGTTATGTTATATTGTATTTTTCAGAAACTGCTGATTTTAAAACTATTTATAGTCTAGACCTTTTTTTTACTCAAAGTTTTTCTGCTTAATTATTTTGATGAAAAGGGAACAATGTTAATATTGCAATTAACTGAAACTACTAATTTCATTCTGAAGAGATGACAAAAAAATGTCTTCCTTCATATTCAAATTTTGTGTGTATAGCAGATGTTAAATAAGCAGTATCTAAAAAGAAAGGCTCACAAAAAGATTGGATTTTGCAACATTGCATTTCTTGTAGTATTGAATTAATCGACTTCTGATTAATCAAAGTTTAATACCCATTAACAGATTCCAAAACTTGGAATTAAATGTAAAATAGATTCATTCTCAGAGTAATCTGAATTAATGATTTTGGTCTTCATATAGTAGGACTGTAAAAATAAAAGGATGTTCTTAAAGAAAAAAAAAAGTAAAAACCTTTTTTTGTCAGTTTACATGAATTAACAGTTTTCCTTTCAATTAAGTCATTCCCGAACAGCAAGAAACAACACAGAACCAGCAGGAGGCTGGTTGGCACACAGGAGATTAAAGATGAGAAGATACATTGGTGATTTTAAAGCAGAATTGTTTAAGAAACTCAAATGCTCAAACACAAAGAAGGTAGACAGTAACAAAGAAAGAAAAAAATCATAGGAGAAAAACAAAATAAAACTTGTGGTCAAATTGAAGGTTAGATTGGCAGATTAAGCATCACAGGATTGTGTCAAGTGGATAGCTCAGAAAGGCATGTTATGGAAGAGGTCTCTTTTGATTGTCAGTACAAACTGAGGGATGAAAGATGGCCTGCATTTAACAGTGGCAGTCTTATGGTTTTAACAGCTGCATGAACCTGAACTGGTTTTAATCTACTTATTGTGAAGAAATAAGTGGTAGATTTGAAACCAAATTTCTTGTAGCTTTCTCATATAGGTGAGCTCTCAGATCAGGTGAGATCTTTAAATTTGACCTACAACAATTTGCTGTAGGTTTGCTTTTATACAGAATTTATTGGGTTTGAGATAGCTGCTTACCTATGTCTGTTTATCCCTGCCATTTTTTCCCTGCATCTCTTTGCTATTTCTTCATAAAAAGGAGTTACCTTTTCAAATTATTCACTGTTTTCTGTACATGAATATTGCTGTTCTGAAGCGTATTTCCTGTAATACACATTCCCCCCCCACCTCCCACCCCCGCTGCTTAGAAATCTTTTTTTAAAGGTTTATTTTAAATTATAAAGAAAAGAATATGCCATTACATAAGATATTAAAGGAAGTCTTGTGCATACAGAAAATGAAAACTTCAGTGATCAAGCTCTGCCTTTCACATCCAAGAGCAGAACATTCTCCACAATGCTTACTTGTTCACAGTAAATTCCAGATTTAGTACACCTTTTCTTTCTACTGTTTCTAAAACATTAGACATTTTGTAGGTTCGCTAGTTATTTCTTTTTGGTTTGTTGTTTGTTTTCCTGGTTTTGTACATGTATAAAAATTCAGGGAAAGATTGAAAAGGTTGCTGATAATTGCCTCATGGCAAAAGGGAATCAACTTAGAACTTTAACAAGAGTGCACACCAGGTTCTCCGAGGCTGGGTAAACTTGGTTATATGTACAAATAGGGGAATGAGAAGCTGGAGAGCAGCCCTGTGCAAAGAGATCTGGGGGGGCTGGGTTGATGGCAAGTTGAATATGAGTCAACAGTGTGCCAGGCAGCCAAAAGGGCCAACCACGTCCCGGGGCGCATCAAGCACAGCATAGCTAGCCAGACAAGGCAGGTGACTGTCCCACTCTACACTGCAGTGGTGTGGCCCCGCCTGTAGTACTGTGTGCAGTTTTGGGTGCCTCAGTATAAGAGGGATGTCAGACTATTAAAGTGTGCCCAGAGGATGGTGACATGTCTTGAGGGCCAGATTTATGAGGAGCAGCTGAGGTCACTTAGTTTATTCAGGTTGGAGAAGAGAAGGTTGAGGGGTGACCTCATTGCAGTCTACAACTTTCTCAAGGGGGGCAGTGGACAAGGAGGTGCTGATCTCCTCTCTCTGGTGACCAGCAATAGGAAATGAGGAAGTGGAATGCAGCTGAATCAGGGAAAGTTCAGATTGGACATTAAGAAAAGGTTCTTCACTGAGAGGATGGTCAGTCACTGGAACCGGATGCCCAAGAAATGATCATGGCACTAAGGCCTGACAGAATTCAAGGAGCATCTGGACGTCACTCTTAGTCACATAGTTTAGTCTTAGGTAGTCCTGCAAGGAGCAGGGAGTTGAACTTGATGATCCTTATGGGTCCCTTTCAACTTGAGATATTCTATTGACTCTTTGAGCTGTGTTTTACTGGTGTGTAGTATTGAGCAGGCTGTTTTGAACAATAAATGAGGAAGTTTTTAAAATGCTTACATTGCCTTGCCTAACCAGCGCTGGACGTTTTATCCTCATAGAGGTGTTCTGGTTGTGTTTGTCACTTGAGGTTTTTGGTGGCTGCTTCTCTCAGGCACTGCAGTCATGACACGAGTATTGTAGAAGGAGAACTTCACGTCAAAGAAATGGTTTCAACATGCTGGATATCAGCTTTTAAAGAGTTCAATTTTATGGATTTATTGTGGGTTTATTTTTATTATATAGTTACTGTGAATATTATGACCTATACAATTCTTTTGTTAACAAACTATACAGTATTTCTTTCACTGCTAATAATAATCTTAGCAAATTCAGCACTTCCAGTTTAAAATATTTTGTTCTTGTGAGTTTGATAAGTCTTGTTAAACTTTTCAATCTCAATTTTATATTATTATTTTGAAATAATATAATAATTTTTTCTACTAAGTAAAAAAAAGCTGAGCTGGATTAATAAGAACTTTACCATAATCGGTAAAAGTATGAATAAATACTTATAAATAAATAAAACTTAAATATCTTACATGCTCCATTTGTCATAATTGAATGTCATAATTTACTAGGATTCTTCCAGCCAATAGCATTCGAAAGCACCTGAATTACCCTTAACTCTGCTAATTTTGAAAAAATGCATATCACTTTTACTTCATAAAGTTTATATTCGTTATCCTAGGATACCTATTTCTCTTAGCAACACTTTATTTTCTTTCTAAACTGCTTCTCAATTCACAGAATCACAGCATCACAGAATGGTCAGGGCTGGAAGAGACCTCTAGAGATCATCTAGCTAAAGCAGCTTCACCTACAGCAGGTGGCACAGAGACACGTCCAGGCAGGTTTGAATGTCTCCAGAGAAGGAGACTCCACAGCCTCTCTGGGCAGCCTGTCCCAGTGATCTGCCACCCTCAAGGTAAAGAAATTTTTCCTCGCATTCAGGTGGAACTTCTTGTGTTGCAGTTAGTGCCCATGGCTCTTTGTCCTGTCGCTGGGCACCACTGAAAAGAGCCTGGCCCCATCCTCTTGACACTTAGGTTATTTATACATATTGATAAGATCCCTCAAAGTCTTCTCTTCCCCAGGCTAAACAGCCCAGCTCTCCCAGCCTTTCCTCATTAGAGGGAAGTTTGGCTGAACACAGTCATGTTGGTCACCTTGCCTTGCCATATAGGCACCTTGTTTTATTGAATCATGAAGGTGGTCACTGCCCCATAGAGAACAGCAAGAAATAATTTACCTATTGTTTCAGCAGTTGCAGGAGCACTTGTAAATACTTTTTGGGTAGAGCAAATGAGTGTTGAAGATGTCTTATGTCTTGAATGTACCTCAATGATCTGAATTTTTTTTATAGCTGTTGCTGACCATTTTACTTTCTGCAATAGTTACAAAGCAAAAGATGTTAGTCAGGTTAGTGCGAGGCTAGAGGCAGCATGCAATCATGAAAGAATCTTTGCTTTAGTGCCGCTCAAAGAAGCACATCTGGATAGTTTGCCATAATCACACAATGAATTGCTCTGTGTTGTGTTATAAATGAAGTGATGGAAGTTTTAAACAAATGTTTTTAAGGCTGCTAGTTATTTGGAAGGATATGTGCTTTGAAAGGCAGAGTAAAGAAATTATGTTCACAGAATAAAGATTCAGGAGTAGTGAATACAATGAAAAGAATTATGAAAAGAAAGTACCCAAAGCAAGTAATTTTTACAGCAAGTAAACACCGAGTAATCTATACTTTAATTTTTTGTACATAAAAAAGATATGTAAAACAACAAATAGATATTTTGATATATTAACTTTTTCTTTAGATCATTTGCAAACAAAATGCTTTTATTCTGTTATGAAATTATTTTGTAAAAATGAAGGAGAAGATAAGGCTTCATGCAGATATTTCCTGTGATGATATCTAATTGGGGTTTAGGTTTTTCTTTATTTTTCCAGCTGCAGATTAAAGAATTAGCAGGGCCACAAGAGCCTATAGATATGGATAATTCATTGGTTTTAATTTTGTGCAAACTATTATGAAGAACAGTTGCAACAAAACTTTGATGGAGATTATTTCAGACAACAAATGGAAGTGCATACCAAAATCACCCACAATCTGTACTATTAACGTCTGTCCAGTTCGAAGCCAAAAAAACACACAAAACCAAAGCACCCTTAGGAAGCAGCAGATCACTTTTACACCTTTCTACAACTGCATTTAAGTATATAAATCCAGCTATGAAAATAAGTTTTTCTGAGCCAGAATTTTAGACTGGAAAATCAAGGCATATTACTTAAGATTACATTAGCTGCACCATTTTCCCCCCTAAAATTAATGTAGTTTGAATGACCAGTTACTAGATGGTTCACTTCAAATTGTATCTTCTTTAAAAGCTTTGATACTGGGTGCACTGTGTGTAACTTATGTCTGCAATGCACAGATTTATGTTGCTAGAAATTCTATCTGCACTGCAAAAAGCATTCATTTGAGAATATCATTGGCTTGCTTATATTTTTCTCCTTTTTGTGAATGTGCCTTTGACAGATAGCATATATTGTTAAAATAAAATTCTGCTTCAAAAGGCAATTTCTTTCTCTCACCCTACAGGCATCCACCGTAGCTTCAGAAGGGAAGGTATAAACAGGGTGTGTAAAGAGAAGTCGCATGAACTCTAAAGAAAGTAACAAGAGGTGAAACACGTACTGTATTGCCATTTCCTTTGTAGAAGTTAGTCAGATTACATTAATTTTGGAACATACTTGGACTCCTGAGAAAGCCTCTGCTCTCTCAGTGAGGTTTTCATTAGTACGTATATCTGGACTGTTTATTTCTCAGGTCTGGGACCATGTATGTAGTTTCTACTGCCTTTTGAGGCAGGTCTCAGATCAAGGAGGTTTGTACCTTTATGGCATTTATACCAATGACTTCAGGCATTTTGTTGTATTTCTACTCTCTTTGGCAGAACAGTTCACCCATCATTGCGATTTATGTGTTATACCCCAGCTTTCCAATTACCAAATGAAGTAACAACTAAATTAGCAATCCTAAAGGTTTCTTGCAACAGGTAATGCAACATTCAGTGGGCTTTGTTCCATGGTTGTTGTTTAACCCCAGCTGGCAACTAAACACCAAGCAGCCACTTGCTCACTCCCCCTGCATTAGGATCAGGGAGAGAACCAGAAAAGTGAGAAAACTCATGGGCTGAGATAGACAGTTTAATAAGTAAAGCAAAAGCCATGCACACAAGCAAAGCAAAACAAGGAATTCATTCAACACTTCCCATTGGCAGGGGGCATTCAGCCACCTCCAGGACAGCAGGGCTCTATCCCATGTAACAGTTAACTTGGGAAAACAAACACCATCACTCCAAATGTTCCCTCTTTCCTTCTTCCCCCAGCTTTATATGCTGAGCATGACCTCATACAGTATGGAATATCCCTTTGGTCAGTTGGCGCCAGCTGTCCTGGCTGTGTCCCATCCAAACTCCTTGTGCAACACCAGCCTACTCACTGGTGGAGATGTGCGAGAAACAGAAAAGTCCTTGTCTCTGTATAAGCACTGCTCAGCAATAACAAAAACATCCCTGTATTTTCAATACTGTTTTCAGAACAAACCCAAAACATAGCCCCACACTAGGTTGTATGAAGAAAATTAACTCTTTCCCAACAAAAATCAGCACAGTTGTCCATGATAAAATAAAGCAGTTCAACAAGACCAGTAAATCCGGTATTTTTTGTGCCGTATTCCATGTTGCATTGCCACACAGAGAAAATGGTGCTGTTTCATTGGTAAAATAGGTTTAATTATTTCCCCTCTTGCTCTGGGGAAAAATATCTTTCCATATAATGATCCTTTCCTCTAATGCTCTCACTATTGTGTGGAGGTAAAGAAAGTGCTTCCTTTCCTCTGCTTCCTCTCCTGTAATCTCTCTATGTGACCACGGAGAAAAAACACGACACAACCATAAGGTATGTATGGTCTTGAATGTCTGCCCTACACCAGCGCATTCAGCTGTTCCCTTAAGTCAGCAATGCTACTTTCAAGAGTATCAGAGTTGCATTTAACTGAGATTTAAATATAGATACATACACAAATATATCCAAATCATCTCTAACAGACATATTTATATATATGCATGTATATATTTTTATATATGAGAGCTGATTTGATACCAGCCAAGAAGTTTCTATATGCATGAGTAATAAAACTTCATAATTTGCAGTTTGTTGCGTGGCAAGTAACTTTCAGTCTGGTTTATAATTATGGACTACAAAACCATCAGTCAGCAGTTTAATAAGACAAGTCAGGAGAAATTAAAATGCAACACTATTCATAAACATTGAAATTTATATAATACGACATTGATAGTGAATAATGCAAAAACACATGTGTTTTTGCTCATAGAGGTACATTCTAGTATTTCCTACAATTTCACCTATTTGCTTATGATTGGGCCTGTTTCATCTACTTCCCAAGTGTTTTCCTGTTGATGAATAGTGTTTTATGTTGGTATTGATCAATGTTTGGTGTTGTTGACTGATCAGAAGCAACTTAAGATCTCTTCACCATGAAAGGCAGATCTCAGTTTCTATACTTCTCCAGCAAGTAATTTAGCCACCTGGTCCTCCTCACAGCCTCCCTCTTTCCTTCTCCTGGGATGCTCAAATGCATGTTTGTAGCTCTCCTGCTATCTCAGTGATGCACAGTGTGAATCAGAGGGAAGGACAAGCCAATAAATGAAGATAGGAATGGTATCATGAAGGGCTGTAAACCCTCTGCTCTTAATGCAGATTCAATTCCCATGCCCTAGATTGAAAGTCTTTGGTAGTCTATTTGGTAGCATTTACACTGCACAACTATCCTAGACTGTCCTTGCAGAGCTGAACCTGCACACCTGGTAAACTCATGAGACCGCTCAGACAAAACATTGTACAGGTGGGCAGAGTCCCAGGTGACTGCTGCCTAAATCATCTGGGCAGTCCAACATAGTATAGTTAGCTATTGGGCAGCTTAGCTCCTTTCCTTTTAACTCAGACCCTGAAAATAATGATTTTGGCTACGGTTTCTGGTCGTTTTTCTCTGGTGCCTACCCTATGTGAGAACTTCTGTTTTTTCACCTTTGTGATCTAAGGAACACATGCACATGTTTTTTGTAAGACAAAATTTTAGATCAGTGAAAAATTTCCGGGAATGATCCAAAGTCATCGTTTTACAAAAATCAATGCTTAATACCTGGAAATATTTTTGCATGACTTCAGCAAAATTCAGATTTCCTTTCTCTGAATTTTCTCAAGTTTCTTCCAGTTAGCTCTGAATTTCAAGTAATGGCTTCTTTCAGAGACTGCTCCTTGTTTTCACAGGGAGCAGATTCTAGACCATGTCCCCAGGCAGATTGTCAAATAAGTTAGATATCAAAATCACATAAACTTATATCTGTATTACCACTTTTCTGGCCTAATTTGGGAGATTCATGTAGTTGGTGTAGACTCCATCCTCTGCGTTGCAAGCTGCTGGGATGCCTTCTCTACTTCAAATGAGTGTTGTGATTCTCTTCCTTCTCTCCCTTTGTGGTTCCAGGGTTGTTTGGCTGCTCTGACACTTGGCTTCCATACAGCCATCACAGTTTTCAAATGAGATATTTCCATCTTGGATGGCAACTTTCCTCACTCCAGCCTATGCTGAAACACCTCTTATGCCAGGTACAGGAATATTGGCTGTCTCTTCTTTCAAGGGCAGCTGCATAATGGAGGGAAGAAAAAATAGAAACATTGATAAAAAGATGCTTTTATCCCTTCATTTGACTTTTCCGCTGTTGGAAATTACTAAGGAAGAACAAGAATACATGGTCAAGCAGATATAATAAAACAAGTTTAAGGTGGACAACAAATGTGTCTATCCTTCAGTCACTGTACGGACTGCTGCTTGACTAACTTCACATGTGAAAATGACTTTTTCAATAACATCATTCAGTCCATGATACCCAGTTCTTGACAAGATAAAGACCGCTTTTGTTTGAATGAACACAGAGGGCTACAATCCTAGAAATATTTGAATGGTTTGAACTGTTGCTTGAATCTGAACACATGCTCATGACAATTTCTTCTTTTGGAACTCAGTTGTTCCTCTTGTAATCCAAGAAATGTAGTAATTCAGTACTGTATGTCACAGATGATCAGTTACATCAATACTTCCATTCTATAACTGCTACAAAAAATATCCAGTGAGAAATTCACATGCATACCTAGAATGTTTGTAAAACTCTTGAGGGAGCAAAACTTAAAATCAATACATAAATAAGAAGTTAAATCTGTCTTCAAATAATTTGTTAACAGGAAAGGGGCAAAACATTTAATTTGTACATTTTCCAAGAGGAAATATACTAGAAGAATAGAAAAATCCACCTGGATGTTTTCTTTATAACCAGTGGGGTTTTATGACAATGAGAGTAAGTAGAACTACCAAGAAAGAGTAAATACAGCTACCATCTTCAGTGCTCAAAAAATAACTAAAAAAGCATCAAGTTTTTTTATTTTATTTTTTGATCAAAACGTTTCTTACTAAAATTGAGAGATCATTTGTTAGTCAAACTCTACAGTTAATAAAATTTGAAAGGGAGAAAAAAAAAAAAAAAAGGAGCTACTTATTAGTGTTTTCATTTTCCTCTGGCTGTTTTTATTTTATGTGCCCAGATTACTTCAGGCACTTGTACTTATCTTGTGCTTCAGTATAATCCTTCAGTGGATTACTGTGAAATAGTAAGCACAGCTCTATATTCACAGTTTCATAAATACATTCAAATACCAAAGGCACTTTTAATTTAAAGTGAAATGAATATCGTTTCCCACTGGAAGCCATTAGATACTTTCTATAGCACACAAAAGTGAGAGGATGTAGTAACTTTGAAATGGAAAGCACCTTTCTCAACAGATATATTTGTCTTGCGCAGATATCCTAAAAAGTCTGACACATTGAAACATCTTGAAAATGTATTTCTTTCTGTTAGCTATTAAGTAATAAACAGTAGGACCCAGCAGATCTATCTATATAGGATAGATATATCAAATACAGTTCATTTTCACTTGTAGTTATATGTATTTATATAAGGAAATTCAATTCTACTGAATTTAATAGAGTTATTTTAGATTCAGAGTGAGTTAGAGTTGAATTTGGCTTAAAGAAGGCATATACACTGCAACAGTACCATGATCTTATAGTGGAATGCTGATCAAGATGAGAGGCATTGATCATTTTTCATTTTGCAAAGGAATATTCATACAAGCTGCTCCAGCAGCATCATACTTCATTCCTAACATTTTTTATCTTACAGTGCAACACAGGCAACAGTTTCATACTGGAGAGGTCAAGGACAAGAGCAAGTTAAAAGACCAAATACTGACTTATCAAGTATCCGCATTTGAAATAAATGCAAAGATTCTCACACTCAGTTATGCTGTGAGAATATTTAAGACACCACTGTAAGAATAAGAATCTGGCATTGTTCATTTTCCTTTCAGTTTTCTTCAGTGTGATGGGTTACAGCATTAATCAGAAGGATTCTAGTAGAAAATCCAACTAAAATTCATTCTGTTCACTTACTTGCCTTCACTGTGCAATAGGGGAAAGAAAATACACAATGTTTTTTGGGAGATATATGAGGTATGGTGATACCATTGCCTGCCTAACTGACGAGGACTGATATATCAGGCACCTCCAAGGAACAAATAAAATCAAAATAGCATTAATCCCTAAAAAATCCCTTTGTGACTTGGCCAGTATTCCTACTGCAAAATTGTCACAGCACTCTCAAACTATCAAGCTGCAACAAGGTCTTTCACCACCTCATACCAGCATACTCTTCATACAGTCCCTCTGCTGCCTTCTCCTCACCTCATCCAGAGCATGTTATCTCTCCTTTCACTTTTTCCTCTCTCTGCTTCTTCCTCGGCTGCTCTCTCTTCATCGGCTCTCAACCACTTAACTTCTCCAGCCGCAGCTGCACCTTATCTACATCGGCCAACCCAACACCCCTGAAGCCAGCCCACAGTGGTATATTATCAATGCTAATTAACCCAGCTTCACTCTTCTACACAAATTTTCCTTTTCTTTTTAAAGAACATGAGAGGTACACGTGGTTATACATTTGCTGGCAAACCACTTTGTGTTTATAGGTACTTCTTAGCATTCCTCTAGAATATTAGGACCTCTTGCATTAGTATCTACTTTGTGCAGATTTCTACAGCTGGAGGAAAGGTGTGAATTAGTTTATGTTGTTTACCTGAAAATTCTTCAGAACTCATTGCATTACTTAGCTGAATCAGATGGTTTCGGGTTTATTTAGTTCCATGCACTTCTCTGCATATCTAAACATTGTGTCATGTCCATGATGATAATGTGTAAGTTCTAGATGTACTTAGAGACAAACTTAGAGTGATATATTACACAGGCTTCCAGAATTATACAAATAAATCTTTGAAGAATGAGTGTATTTGGCTCAATGATAGCTTGGAGTATCGATAAATAAATTTTAGTTTAAAAATTCAAGCAAGAAAGATCTATAGCATGGGGATAATTTTTAAAATAACATCATCATTCATGATCCATTGTATTAGTAAATGTTAAAAGTTAATGTGATGCTATTTCTGAAGATAGACACTCCTGTGAACTTCTTCAATGTGTGGTATCTGTTTAGATCCCTACCTATATCAATTTTGGGAGGGTGTTCTCAAACTGAGTTTTTGGGAGGGTGTTCTCAAACTGAGTGTTGTACTCAAAATAGGTACCTGAGGATACACCAATTACTTAGGATGATATTCACAGACACACATCAGAAAGGAATACAGAGTGTTTGTTGCAAGAGTGGACAAGACCTCACAAGAGAAATTTACCTTTTCCTGTGCCTAGTCTGGTATAGCATAACTAGGATTTCTTTCGTCAGTGCAATACCCGCAGTAGCTTATTTTGGAGTCCTTAACTTAGGGAATTATTGAAGGAATTGACCATAATATAACAGGGCAGATCGATGAATAAGTGTAATGATGGGGTATTTTTATCACCTTGGGTCTGTAATTTCCATATTGTATTTTAAGTTCTACATTAAGAATAGCTGGTCACTTGGAAGTGTCTGTGACTCTGGGGTTATTCTTTATGTGGTGGGGCATTTGATTCAGTTCACTGATTTCATGAGATAATTTTAAAAAACATTAAAATGCCTACATAGCCTTGTACTTTGGAAAGAAAAAACTGTATGTGAAAACATGTCTCCATTAACTACTTCCTCTTAAGCATGTAAATAGATGCCACCTTAAGGAAAAACCAGTTAACTTCCATTCCTAAGTGTCACAGTTTAACCCCAGCAAGTAACTAAGTACCACAGCACCTGCTCACTGGCCCTGGTGGGATGGGGAAGAACGTCAGAAAAAGGTAAAACCTGTGGGTTGAGATAACAACAGTTTAATAATTTAAATAAAGTTTAAAAAATGCAAGCAAACAAACAAACCCCCCAACAATAACAATAATAGTTGTAATGAAAGGAAAGAGAGAGGGGAATAAAACCCAAAAGCAAAATCACAAGTGATGCACAATACAATTACTCACCACCTGCTGACCGATGCCCAGCCAGTCCCAGAGCAGCGATTGGTGGCTCCTGGTCAACACCCCCCTGGTTTGTACACTAAGCATGCTGTTTGATGGTATGGAACATCCATTTTGCTAGTTTGTGTCAGCTGTCCTGGCTCTGATCCCCCCACAGCTTCTTGTGTACATGCTCACTGACAGAACATGGGAGACTTGAAAAGTCCTAGATTTAGAGTAAGCAGTAAGCTAAGTAAGATTACTTAGCAACAACTAAAACATCAGTGTGTTATCAACGTTATTCTTGTACTAAATCCAAATCACAGACAGCACTGTACCAGCTACTTAGGAAGAAAATTAACTCTATCCCAGCCAAAAACAGGACACTAAGATACCCATGCTGTAAAAATAATCACAGAATCACAGCATCGCAGAATGGTCAGGGTTGGAAGGGACCTCTGGAGACCATCTAGTCCAACCCCCTGCTAAAGCAGCTTCACCTACAGCAGGTTGCACAGAATCACGTCCATGCGGGCTTTGAATGTCTCCAGAGAAGGAGACCCCACAGCCTCTCTGGGCAGCCTGTCCCAGTGATCTGCCACCCTCAAGGTAAAGAAATTTTTCCTCACATTCAGGTGGAACTTCTTGTGTTGCAGTTTGTGCCCATGGCTCTTTGACCTGTCGCTGGGCACCACTGAAAAGAGCCTGGCCCCATCCTCTTGAAACTTGCCCTTAAGTTACTTACACACATTGATAACCCCCTCAAAGTCTTCTCCAGGCTAAACAGGCTCAGCTCTCTCAGCCTTTCTCATAAGGAAATTTTCCAGTCTCCTAATTGCTTTTGTAGCCCTCTGCTGGACCCTCTCCAGTAATTCCTTGTCTCCTCTGAACTGTGGAGCCCAGAACTAGACACAGTAGTCCAGGTGCAGGCTCACCAGGGCAGAGTAGAGGGGAAGCATAACCCCTGACCTTCTGGCCACGCTCCCTCTCATGCACCCCAGGATGACATTGACCTTCTGGGCCACAAGGGCATGCTACTGGCTCAAGGTCAACATGCTGTCCATGAGGACTCCCAGGTCCTTCTCTGTAGAACTCTTTTCCAGCAGGTCAGCCACTGGCCTGTGCTGGTGCCTGGGGCTGCCCCTCCCCAGGTGCAAGACCCAACACTTGTTTTTGTTGAACTTCATTAGGTTCCTTTCCATCCAGCTCTCCAGCCTGCCCAGCCCTGGCTGAATGGCAGCACAGGCTTCTGGGAGATCAGCCGCTCCTCCCAGTTTTGTATCATCAGCAAAGTTGTTGAGGCTGTCTCTGTCCCCTGATCAAGGTCATTGATGAATAGGTTGAACAAGCCTGGACTCAGTACTGACCCTTGGGGAACATCACTAGTTACTGGCTTCCAACTAGACTCTGTACGGTTGATCACAACTTTGTGAACTCTGCCATCCAGCCAGTTCTCAATCCACCTCACTATCCGCTGATCTAACCCACACTTCCTGAGCTTACCTATGAGGATGTTATGGGAGACAGTGTCTAAAGCCTTGCTGCAGTCAAGGTAGACAACATCTCTTGCTCTCCCCTCATCTATCCAGCCAGTCATTTCATCATAGAAGGCTATCACTTTGGTCAAGCATGATCCATGTTGACTGCTCCCAATGACCTTCTTTTCCTCCACATGCTTCAAGATGACCTCCAGGATGAGCTGTTTCATCATCTTTCCAGGGATGGAGGTAAGGTTGACTGGTCTGTAGTTTTCTGGGTCCTCCTTCTTGCCCTTTTTGAAGACTGGAGTGACCTTGGCTTTCCTCCCATCCTCAGACACCTCTCCTGTTCTCCATGACCTTTCAAAGATGATGGGGAGTGGCTTAGCAATAACATCTGCCAGCTCCCTCAACACTCAGGGGTGCATCCCGTTGGGGCACATGGGTTTGTGAGTGTTGGGTTTGTGAGTGTCAGGTTTGCTTAAGTGATCTCTAACCTGATCATCCTCAATCAGAGGAAAGTCTTCCCTTCTCCAGACTTTGTCTCTTGCCTCCATGATCTGGGATTCCTGAGGACTGGCCTTAGCAGTAAAGACTGAAGCAAAGGCAGCATTCAGTAACTCCACTTTCTCTGTATCCTTTGTCACCAGGGTACCCACCTCATTCAGCAGGAGACCCACATTTTCCCATCATCCTTTTGCTACTGATGTACTTGAAGAAGCCCTTCTTGTTGTCATTGACCTCCCTCACCAGATTTAATTCCAAACAGACCTCCCTGCCTGTTCTGACAACATTCTTGTATTCCTTCCTAGTGGCCTGTTTCTTTTTCCACATTCCATAAACTTCCTTCTTTGGTGCGAGTTTTGCCAGAATCTCCTTGATCATCCATGCAGGTCTCCTTCCCCCTTTGCTTGATTTCTTACTCATAGGGATGCACTGATCTTGAGCTTGGAGGAAGTGATGCCTGAATATTAGCCAGCTCTCTTGGACCCCCTTTTATCCCTCAGCCCTACCCATGAAAACTGGAATTTTAACTTGAATATCTTGAATATTAGGAGGCATTCAAACCTTTTATTGCCAAATATGAAACTATAGTACATTTTTATTTTTTTCCTTAAATAAACAGGATGAATTGTCCTGACTGCCCATGTGTCTGTTTGCCAGTCTAATGAGCTACAGGGACAAGAAATCTGAAAGCCCTTACAGATCCCAAGTCTCAAATCCCTTTCTTTTTGAAATGGATACATGTTTAAGACAAAGCTCCTTAGTTTCTAAAATGTCTTGTAACAGGCAGACAATTTTGCAGCAGATACAACTGCTTGTTTTGACATAAAGAAATCTGCATTTTCCAGTGGAAAAAACTTGTGTCAAAAATTTCTTGGCTACCTTTATCAGGCAATTTGATGCACTACATGTAGCTGACTGACTTGAGAGTTCATGACTGACTCGAGAGTTCAGTTGAAGTACGGGAAAAATAAAGTGGATTTCCAATAGATGCTGCTCCATGCTGTTACTGTGCAGTTATGCCCATCTACCATATGACAGAAGACTAAAACAGTGATTTTCAACTCCCAGCTTCCAGTGTTATTTTTGTAGCCAAATAGATATTACACATTTTGTAGAAACTAACAAAAACAAGAAGGGTACACAGTTAGAAATCTAATGGTCACCATCTAACCTTATATATGAACTGAAATTCACTATAAGGAAAGAGAGTGTTCCAGTCACATCATAAATATGGAGTAATCAGATTTCCTGATCCCCTTAAACTCTTCTCTCATGCACTGAATAGCATATTTAAATATTTTGCAACAGTGAATGCTAACTGCTGACACTACAGTGCACATATCATAACCTTGAAGTAATTACTACTGAATATATGATTATCATTTTTCTGTCTCCTTGTCTGTCTCTTTCTAGTGTTGCATACATCCATGTACTCTTATCTGTTTATACTTTGCTTTACACGTGTATCTCTTTACTCTCAAAATGTCTCAATGTCATTTTTTTCTCTCTTTCCTGATATACTTTCTGCATTCTAAATGTCTCAGGCAGCAAGTAAAGACATCTTACAATTTTTATGTGGATTACTTTTTTTTTTTTTTATCTGTACATCAATGTTAATAGAAAGTTTAAGGCAAAGATAATGTGAGGTCACAGAAATTAGGCAAACATGGAATCAATAAAAATATCAACATATGTGACTAACTGGAAATAAACTAATGAGCTTGCAAGAAAAGGAAGACCTAATTATAGTAGCAGAATATCATAAGAAGAGAGACATATTTTTAATAGGAGATGACGTACAAAAGGATCTGGAAATTGGAAAGACAGGCAATGTATACTGTAAGGAATTGAAGCTAGAAAAGGGGAGATAACACTGATTGCATGTATCTAAATGCATGAAAGCATTTGCACTCAGCAAGACAGCAAGGACAGAAGTGATATTGAGAACTTTGAACTGTATTACATCCCTCAGTTTGTAAGAATTCCCATGCTATATCAAATCTCTCATTTATTTGGCTGAGTATCTTGTCTAAAAGTTTCTCATACTGCCTCTTTTCAGAAAAAATATATGCACAGTACACAGAGGTAGTATAGTCTGCCTTTCATCTTAGATTTTTTCTCAATTATTACAGTTTTGTATAAGCCCTGAAGCACAGGAGTTAATACACATTCTTAAGGTAGTGTTATTGCCACAGTAATGCCATATAAAAATCTCACACTGTGCAATTTATATATATTGAGTTTGGAAAGTTCTTGACCTTGAGAACTGTGGCAATAAGTTTCAAAGCCAACCACACACGGTGTGGAAAAGGAATTTCTTTACAGGTACAATTTTTCAAATGTCTCTGAATGTTCACTTTTCTTGAATAATGAAACAGGGGAAGAAGTAATTTCTGACAACTGGGATATACTTAATGTCCATGTTCTTTTCCCTAGTTAAGGATCTTAACTTCTTATTCTCTGACAAATATGTTAGTGAATGTTGCTTCCCTGTAGACCATTTTTTTGTGAGGAAGTAAATTTTTATTCTTGCATTCCTTTTCATTAGTTAGATGAAGTTCATTATCCTAATGCTTTTAAAGTTGCTGCTGATTTGTCAGGGTCCGCTGCTTCTGAGTAACTGAAATATTTTGCCATATCTTAGCCTGCTTCCACTTCCACGTCATCTATAAATACAAGAGATAATCTGGGATCTTTTGTGGAAACAGAAGTTATCCAAAGATTTGCATTATGCCATGATAAAAGCTGAAACAAGATCTACAGAGGGAGTTAAAATCCATTAAAAGTCCAACTGGAAAACAGTCATACTTTTTGGCACGCAAGCCAGATCTGAAACAGCTGTATGGAGCATATATTTTTACTCTGTTCTACTGAAATATGATATTGAACTCCATCTATATCTGATTTTTCCTCTCTTCAGCTACACTGATTGGTATAATAAAATGTATTACTTCATCCTGAAAACCTTGTCTTGCTACATCCCTACTGAGACACCATGACACGTATTTAATTCTACCTTTTTCATTGGCTTTCCTAGGATTTTTATTAATGCAAGTTATTTATTGATCATTGCATGCCTGCTTAACTTCTTTATTACTTTTTGGACATTTAAAATAATCTTTTGGAAACATAAATACATGTCCATCTATCCCCAGTTTTTCTTTTTCCTACCGCTTTTCTGATTATTCATAGTAATAACCTATTGCCTTTTATATATATATATATGGAGTCCTTGCCTACATATATGAACACACTATTCTATTGAACTTCAAGATCCATATGATTAATTACTCTTCAGCTCAGATCTTCATCAAAACCTTAATAAAAAAAAAAAGTGAGCATTGTCACATTCCCTCAATATTTGGAAAAAAAAAAAAGAGTGGGGGAGTGTACGGTGCAGGGAATGTGGAAATGGAGAAAAGAACTCATTACAGTCCTTTTCTGGCTGGGTAGAAAATCTTCTTTCCCCCTAAAAGGCAGAAGATGAAATCGTGTTATCATGTTCAAAAGATTATGAAAAGATATCTTTAGGTATGGGACAAAAATGACTGATAATAGCAAAAAAGTTAATTAAGGCTGTTTGATGTGATGTTATTAAATACAACAGAACTTTTTTAGAAGGGGAATGTATGAAAAAAACAACTTGGGAAATATGAAAATTTATGTATTAGCAAGGAGAAACTAATTAGGTGCTGTTGAGGTGACAGGACTAACTGAAAGATGTTGAAGAATAGTAGGAAAGGCTGTTAAAGCTGCTAACTATGCTCATAAGCCATTAGAGACATATACCACAGTTAAGTTACAAAGCAGTTGTCTGAAATTTAAGATAACAGTCAAAGAAATGGGGACATAATCCAATACTAAAATGAAGAACACAAAAAAATATGTTTTCTGTAAAGATTTTTCTCCTCCAAAATAACTTAGGCTATTTACATAGTGTTAATTTTGCACATTCTCCTTGTAAGGCTGGGTAGGAATTATCAAAGACCAGAGTTGTCATAATTTATTCAACAAACACTCTGGTCTCTAATTAGAGGTCATTATTTCCTCACTGCTTGTGTCTATCACTTCACCTTAGCTGATTGTTTTTCTCATTACTAATTGCACAAATTGAAGTTCCTTTTTAATCAGACAATTTAATGTTTCCCTTTTTGTCAATAAAGCTATATACCACTTTTCATGGTTAACTGTCAAAGCTGCATAATCATAGTTCCAATGACTGCATTTAATATGATGGAGACAGAAAGCTCATATCAGTTTTGTCTAATTTTCTAAGCTGTGATGAAAGCCATCAACATTATGCTACTGTCTTCAGTTCAGACTTACAAAAATTCCTCCCAGCAGAAAAACATCATTGGAAAGATAGCATCACAGTAAGTCATATTAGGCAAAATATTGCAGGGGATCTAATAGCAGAGCTCTGTAATTTATATCTTTGATTTGGCAATAAAATTAAAAAGTTGTGGGAAAGACTGATTCTGGCCAACATGACACTAACATTTTTCAGAAATGTATTAAATCAGAAAAAAATGGTGGGAATTTTTTAAACATTTCAGCTAATAAGAAATTATATGCTTCTATGTATTTTGAAGTGTCCTGCAACACTTGCAAAATATCATGCCAGAAACAAAGAGCTATTACTTAAAAATACGTGCCTCAAGTGTTAGGGTACAAATTAGGTAAGTCAGAATCTATGTTCAATTCCCTTTTCTGATCTGATACTGAAATTTGAATTTAATTTCTTTTATCCAAGAAAGTTACACTGAACAAAGATCAGTGAGATAATCCTGGAAGAAGAATATCTCAATAATCCTACTTATGGCTGAATGCAGTCCCTAGTGATGAGTGAAAAAAAAGTTTCTTCAGGATCTTTAATAAATTGAAACATTTTATTATTGAAATATAAATCTTCTCCCTCTTACATTCTACAATTCGCATTGCCAAATTAGCAGGAAGGACTGCCTCCTTCACTATATAGCTAAAATGAAAGTCAGATGATATCTATATCTGCCTTAAATTTCTTGTAATATGCAACTTTTTCCTCCCCAACGGTTGAAATAAGTACCTTGTACGGGCTATGTTTAAACTATATGCTAAGTCTGGGTTTTGATGTCTCCTTCAGGACATTTTAGTGTGATGTCCAGGACACTGCTACATCACTGGAGTCCTCAAGGTGGCAACCGACCCTAGAAGGCACTTCTGTTTCTAACCGTTGTGAGATCTGAACAGTCAGTGGGGGTTTCATGGGGTCACATTCTGTTATAATTGACATTACTGTGGATCTGCACCACTCACTAAGGGGTCTACTGTTGAGAAATGGGAGAATGATAACTGATACGGACAATTAGTAAAGCAAGAAGAAATATGAGACATGAACTTAAGACAAAACTTGTAGTGAGATAAAGGAAATATGCATGAACGAAAAGAATCTGGCTAACTAAATGAAACTGTTAAGCTCTGCTGTGTTGCTTTAAACATAGGGTGGGTAGAAGAGAAATAAAACATTTCCTTTTCTATCTGTATTCAGGCAAAAAAGGCCTTAGGTATTCAGCCTAAAATGGCTACAATACTTGTTTCATTTGCTTTCATAAATGTAATAATATACTACACTTTTTATTCATGCTTTGGAAATCCTTCTGCCTAGGTAGCCAATAGCTGACCATTACAACCTGTAAAACTAAGAGTATATACAAAGAGGAATGTTATGCCATTTAGTGATTAACGATGTAAACATTCATGATGTGTTAATATTTTCAATAGAAAACTAGTCACAAATCAAGTGAGAAAACTATGTATTTACTATTTCTCATTGTACATATCAACTTTTACCATTGTACCCTCAAAGGTCTGTAACAGAGACATGCAGATTAGAACTTAGACTGTGTTAACTAAGACATAGAACGGAAAATTTAAACAAAGAACAGCAGTTAGGAAGTGGGAAAAGGAACATAATTCCCTCCGAGTGCCATGTGATATAAAAAAATGTAATCACAATAAACAAGCAAGGAATTTTTCTTAGGTCACAGATAGAAGATGGGGCCATCCTTGTGAGAAGGGTCTTAGCTTTCTGTCTATACATTTGGGAGGGGAAATGGGGAAGGAGGAGCCAGTAGCTTCATTAGACAAGTAAACTCTGTCTTAAATCACTAGTGGAAGGTTCTGGGGAGAACACCTGAAAGCTGCAAGATTTTGTGATGGCTCGTGAATGTATGGACTAGTTGCTCTCCCATCTCCAGTCACTGGTATCCACTCAAAGGGCACACTTACCACACCCTGCCTCAAGACTGCAGCTTAGCAGGAGATAGGGCTAGAGAAGGTTTGAGCAGCGGCAAATAAAAACTGTCATTCAAGTGACAGCAGAACCTCCCTCCATGGAATGGTAGTGGGAAATAATTTCCAGTTTCTAACATGAACAGATAACTGCTATCTGCAGTTGTCTGAGTACCTTCCTGGGAATAATCGGGTTTGCTGCTCCAGGGAACATAACAAAGAGTACTTGACGCCTAAAAGTAATCTTGCTCCAGACAGCAGTGAGACAGAATCTAACAGCTTAAATATTTTAGGAACGACTTGCTAAACTACCTCTTAAGTTTAAAACTGCATCCTTTCAAACAAAAACTTTGATGGGGAAGACTGATTTGTCTCTCACTTTTGAGATACTGCGGATGCTTCTGGGCAAGAAAACTAATCGATGCAACAAGTCCAATATACAGTGTAAGCATACTTGAAAGTATGCTATCTACTTAAACAAACAAACAAACAAACAAACAACCTACTACAAAAATACAGTGAATTTTTAGTTCAAGAAGTATATTCTACCAAAAGTCCAGCAAACATGCGCATGGGAAATGTTATGATACACTCATTTGGAGGGGAGGGGGCACAGAAACCCTACTCTTCCCACCTACCACCAGGTACTGTTTGAGAGCTTGGAATCAACAACAGTTTTGCAGAGCAACTGCCTTGAGTAAGCATATTTGCATCTGTGGTTGCCCACACAGTCTAAGGCACAGGTCAAATATAGTCAGTTTTTACTGGCATTCACATTTTTTAAAAATATTTACTTAAATCTAAATCTGACACTTTGTATACTTTAAATTACCACATCTAACTCTGATGTTAGGCTAAACATTTTTTTAAAAAAAACCAACATCTCTTCCAAAGCTCTTAATGTATGTTTTTGGAGAATTAAATTTGTGGTTCATAAATTCACTTTCCTAATTAATTTACTTTTTTTTGACATCCTCCATGAAATCCAGGACTGCTGTCTCTCACATCAAATCTGCCTCCAGAGCCCAAAATATTTTGATGGTTTAGTTGGCATCAGTTCATCGCTTTTCATTTAACTTTAAAACTATTCTCTGTAAATATTTAAGTAGCAATACCTTAAAAGAATGAAAGTAGGTGAAAAGAACATACATATCTTTTTCATATTCAGCATTCAAAGTCACAGTTTTCTTTGTGAGCTTTAAGTGACATTAAAAGTAACAAATTTTGCTTTTCTGAAAGATTCAATAGACCAAGGGAGCAATAAAAAAAACTTATAGATCTTACAGTGCTTTACCTAACTTGTCAAATACCTTCTCAGTCATTTTTATGTGGACTGTCAAGAAAATACACAGGATCCAGTATACTGAAACAAAAGTACTTAGGTGTGATAACACACACCTCCATCCCCAGTATATGAACGCTGTAAGGAACTTTAATGATGTTCTTGTGTTATTAGACAATGAAAAGATATATAGCATAAATTACATAGCAGAGTTAATTCTGAGATTATAAGGAACTCTGTCCTCTGTTGCACTCATTTTTGTACAGCTGATAGTTCTACAAAATTATATAGTAATACTGTGCTCATAGCCAATTATTTACCCCAGATTGCTCTATGTTACTTCTAGGTCAGATGATGCTAAGTGCAGTAACTACATGGGCCTCACTGCTCTTAGCATCATCTGACCTAGAAGTAACATAGTTGTAAGCCGCCCAGCAGCATTTAGATTCTGAATCAATTGGTTATGAGGAAAGTTTTATATAGTCCCACTATAATTTTCTGATTTTCTCAGATCCGGAAACTCCTTTGTTTTGAAATGCTAGGCCTTACCTGTTTTTACAAAGTTCTTGGCTAAATTCCATCCTATACCTATGAGTAAATTTGATGTTCAGAACAGTTTTGGTTCCAGCTGCTGAATTAGTGGAATCTAAAATAAGACCTACGATTGCACAGTATAGAAGCAGGTGCAGCAGGATAAGCTGCATAACCCAAAAGCTGGAGCTGAACAGACTGTCCTTGTACACAGGGAGAGGAAAAAGGCAAGGGCTGTCTGTCAGTCAGAATAATGCTATAGTTACTAAGGACTAGGTACGCCTTTGTGATACTGTTATCTCAAAGTCTTTGCTAAATTTTAGGCCAAACCTCCCTACCACTCATGTGCAAAGCTGGTATCCAGATCATATTTGCTGTAAACCTTGTATTGGGTGTTCCCAGCAAGGTTTTGGTAGTGAGGCGCAGCGGGGGCTGCCCCAAGCCGGACACAGCTGGTTTCGTTGAGCGCAGCAATCAAGGTGGTGGCACATCTGGGAAAACATTTAAGGAAGGATAAAAATGCTGCACAGCTGTGAGAGAGAGAAGTGAGGAAAATGTGACAGAAACAGCCCTGAAGCCACCAAGGTCAGAGAAGAAGGAGGCAGAGGAGGTGCTCCAGGTGCCACGGCAAAGATTCCCCTGCAGCCACTGATTCTTCTGGCCACAGAGAAGCTGGTTGTCCCCCTGCAGCCCCTGTACAACTTTGGTAGAGCACCTATCTGCACTGCAGCCCCTAAAGGACTCTGTGCTGGAGCAGGTGGAGGTGCCCTGAATGAAGTTGCAGCCATCGGAGAACCCACACTGGAGCAGGCTCCTGGCAGAACCTATGGCCCATGAAGAGGAGCCCATGCAGGAGCTGGTTTTCTGTCAGGAACTTCAGCCTGTGGGGGGACTGGCACTGGAGCAGTCTGCTCCTGAAGGACTGTGCTCCATGGAGAGGATCCGTGCTGCAGCAGCAGTTCTTGACGAACTGGAGCCTGTGGAAGGTAGAAGTGTTGGGAATGAAGGAGTGAAGTTGAGCTTTGGAAGTGGTATGGAGAAATAGTGTGAAATAGGGACAATGAACATGGATTGTGATTGTATATGTCTGCTCAAGGAATGTGGGTATGGTGACTGGTCACAGGTGTGGTATCTGGTCACATAGCCACACAGCTTTGAGGAGATGCCTACCCTTCTTCTTCTAACAAAGGGGCTATTTATAAAAAGGATGAGAAAAGGGTGAGAGACATTCCAATGTGATCTAGAGGGAGTGCTAAGTCTCCTTGCTGGAGAAGATCGGATGGTGACAAGGACATGAATCACCTACAAACCTGCAAGACCACCACATTCCAGGCAAAGGACTGATAAGCTAATTAACATACGAAGCGAGAGTAAGGGGTTTAGGTAACGAATATGTATAGGCATTAATTGAATATTCATTTGTTTTATTGTATAAATGTGAGACGGTTCGTCACTTCGGGCACGCGCAGTTGTGGAGGAGCGATCCCCCGTGCATCTGCGCACAATAAACATACCTACTTTATAACTTTCGAGTTATAGAGTTTAATTCCGTACGTCAGAAGAAGGAGATGAGTGAAAGTTGTTTTAATCTTTTTCATTACTCTCCTACTCCCCCCCCCACCTTCCCCCCCAATAAATTTAAACAAATTTCCCCAAGTCCAGCCTGTTTTGCCAGTAATTGTGATTGGTGAGTTATCTCCATGTCCTTATCTATATCCATGAACTTTTCTATTTTATTTCATCCCCCTGTTCTGGTGGAGAGGAGTGAGAGGGCACGCTGGTGGACATCTACCAGACAGTCAATATCAACCCACCATAAGCCTGGATGAGTATATCTGGCTGGAAATATAAGTTAGAGGTCAAGTGATTTTTTTATTCAAATTTTACAGGAAGGATAGGTATTACATCATTGGTGGGTTTGTAATTCTCAAGTGTCTTTATGTTGTTCTCCAAAGAAAGATAGTGAAACATTTCTTCTTAAAAATGACATAAAAGGGTAAGAAAGTACCATGCATTTTCTTGGATCAAAAAACATAGGATGTGGCAGTTGTCAAATAGAAGGGATGATAAAATCTGCAAGGACACACTGATGCATTTTTCTGTCAAATACAGTGAAGTTCACCTGGACCAGATTCATACAGCTTTTTCCCTCAGGTTGTCAGATATCTGGAGTAACTTTTCAGTACAGAAATATCATTACTTTTTATATATAATTTCTCAAATTAATTTTAAGTAAGAAAATTGAGCACTGGTGCATATTTCTTTTTTTTTTTTCCCCGAAGTATTTTAGTTGAAGTTTCAAAAGGCAAAAGAAGTATTTAAAAAGATCCTCTTCATCAGAATATGACCTTCAGTAAGAAGCTGCCATCAAGACAGTGAGACAGTCAGAATTATTAACTGGACCCCAGAGAACTCAATTGTAAGCAGTTTTGCAAGGTTTGGGTGTTACAGTATACAAATCAGACAGTAGAACCTTTAACTTTGCTAATGATATCCATCACTCTAGACTTATAACATTCTGGATAGTATATCAGCTGATTCACCTTTGTTATGTGAAAACACATAGATCCCAGTGATTCATTAATGTTACATTTCCATTAGCAGAATATTCACTCACCCTGAGGCTTGTGTAACAGCAATACACAGTAAGAAGAAAGAATTTCAGGTTGTGCCAGACTTTTTTGTAAATACTTCATTTTGTCTAGAGGTAAATATAAAAAAAGGACCACTGTCATGCTTGTTATTCTAGTTAAGACTGAGACAAGAGATGAAAACTACAACACAAAGTAGGCTGAGTCGTCAAGCGGTAATGCAGACTATACGTGTCATGCACAGCATTCTGAGGTCACAAAAATCAGGCAATGATTTGGTCCACAAGCACACGGCAGTTATTATCCACTCATCAATAGCTCACCCTCAGTGTTAGTCACCATTACACTTCCTCGAGAGATGGTGTTCTGACTGGGGATATGAAATTTGCAGCCACTGTTTTTCATTTCCTTTTGCACCATGATAAAAGGGAAGGATCTAGATTGACCAGGCTTGGTACATGCATTTGCTAGTTCTGCACTACCTCTATTCCAGGCAGTATTAACTTCCAAATCAGTCTGATAAGAATGTTTCGGTTTTAGAGTGAGTTACATTTGTGACCTGATGGATTTCATCCACATATAGTGATCTCTATATAGTCAATAGAGAGAGTAATTCCAAAATTCCTTATTTGTCTCCCTGTCTGTGAGGAAGATGGAGTTTGTTCTGGCTACCTGGATAATCCAGTCAGTTGTTCAAAGATCTAGTTTAGACCAGATCCAAACCTTTCCTCTTACTAAGTTAGGAATCCAAATACTTTAACTTGGGTGAAATGAATCAGCACCTTCAGGGGACTATTCAGAGACTAACTAATAGAAGTCTAACTACTGCCTAATTAGGAGAGTTCAGTCTCCAGACAAGCAGACAAGTCTCTCTAGGACAGGTATCACACGGAGAGCTTGCACACTTAAGTCAGTTGATTTTAGTTATCCCTGTGAATAAACTCCCTCCAGCCTGATCTCTTCGGGCAGCCATCATTCACAGTTTATTACATATCCTTCTCTCTCTCTCTCACACACACACACACGGTTCTTTTATCATAAAGAGCTATGGTAATTCTCCAAGAATAATGAATTTTTCATATTAGTATTGTTACAAAGCCTTTTTCCTGTCTAGACTTTAGACATGTGACAGTAAACAGAAGCAATACTTCTCTCACCAAACACCGTGATGGAAAGGGCTAATCTTTCAGCCTACACATGACTTCCATCAGGCAGCTACTCAAATTAAGGTGAGATATGGGGACTCAAAATGATAGCAGTCAATGGAAAATCTATCTCTGTGAATGGCAGCAATAATAATTCAGAGGATATTGTTGTGATGGAACCTCACGTTACTGCATTTTCTGCAAGCATCTGAAGTACCACCTGTTAAAGTAAAAGAGTTTGTAGCTGTACGAATGCATACATACATTTCAGCAAGATCTATTTCAGTTTGATCTCCCATGAATACATTATGTGCTGGAATAACTTTAATTTTTCTCACCTCCCTATCAAATCTAATTTTAGTCAAATATACTTTTTTACTTTCAAAAGAGACTGTGTTAACAATGTTGATATTGTTCCTACTGTTAATAGTCCAAAATACTACAAGGGGAAAAAAGAGAGAGTCCTTTCAGTAAAATGCAAAATTCATCAGAAACACATCACACCTTCATGGGTTTGTTGCATTCCACGTAATGAGGAGCAGTAAATTCACTCTAAATTAAAAAATAGAAAAAGCCGTATATTTTTCCACTTTATGACAGTATTTATTCACACCGTACTTCCTACTAATAAAACACTATCAAAGTTGCTCTAAGAAACCACAGTCCGCAGTGACTGTTTAGTTTTTTAAAAGTTTTGAGGACACATGATTCAGTTCTGGATCTGGGATGTTCATTTTAACTGCCTAATAATGTGAATAAAAGATATGTTCTTGGAGTCTCTCCTCTAGTGTTGCTCTGTCGTGCCTGCCTGAGTTGTTCTCACCATAATTGGTTATCACAATATTGGGGAAGGTGGTGAATACGTATTGTTTAAATGCATGTTAAATTACCTAAAAAAGAATCAAAGGCTGTGATCTTGAGGTATCTTGTGATACGTGAGTATAAATAAATTTAACTCCATTATCTTTAATAAAGCTGTAAGGTTCCAGTCTGTACCATAAAGATGCTTACCTGTGATTTCAGTTAATGACCTAGTCATACAAGAAAGTTCATTTTAAACTGCTTAAAGCTGAGAAAGTAGGTTGCATGTGGAGATTTGTAAGTTTGTTCAGTAGTTGGAAGCAGTATTGCTAACATTTTTATTTCCTCAGCCTTCTCTTAATTGTCATTCCTACCTCTGGGCACATACCCAACAGAAGCATACTGGTCCTTGATACAGTCTTGAAGTACCTCTGGAGGATTCCAGGAAATGGACTCCTCCCACATAAATTCAGTAATCTAAGGTGAGCAGGTCATATTAGGCCCCTTTTCTAGTTAATGAAGAAAAATAGGTACAATAAGGGGTAATAAGATGCAGTACATCTGACCTTTGGTCAGATTTATTCCAAAATGCTCCCATTGACTGTTGAGTATAAGGGAGAATTAGTGTCACCTGCTGAGACATAGAAGTAAATGTCTTCTTCTAGCCAAAAGAATACCCATTGAACTTGAAAATATTTTGCACAAAAACATAAGGTTATATACAACAGACTTGTAAAAGAGGATGAATATACCAATAATTAAACAATTAAATACTCAGATAATTGAATAATGACTTAATGTAAATCTATTATAGCTAAAGCAATCACCTCCACTGAAGAATCATTTCCCAGAAGATTAACAAAATCACATCTGTTAATCTCTGAAGGGTGAAAATAGTATGTCAACATTTTTTTCCTCATAATAGCATTTTTAATCTGAAGAAATTCTGCTGACCTTCTTAGCAACATAATGCTTCAAAACTGATAAAATCAATCGATAAAAGTCAGAGAAAATATTAGATACTCAACCATTCCTGCAATTAAAATTTTGATAATAATAATTACGAGAATGTGGAAAATATTTATAGGATATATTTATGCTTAGTACTTTTAACTGTCTAGTGAGGTTTCCTGTATTTATCCATCTACTCAAATATTCTGAAGTAGTATCTTAAAAGTGAAATATATGGTATATTTCTCATTTCATATTTTCTTAATAGACAAGGTTTAAATACAGAAAAACTGGATATTCATAGAATTGTAGAATGGTTTGTATTGGAAGGGACCTTAAAGATCACCTAGTTCCAACCCCCATGCCATGGGCAGGGACACCTCCCACTAGACCACGTTGATCAAAGCCCCGTCAAATCTGGCCCTGAAGACTTCCAGGGATTGGGCAGCCACAACTTCTCCAGGCAACCTGTTCCAGTGTCTCACCACCCTCACAGTAAAATATTTCTTCCTAATATCTAATTTAAATCTATCCTCTTTCAGTTTCAAGCCATTTTGCCTTGTTCTGTGGCTACACGCCCTTGTAAAAAGTCCCTCTCCAGCTTCCTTGTGTAGACCCCTTTTAGGTACTGGTAGGCTGCTGTAAGTTGCCCCCAGAGACTTGTCTTCTGTAGGCTGAACAACTCTAACTCCCTTAGCCTGTCTTCATAGAATAGGTGCTCCAGCCCTCTGACCATCTTCATTACTTTCCTCCGGACTTCCTCTAAGAGGTCCATGTCCTTCTTCTGTTGGGGGCTCCAGAGATGAACATAGTACTGCACGTGGGGTCTCACAAGAGCTGAGTAGCAGGGGAAAATCACCTCCCTTGACCTAATGGCCACACTTTTTTTGATGCTGCCCAGGATTTGGGATTTGGTTGGCCATTGGGGCTGCAAGAGCACATTGTCTTGAGCTTGTCGTCCACCAGCACCTGCAAGTCTTTCTCCTCAGAGCTGCTCTCACCCCATTCTCCTCCCAGCCTGCATTGATACTGGGGGTTGCCCTGACCCATGTGCAAGCCTTATTGAACTTGATGAGGTTCACTTGGGTCCACCTCTGAAGACTGTCAAGTATTAGACAATAGTTAGTTTTCTGAAAAGTAATATCAATTGTTTAGTAATTTGTAGTATAGAATTACACTAGCAAATCATCCAGTTTTTCAAATCCATATAAAAGAAAAACATATTCATTTCCGTCTGATAGGTCTGAGGTTGTATTTAGTAAGCTATAGTTTATTCAGATATGGTGGGGTTTTTTTGTGTACTGAAATTTGGATTCTTATACATGCCTCACTTGTTTTAAGAAAAAAGAAAGGTAATTAATGTGAACATGTGGGGATATAAGTGTATTCGTGTCAGACATGGTAACCTAATCTTAATTGCAAAAGTTCCTTAACGAGCATCTTAAAAGCTGAGCCATCTCTTTAATTCTGCAATTTGCAATACAAAAGTTCCTTATTAATTGCAGAATCTGTAAGGAACCTTATCATATATTCAGAACTTACCTTATATGTGGGTAGGTTAGAGAACATATTATTGTTCATAAGAACATTCACTTTAAGATGCTAACTGATTATCACTGTAATTTATCATACCATATGATACCTCACAATTTGGAGCAGTGAACACAAATTACTAGAAGAATTTTCTTGATTTTTTTAGATAAAATCACTTTTAGTAAAGAAATTATCCAACCCAGGATAGTGTTTGATGAATCATATTAGCGTGTAGAAACTAGGTGAAGGTAGACTTGATTTAATTTTGTGGTCCAAAATCTATATCATATACTGAATTTGTACAGTAAAGATGATGTCATATATGTTTGACACTGTTTTAGTCAACATTTTTTTTTTTTTTAAGAAACTAATCATGAAACTTTCTTACTTGGTAATAACCAGGCAAAGAAACAGAAGAGAGAGAAAAAAACCAAGATCCTGAAAGTTTACTAATATTTCACTTAGATATAATGCATCCGAGCAGTACTTTGGAGGGCTTTCTATCCTTAGTTACATTTTTTCAGGTTACTGGAATTTGAATAGGTTCAGTTTTTTTCACAGAGTTCACTCCATCTGTGCCCCGTACTTTATAAAACATTACCATGTTTATTTAAATTAAAATTACTTGAGATTATAATGCTCCTCTGCCTTTCCAACTTTGCCCTGAACAGTCAAGAACATTGCTTCCAGTTTTACTTAAGAGAAGATAAAGGCCAAAACAATTTGGTTTCTGATACATAAGCTAATAGTTTGGTATAAAGGTTGCACACTAGTAATTGCATCAGGTCAGTTTATCTAAAAGATTCAAAGTTCCCCTAGGTGAAATGTTCAAACAAAGACGCAGAGTAAAATTATATATACTTAGTGGCTACTGGGTCTAATTCACACAGGAAGGTGTTTGGCGGTTGCACTTTTGTACGTATTGTAGGTATTGTGTGAATTGATTTGTCTTTTTTTATTTGTTAATTAAAAATTTTACACAGTATGCTCTACATCATCTTGAAAAAGCATTAAAAATATTTAAAAGTGTTCTTGGTTTATTTTTCTGTTGTTTCAATCAGCTTTATGGCTAGCAACAGAATTTGATTTGTTTTTGCAGTTCTGCTTCTGACTCACCTTCTCACAAGTCAGCGGGGCATATGATTTTTCTGTCATCTAAACCAGAATAAACAACCAGGGAAAGAATGAATGTTCCAGCAGTGTGTTTTCTATTTGTGTACTACTAGGTCATGAAACGCTTGATTAATTCACTAGGTCTGTAGCTTTCAGATCTGGCTTTTCAAAGTTTAGCAATGACTCTGTAAGACTAGCTCTGCTGTGAGGACCTTTGTGAACCAAAAACATACCAGGCACACGTTTCATTTCTTTATCAAAAGCACTATTGATGAAAAGATCCCAAACACTGCAGCGTATTTGTGGTTTAGCCAGCTATACTCATAACTATGTTCATATGTCAAGTGAATGGCTAAATATTACTGCACTGGTGCCAAAGCAGTTTCCCCTCCTTGGCAGCTGCTAACTAAAAGTCATCTTCCTAAGATCGGTAGGGTGGCTCTGTCCTGCTGTTCTATGACATTTCTGGGTACTGTCCTGTTGCAGCTAATATCACTAAGTATTTCCTTCATGCACTGGGCACGTTGATGAAATAAATCCAGCTGAGAAAAAGCACATGGTATTATCATTTCCCACGCCCATACTGAAAATTTAAATCAAATTTAACCTCAGCACTTTACTGGTTTCCTTAACTGAAAGTATATGCAAGCCAGTGAGAAAAAAACATCTAGTCAATGTGTTTTCATAATATGCTTTTTTAATGTTGTGGTATTGTGACAGAGGAGAATTCTAAAGATTCATGTGTACAGGTCTGAAACATTATTAAAGTATATTCTGTGCATTGTCAAATACGTATGAAGTAGTACATATTTGGTTACTTCTATAGAATATCTAGCTACAAAAATACATGAAGAGGGTAAAATATTTAGAAGGGTCCCTAGCTTTACAGAGTCTGGCAAATCTATGTTGCTGCACATTGCTGTTCACATAGGCTTTGTCTGTATTATCTAGCAGTGTTCTATGTCATCGTCTTGCCTGCAATTTCATGCACCATGTTATAGTTATCTAAGTTCTGACTTCAGGCAACAGGTATCAGAGCTCCATGTAATGCCCATTGAGGAAACTGAAGCAAAGGAAAGCTGTCGTTGTATTGAGAAATCAAGGAAAAAGAAGTATTTTGCTATCATGTCAGACCACTGACAGAGTGGCTTGTCAGCTAAGCAGCATTTTCCTGACTTCCAACTGTTTTCACTTGTAAACAGAAGTACCAATCAGTTGCAGTGGAAAATGAGCACCCTCACGTCAAAGTGGAGGTAACAGATCGTAATGAGCTATGGCCTTCAACTATGTTAATTTACAATTTCCATGTAAACATGAGGTCCAGATAAGTTCTACGTGTGGCATCAAATCTTTGAGTCCTCCTCTATTATGACTTGTTGATCATTTAGGGGAGGAAGACCTAGGTCACTTTCTTTATATCAAGCAGTTGAACATTTCAGGCGTTTTAAATAGGAACTGTGTCATCTATGGAAGTAACCTTAAAATTAAGTTTCATTCTGTAAATCTGAGATCCTCAAGTCCTTCTCTGGTTCCTAAAAGATGGTGCTATACAAACCTTTTCCTTGTTTTTGACTAAGAAGTCCTGCCCTTTTTCTTATCAGAAGTGGCAGAAGCTGTATGAAGACTGAGCAGCAGAGCACAGTGGGTGACTGCCAGATGTTCGTTGTCTATTTTAGCAAACTTTGAGCTGTGAATGGTACAACTGAAAAACAGCACACTGCTTTCTGTGCTTCTTTAGAACTGACAGTCTCCCACAGATAGTCTAGATAGGCAGCCATGGAAATACTTTCTTATGTAGCTGCACTAGGAGCTGTAAGTTCTTACTTGCAAGAGACTGTCGGAGCCAGCTAATTTCTAAAACCTTTGAATTCTCTGAGTTCGTTAGTATTTGTCTTGCCAGTAGAATTCGCATTGCTCCTGCAAGACATCTTAAAACTGAAAAACAAACAAGAAAGTACAGAAAGCCCACACTTTGATGTCAGCACTCAACCTCAGCAGCTGCCAAAATTTACCAGGTCTGACTCATTTGGCCTAAAAATTCCCTAGGCATCTGTATATGTGTTCTTATCTGGAGACTTGAAGTCCGAACTTCATTGTGGAGAAAGCTGATACACTACAGACACGAGCCAGATACCCCCTCTATAGACAGGGATGACATATCCTGTCTGGAAGTTGGAAAAGTCCTCTGGAAAGTAACAGGGTGGATCTGAATCATTTCTGGCTGACACTGGAAGAGAACCTTAATTCCCTGCTTTTGGGGAGACTGCTTTAATTCCAAAGGGTTTTCACAAAATAAAGGGCCCTAAAGCTACTTCTCTGGTTTTGAAGAGTGAGCCTTGCTCAGTTAGGTGTCTACCCATCTTGGCCTCCAAGTGATCCAAGAGCTTAAAGTTCAAGTCCTGAGTCAGTCATCAAAGCTGGTGGGAGATCGTGGAATTTTCAGTCACCACTATATATTCTACTTGCTCTGAGTGGCTTTCCATCATCACACACAGGTTCTGTGGATTACCTTTCTAAGGAACTGAACTTCTCTATCGAATTGATAGGGAACGAATGTACCTATCTGTGGTGCTGTGATTCAATCTGCTGGACTGCATCTAATTCTGACAAAGTGTAAAACTACTTCACCTACGTCAGCTCATGATGAGCCAAAATGAAAGCGGAATCCATTCAAGTCAACAACGGCAAATGATTATCGATCAGTGCCATCTCAAGACTGAAATATAAAGTTGCGGTATTAGGTATGCTCAAGTTATGTGGATGGAGGCACAAGCAAAATTCCCTAGGATGGTGAAGGATTTTTTCTCTTGAAATACAGCTCCAGTGGAAACTGTGCCATGGTCAAAGTCCTTGAAAAGTTGGAACTGTCCCATAGCACATAAGGAAATATCACTAACACAAGGGAGCATTGCATTTCAGTGAAGAAAAACCTAAGTGGAAAAGGACAGTATTCCAAAACCCTACAAACCAAAGTTGTTAGGTCAAACAGCTGGTGATGTCATGTTGATATAACACAAATAAATCCTGAAATGACTTAAAGTGACATGTTTAATTTCTTTAATATTTGGTATGGGAATGCAGTGAAATTCACCGCTTTTGCATGGTGAAAGAAACCACAATGATGGTGGTTTTTTTTCTTTTTTTCAGGAGTTGTCATACTTAATTCAAAAGGATGGATTTTTGTACCTTTTTTGACACTAAAGGCAGGCTAGCAATTCCAGGTTAGCAATGCCAGGTCTTAAGTTTGCACCTTGGTGGCAAGTGCTGTACTTGGTGTCATGATGAAGAGATCATGTATCAATGTTTCAAGCAACTCAGGAAATGAAAACAAGTAAGACTTTTAAAGTAATCTCTACTCCATTTTTCCTTCTAACATGCAAGCTCTCCTGAGTGCTTTTCATTTGCTCCTTTTTCAGGTCATTTAGTTTCTTTTTTTAGCCATTATTCATTAAATATTAAATTTAAAGCATTTGATCAGGACATTCACAGCTGGCAATGAGTCAGATCTAAACACTATATCTTACTGATTTTCTCTGTCATTGTAATTTCTCTCTTACTGCTAAATGAATTATAGGAGACCGCTGTAATGCAGAAAAGATCCTCTCAAACTAACCTATGAAAAAATGACATAAATCATTGGGAAAGATATAGCAACAACAAGTCTTTTATCTCCATTCTAAATCAGTAGGATAAGACACATTTGAATTCAGGTAATGTACACTAGAATAAGATATTTTTTGGCAGAGTTCAGAATTGTGTGTCACCATTTTGTGTTCTAGATTGCTTCTCTTTTCATAGATTTTCCAGCATTTATAGAAAAAATTATGAAAATCTGTATCAAATGTGAACAAAGCATTCTGAAATCATCTCTTTAAGATAGTGAGCTTCTACTGTTAGGATGCAAAGTGCTGCTGGATATGACATCTGGGAAACTAATAATTTTTCTAAAGTGCCAAATATCTGTCATTTTTTTCCATCACATTTCACTGTAGCAACTATATACTATAAGCAAACATTTAATCTCATTTTCTGTCTTTCTGCTTTACTAGGCTTAACTTTAAGGTGACCTTTTTTCTGCAGCTCTCCCAATGCAAGGTTTATTAATGAATTGCAATACATATTTTCTGTGCAACTTTAGGAAATAACAAGGCACTGGGCTCCCCTTGCAACATGGATTTCTGGTAAACTGGACTGACTAGGGAAACTGAACGGGGACAACAGGATCTTGCTCTCCCTGACACACTGTACAGAGTGAAGTAAGTTCGGAGCTGGGCTAGAGAGTGACTTAGGAGCCAGGACTCTTAGACATCAGGCAAATTAAACAGAACAGCAACAAATATTCCCATCCTGCCTCTACTAATAATCCATACCATAAAACACTCACTGACAAAACGCACTGCAATGAACCACAGCTGTATGAGTTATAAACTATTTTGCCACTTGCATCTGTTTTCTAAAAAACTTGCAATTGTTTCTTCTTCTTTCCATACCTTTCTCTGTATGTTCCAGTTTGAATATTCCTTAAATGTAAGCCCAACTGTTCATGGCTCACAGCTGAATTCGCCACTGGCATAATTCAAGCTGATTTTACTGGACTTACACAAGAGCTAATTAAGGCTTAACGCTGTATTTAAATTAGACAGTCATGTAATTTAAAAATTTCATATGTGTAAAGAAGTATCTTATAGAAGATCTGCCTGTCTTTGCACAACACAAAAAGTCCAACACCTTAGAATGCTTTCTTGTTTCCAGGTCTTTCACAAGGATTAGTATAGCAGCAATCAATCATTCCCTCTCATCATTGACCAGCTAGGCTAACATAGTCACAGAACTTCACATTAAGGACGTGGCTCAAAAATAAAAGGCATACTCCAGTGTTGCTTTCAAAAGATAGATACCTTACCACTTTTTCATTTGACTTGATTTTTTCCATTGATTGTTCTGACTTTTTAAGGACAAAGTAGAATTGTGTATTTTTAAATAGAGATTATTTTAGTACTGCTGCTTTAATGCACGCTGTTGAGGTTATTTCTAGAGAAAATACAAAACTGATACACTCAATCTAATGCATTCAGCCTAATTGCCATTAATTCAGAGAAATAACTCCGACCCAGTTCTAGTGTATTTAATACTTATAGCTTTGGAATAGTTCTGTAAGTTCATGGTTCCGCACAGATTTCAGAAACAGGCTCTCCATCAATTAAATTTCCTACAGCAGACTGCAAAAAGTCAATCCCTTCCCTAACTACATATTCCAGCACAGTTTTAATGTATAATGAATGGAAGGACTGTTTTTTATTAATAAAACAAAAGAGATCTATTTTTTATTATTGGTTCTAACTTTTAACTATGTGGCCATATCAGAATGTACAGGAAATGGCTTCAAGTGCCTAATACTATTATAATTACTGTTATTCATCAGCTATCACATGAGAAATATGAGCTGTGTTTTCACCCAAAAAGGTATCAATTATTGATACACCTCTACTATACTATTAAGTAAAAACTCTGAGGAAAGACCCTCAGTGTTAATGTTTGCAGTGAAAGAGGAAGCTTTTCAGGTGCCTAACTAGAGACCGAAACATGGAAGGCATTTTAGCAGCTTGAGGGTTGAACAAATTGGTCCTTATTGCATTTCCTTGTGCAAATTACCTAAGTCCTCTATGGCTCTGTATTCTTCCAGAGAAATAATACCTTTAAAGTCAGAAGGCTAATGAACCCTGGTATTAATAGAGCTGGGGGTTTGCAGAATTTTAGCTTGTTTGATTGACTTTTTAACTGACTTAAACTAAAATTTTCTTTCTGTCTGCCATACACCTATTACATGCTTGAGCATAACAATCTGACAGTGAATTATAAGCTGTAGAAATTAGCAGACTGGCATCAAAAGCTGTTAAGGAAAATACTGTGAATACTCCAATGTACCTGTACTTCTTTAAGTGGGTTTGTGTTTGGTGGTTTGGGTTTTTTTGTTGTTGTTGGGTTTTTTTGTTTGTTAGGGTTTTTTTGTATGTTTGTTTTGGTTTTTTGCTTTGGTTTTTTTGTTGTTTTTTTTTTTATTAATGCATAGCGAGTAATTATCTGGAAGACACCCTGACCTCCAACCAATTTCTTACAAGTAAAACAATGGATTATTAGAGGAGGATGAACACAAGTCACAGGTCATGTGATCTCTTAAGCTTTGTTTCTGTAGGAAAAAAGACTAATAAAATAGGTACAAAAAAAGACACTTTTTCAATACTGTTTGCAGCAATATGAGAGTAAGTGGGCTAAAGAAATATACGTGCCAAATGGATAAATGGCATAAATGAGTTTTGTAGGGCTAGTTGAGGCAAAAATTGCTGCTGGGTACAAGGACACTAGCTAAACCTCAGCTGAATCCTAATCATGCTTCCTTAACTCAGGAGGTCATTGTTTCTTAGATTAGAGGTGAAATTGCCAGGGCTTTCTGAGGTCTCCCATTGGAAATAAATCCTTCTTAAACAGCTAAGAGTTTACTAGTGGAAGCTCATGAAAGTCTGAAACCTCCTTATTAGCACACCATAGTGTGTACATACTGGATCCTACAATACAACAATTCTGCAGAATTGCACTGCCCTCCATCCTACCTTATCCATCTCCAGAATGTTCATGGGATGCTCTGCAGGCTCAGAGACTGAGTATCGGGCAAGAAAAGTAAGGCATGTTGTTAGTTGTCAACACATACCGGTTTCCAAGTGAAAAAAAAAAATAATTTTAGTTAAAGGCAATCTGTTCTGTGTCATTATGTAATTTTAAAACCCCACAACCAAAACCCACTTTAAATAAAGAATTTAAATGGAACAAGTACACTCATTTGTTTACCTTCTCACATAAGATATAATCTTCAATTGCCCAATATGGAAGTGTTAACTTTACAAATAAGAAGTTACAGATGATTGCTGAAGTGTTCAAGTAATTCTTTGACTTGAAATCTGTGGATACAGTCAACTCTATTGTCACTTTTCTAATCATTTTAGTGAAAATGTACCTCTACAAGGTCTTCATATTTTGCCAGCTATTTCAGTTTTGCTTAGCACAGGTATAAGATCTCATTTTTCAAATGCTAGTAAAAACTTCCTATATAAGGAGACATCAGCTACTATAAATATTTAGTTTAACCTTAGCGATCAAGCTTCAGTTTTGAGCTGTGGTTATTATATTTTCATATTAAATGTTGCGTGACATACATTTGTGTATCTAGGGCAACGCACATATAATCATAAAGGTGTAAAATATCTGGCTTTACACTTTTTAATAAAGCATACATGTAGGGAAAGAACATTGCAACCCATTTGAATTATTATTTAGCAAAGCAAAATGATGTTCAAGCAAAATTCAACAATTATTTCACTGGTATTGATATAAAGAGATCTTGTAGATAAATTATTAGTATTTCTCTTGGAAAGGCCACATAACAAAGATTCAAATTACTTCATTTAGTTTTGAAAAGTGTATTTTACAACCACACATTTTAGAAGCTGTTATTATTATTTTTCAAATCCTTTTAATATCTGTGGATCTGTGCATGTGTGTGCAAACCTTAAAAAAGATATGCAGGTGTAGAGTTCTCAGATTGTTAGGTGGCAAATGTCATTAATTCAGTAACATTCTCTAAGTGTAAATCAGTTGAAAAATCACTATCTGATGGAAATTAAGGACACTAAAGACACTAAACAGGAAACTTTTACATACCAACTTCATAGGAGAAATTAATTTCAGTATAAATGACACCTCACACTCTTCTTGCTTACATAGGCCAATACAAATTTGAAATATTGTACTTGATGAAATTACTGGCAATACAGTTGTGTGATTTCAATTGTTTGGTATTTCACCACATGAGTGTCACTGTTAGTGTTCGGTGTCTTGCTTCCCGCTTGCCAGACTAAGGGACAGAAAGCAGAATGTTTTTATGAACAGCCATTTAAAATAAATTCATTCTGCCTTTCACAGACAGTCACATCTGTTTTTCACATCCCTTCATTGTGATATTGCCCTGGCTTTGGCTAGGATAGAGCTAGTTTTCTTCCTAGTAGCTGGTATAGTTCTGTGTTTTGGATTTAGAAAGTGAATAATGGTGATAACACACTGATGTTTTAGTCTTTGCTGAGCAGTGCTTACATTAAGTCAAGGACTTTTTAGCTTTTCATACTGCCTGCCAGCGAGGGGCTGAGGGTGCACAAGAAGCTGGGACAGGGGACATTCAGGAGACCCAAACAGGTCAAAGGGACATCCCATACCATACGGCATCATGCTGAACAATAAAACTGTAGGGAGCTGACTGTGGGGTGGCATCCCGCTGCTCGGGACTGGCAGGGCTTTGGTCTGCAGGTGGTGAGCAATTGCACTATTCATCACGTGTTTTGTATGTTATTTTTGTCATTATTGTTATTTACCCTTCCTTTTCTGTCCTATTAAATTGTCTTTATCTTACCCCAAGAGTTTTACCTTTTTTCGTATTCTCTCCCCCATCCCACTGTGGGGGAGTCAGTGAACACCTGTGTGGTGTTAAGCTGCCTGAATGGTTAAACCACAACAGTTCTTCATCGTTTCTTGCAGATGAGATTACTGTCATGTTTATTTGCTGAAAAAGTGCATTTTAAGCTGATATTGCAGGATATGAAATGCAGACAAAATTTATCTCTTTAATCATTCCTATTAATGCCACATATCTCCAATTCTTAGAGACACAGTCATAGAACTAGAAAATACACTGTTTCTCTGCATCTATTCAAAATTTTTGTATTTAAAGAAAATCCTTTAGAACAAACCACTCTAACAAAGAATGATTTCCACAAATGGCTCTAGGAAATATTTTTAGCATAATAAGCATGTTTAAAAAAATCATAATTGTGGAGGGAGAATTATTTTTACATAGAAATGTTACAAAAATAATTTATTAAGTATGTAAAACACCTTTATTTGACTCTTGGCTTCCCATACTAACTTATGGTAACGTCCTGCCTCAGGTAAGCACTAGTAAGCAGTAACTCATGTCATAAGATGCATTGGCGGAATTAGAATTAAATCAGAATTCAGAGTCTATATACATATTGGCAAATTAAAGGTAAGAACCAAAACTGCTGTGTTTGAGAGTGCAAGAGAAAGTAACAATCTACTTCATGTTTTAGGATGTCTAACAATAAAGATGTTCAGCTTCTCTCATCCTGATTCATTGAAGGGGGCAGAAAAAAAATAAAGAAAACAAATGAATTAGAGTCCTTTGCTATCAGTAAGCATTTTTTTTCTTACAAGCAGTTTCTTGTTTCTGCCTGATCAGAAACTGTAAGCTGTAGTCAAAGAGATTCAATTGCCCCTTTAAAATTGTGGATTATCAAGCTTCAAAACCAAGCATTACAAAGGAATGTACAATGGGTACAGACAGCCAAACTGGTATTACAAGGAACCAGCTCAATTCTATAGGATTTATTAGATCAGGCACAATCCTCAAGTTGAGAATTCAAGCTAAAGCGAAATAGCTGTATTACCATGGCCTTGATCCTAAGCTAATAAACGCTGTCAAACTTGATTTGGCACCAGAGAAAATCAACTCAGATATCTTGGCACAATCAGTTCTGGGAAGACTCATTTGTTCGGTCAGAGCACCACATGGTCATGACAGTCTTCATCTATCCGGTTTTTGTGGTGTTCTGTCAAATCTCATAACCTCTTCAGGAACCAGAAGAAGTAGGGAGTGCATTGCAAAGCTTCTCAGCCTGGCTTCATAGGCACCAGGTCAGATCCACCCCCTGGAATACATCAGACCCATACAGTCTGGGTTGATGGAGACCAAATGGTACATATACGATCACCAGTTCTCTGGTAGGCAAAATCTTTGGCAGTAAAGGCAAAACTCACGGGGCTGAAAGTGATCATATTTTCTTGAAAAAAAAACAAACAATCCAGTACTGAATTACTGCTCTGTCATCCTTAATAAAGGATCTGGAAATATATATGGATATCAAAACATAAAAGCTGAGGGGAGCAAAACTTACATGGTCAAAGAGTGGTAGGAGAGATGCCAGTCAGAGGGACTATATTCCCTGCCTTTTTGGGGGATACAGAGATGCCTGTTTGCAGCACCTTTGCATTTATGCTCCAGCTGAAAAAGCCCATACTTAAATCTGTCCGTGTTCAGCAAAGGGCTAAAGTTCATCTTTAATTATTAGCACTCTTACAGCATACAGATATAACCAGTGTGAATTAAGTATGTCTTTAATTGCTTTGCGGAACAAAACCAGAGCACTGAATTGGGTGGGTCTTATGGAACCCAAGAGGAGAGAATTCACTCCAAATAGGGCTTTTTCTCCACTTAACAGATTTTCTCCACTTAACATCAACATTGCTTACACCCATCATTAACTCTCTCCTGTAATATTTACATTTCTCAAAGGCTGATGTGTGGTCCACAGACTAGAAAAACTTAGGTTTTGCAAGTATTATTTTGGGGAGTTTTCTCTCTTTCTTAGGTGGTGGTGGTGCTTGTTTTGTTTAAATTAATCTATCTGCTACAATAAAGCGGGGAATGCTTGGCTAATACTTTCATGGTAGTTCTCTTCTTTGTGCACATTTGTGCATTTGCTACCAGTGCCAAATTTACCATTGCTGAAGGAAATTAATTTTTAGAATGTCAGGAATGTGTCTGGGGTTTTTTTCCATTGCTTACAAGTTTTTTACATTCAGATTTGCACTTTGTATAGTAAAGATTTTATCTGCAAACATGAGAAAGATAACTTAGGATCCAATTTTTTCAAAACTGACATTTTCAGTAAATAATATAAATCTGTTTTTCTTCACTGTTTATATAGGTTTTCAGTCTATGGCCATTATCATAATGTCTGAGTACTGCCTCCAGATAAGTTTTTCAAGGAATTAATCTTTTGTGACCTTTGGCAAGATCCCTCTGACCTCTGCCTTGGGCAGTCTGCCATCATTGACCTTTCCCTGTCATAACACTTCAGTCTGGGGAAAGGCTTAGATAAAGTTTTTATTGTTCGGCTCTTTATTTTAGCATCTGTACACTGTGATTCTTCCCTTCATGAGTAACAGTGAATTGACTAAAGGAGTTTGTGTGTTACAAACTAAATACTATAAAGTCTTTAAGGCGCAAAGTTAACTACTGCATTGTATTTGTACAGAGTCTATGATAATGGCTTCAGTTTTGATTTTGGCCTACAGCCGTGTGCTGGGTGTCCATGGTGAGGTTTAGTAGTGAGGGGGCTGCAGGTCAACCTCTGTGAGGCACGGCCGGGGCTGCCCTGGGCTGGACATGACCAGTTCCAGCCGGTTCCAGCTGGCTCCAGCCCACCCACCGCAGGGCATCGCTGGGCCCCTCAGCCTACATGGCGGTGCCTCTGTGATAATCTATTTGAGAAAAGGCAAAAAAACATCACAGAGAAAGAGAGAGAGGAAGAGGAGGTACAAAAAAGAGTGATAAAAAGCAGAGGGAACACCAAGGTCTGAGAAGCAGGAGTAGAGGAGGTGTCCCAGGCCCTGGAGCAGAGATTCCCCTGCAGCTCATGGAAGAGAAGATGATGGAGTATGTATCTACACTGCAGCCCATGGAGGACCACAAGAGAGCAGATATCTACACTGCAGCCCACGGACTACCTTATGCCAGAGCAGGGGGATATTCCCTGAAAGACCTGCTGCCCATGGAGAACCCACACTGGAGCAGGTTTATCTTGAAGGACCGCAGCCCATGACAAGGACCCATTCTGGAGCAGGGTAGCGGTGTGAGGAGAAAGGATTGGCAGAGAGCTGTTATAAACTGACTGTAACTCCGCATTCTCCATCTTCCCCATGCTGCCAAAGGGCTAGAAGGCAGGAAGGTAGAGGAGATGAAGAATGAAGGAGTAGAGTTGAGCCTGATAAAAAGGGGCATGGAAATGTGTCAGTTGTTTTCATTTTTTCCAAGTCTGTTTTACCTGTGACAGTCATTGGCAAGTGATTTCCTTGTCTTTATCTCAACCCTGTTGAGGAGGGGAAATGCAAGAGCAGCTGGGTGGACATCTGGCAGCTTGCCATGGTCAACCCACCTCAAGCATCTTTATTACTATTTTAGTAATCTCAAAATAACATAAATGTATTAATTGTAGGCTACAAGACTAAGGACAGAGATGGGTTCTTAAACTATAGTACTATGGAAGTGAAAGAACATATGACTTCACATTGACCATTAACTTATTATGGAAATTAAATATATACCACTGTCAGGAGAGATGTGTCAGAAATTTTTCTACAAGGAAATATATGGACAAAAAAAGAAGTGGACTAAGATCATGTTGGATCTTGCTGTGATCAGGGAACTGCTCGTGATGATTCTGACAATTCTGTCTTCATTCTCTCATTGCTATCATACCATGACATTAAAAGCCTAGGATTTTTTTACTAAAATTTACCTCTCTGAAGACATCTTACTTACTGCAACACCATTTTGATCTGTATGTATTTGGCTGATTGTATGTTGAGGTAAAAGACTGACAATTCTCAAAATGACACAATAATCTGTAAGATTCTGATATACGTTAAGTAATAATAAAAGCAATGTATAGAATGACAAAGTCAATTACAGACCTTACTTATCTCATGCAGTTTAGACTTTCTTGGATGCAAATCATTTTTTCAGACAGTTAACCAGTACCAGGTTAAGCCATATTTTCTGCTGGGATATTTTCTTCATTTCTTTATGGTACATTGTATAGATAACATAGCAATGTGCATAGGGTTTACCTTCATAAGATAGCAAAATATTTTGCTTATCAATTTTAACGACTTCTGTACATTCATTTTATATTCCCACTTAAAACATCACTGCTTTTTGTCAGTTTGTACATGTATGATAAAAAATTGTTATTAGGTTTGGGGTTTTTTCAACTCTAGCTAGAGAAATTTCCAGGTTTCTCAGAATATTGTCCCTCTTTCCTGGCGGAAAAAATTATTTACTGTTCCCCAAATGCTGTTCTATTTCCTTTCTGTAAATTTGAAATCCTTTTTCTTCTTTCACCTTTCTTTGCTGTTCGATGTGGTTTTGCAATTTGGGGGGGTGGGGTGGGGGTGGGGTGGGGAATGCTACAGTTGCATTTTTGACTGAATCTTCATAATCCCCATTCCCTTTTAAGGGTCTTCCCCTGAGATGTTGCTCATGTCTTAGTTCCTTACAGTGTTTCAAAGACACCTTTAGAGTCAAAAGTTGCCTAGAGCTACAGGCTTTTGATTATACAAAGTTTAATTATGTCACAGAAAATCACTAGTGAATAATTCCCCTTCACATCTATTGGTAGAACTCTCAGTGGAGTCTATGGAAGTTTCACCTGTGTAATATGTGTGTATATCCTGTTCAGAGACCAATGAAATTGGTAGAGAAGTTTCTGTAAAGTTCATGTGACATTACAACAATATCTTAGATTTCTAGAATTCCTAGGAAGATCTGTACCAAGATGATTTAGAGGAAATTGAACCTTTGGGGGTTTTTATGCCCCCCAAATTTCATAATCATGTAGGACTGAAAGGGAATGCTTACAGTAGAATTTTAAATACCCTGGGAACATTCTCCGGCCCTGAGGTTAAATGGCATGCTGTGTCATCAAGCACTTTTTCCTCCTCAGAACAGGATGGCCAAACTCAGACTGAGAATGATTCCTGGCACATGCAATTTCCTGGACAATGCAGCAGTTATCTGGGAGATTGGTTTTTGGCACAAGCCATGCCAGGGACTGTGTTAAAATTTAAACTGTGCAGACAATCACAGGCTATTACAAGCTTACACTCATGTGTATGATTCATGTAATTTTAAAGGAGTTATTTCAAAAAAGGTTATGTGAATAACATGGTAAAATTATTGGTTCCTTTCCATTGGGCATAAGGAGGTAGATCATAGCATGATGACGACAAGCACAGATGTCTCTTTGGCAGATATCTCTGAAGCTCGGTTAGATAAATTTCATGCTGAAAATACCATGAGCCTAACTTCTATCTCTTCCTTAGTGGAGCTCACCACTGCTATACAGTTTAAAAGCACTGTCTTAAATTATGATGTAACATTTTGAAGCTGAAGCTCCACAATAAAACATTTTACTATCAAAAATATAAATTTCAAGAACATAGCTGGTATCAGTCTGTAGAGGAATGAAGCTGGGTTAATTAATATTGATAACATACAGCTGTGGGCTGGCTTGGGGGGGTGGATTGGCTGATGTGGATAAGGTGCAGCTGTGGCTGGTTCTGTTAAGAGGTTGGGCAGCCAATAAAGTGAGAACAGCCAAGGAAGAGAGAGAGCACATGCTCTGGAAGAGGAGAGACTAGGAGAAGGCAGCAGAGGGACTGGTATAAGAGTATGTTGGTATGTGATGGTAAAAGACCTTGTTGTAGCTGGCTAGTTTGGAGAGTGCTGTAACATCAGTCTTTATTCCATCTTAGATTATATTTGGATAAATAAAATATGCTCTCTGAAGACAATTGATAGACTATTTCATTTATGCTTTAGACTTTAGTTAATGGAAACTCAAGAAAACTCCATAATACTCAGATATTTCACTCGGTAAACTAAACTTTCTAAAGTTCATCTTGCTTTCCTGAAACCCAGCACATTATAAAAATGATATAGAGCAGTTTAGTTGCAGGAACACAGGTTCCTTCTTTATATTAATGTCTTGTTTGGACAAAGTGAAGCTTCAGAAGTTTAAACATTTTGCTTCCTTCCAGCCACCACAGAATCATAGAATCATTTAGTTTGCAAAAGATCTTTCAGATCATCAGGTCCAATCATTAACCCAGCACTGCCAAGTCCATCTGTAAACCATGTCCCTAAACACTGCATTTACATGTTTTTTTAAACACCTCCAGGTGCTTTTTGGGGCAGTCTGTTCCAATGTTTTAACACCCTTTCCATGAAGAAATTTTTTTTCCTACTATCCAACCTAAACCTCCTCTCACTCAGCTTGAGGACATTTCTCTTGTCCTGTTGCTTGTTATCTGGGAGAAGAGACCAACAGTTACCAGCCTACAGCCTCCTTTCAGGTAGTTGCACAGAGCAGTAAGATTCCCACCCCGAGCCTCTTCCTTTCCAGGCTAAACAACCCCAGTTCCCTCAGCTGCTCCTCATAAGACTTGTTCTTTAGACCTTTCACCAGATTCATTGCCCTAAGCATCTTGATGCTGCCAACATCAAGAATCTTTGAAATTCCAGCATTTTTCAGTGGTCACAAGAAAGAGCATGATATCATCCTTCACACCTTTAAGTATATTCTAAATCCAGATATACAGCAAACAGTTTAAACAGATATAATGAACACCTGGTTTATAATTTTAATTCAAGTTGTATTGGGTTTGCATGGCAAGGTTTTGGTAGCAGGGGGGCTACAGGGGTGGATTCTGTGAGAAGCTGGAAGAAGCTTCCCCTGTGTTCATTAAGCCAATGCCAGCCGACTCCAAGATGGACACACCGCTGGTCAAGGCCAAGCCCATCAGCAATGGTGGCAGCACCTCTGGGATAACATATTTAAGACCTGGGGGAAAAAATGATGCAACATCAATTGCAGCTGGAGAGAAGAATGATAATGTGTGCAACAACTCTGCAGACACCAATGTCAGTGAAGGAGGGAGGAGGGGCTGCCGGTGCCAGACCAGATTCCCTAGCAGCCCGTGGTGAAACTCATGATGAGGCAGGCTGTGCCTGTGGCCCTTGGACGTTAATGGTGGAGCAGATATCCACCTGCAGCCCATGGAGGATCCCACGCTGGAGCAGGTGGGTGCCGAAGGAGGCTGTGACCCCATGGGAAGCCCATGCTGGAGCACTATTTTCCTGGAAGATTGCACCTGGTGGAAAGGACTTGTGGAAAGGACCCATGCTGGAGGAGTTTATGAAGCACTGTCTACCATGGGAGGGACCTCATGAAAGCAGGAGAAGAGAGCAAGGAGGAAGTAGTGGCAGAGACAACATGTGATGAACTGACAGCAACCCCAATTGCCTATCCCCCTGTGCTGCTTGGCAGGAGGAACTAAAGAAAATCAGGAGTGAGGTTAAGCCCAGGAAGAAGGGAGGGGTGGGGGGAAGGTGTTTCAAGATCTAGTTTTATTTCTCATTACTCAACTCTGATTTGATTGATAATAAATTAATTTCCCCAAGTCAAGTCTGTTTTGCCCATGATGTAATTACATAATGATCTCCCTGTCCTTATCTCAACCCATAAGCCTTTTGTCATGATTTTCTCTCCCCTGTCCAGTAAAAGAGAAGTGGCAGAGCAGCTTTGGTTGGCAGCTGGCATCCAGCCAAGGTCAACCCACCACAGAAGTCTATATCAGGTTTACGTAATTATTTTAAATGTAATAATTTATTATAATTGATCGAATACAAAATAGCATAGGAACTAAGCTATGAAATTTATCTACTCTTAGGAAATTTTTTTAGACATCAGCATTTTCAAGAAAAAAACATAATATTTTTCCTACTTAAAGTGTACAGTTTTTTCCCTATAGTTCCCTTTAGCAGGATTAGAAATTTCTTGAAATACAAGTCTGCATTTAAGTCTTCTATGAGAAAAATGGAAATGCTAGCTTTACGTTTCTTACTACATCTGTTCTGTTCCCTCTGTATGTTCTGTTGAGTAAAGTGCTTCAGATGCAAGCTAAAATGCACAGGCCTTAACTGTCCAATGATGACCATTACCAATCTTATACCACTTACTACAGTACTATGGCTTACACAGAATCAACATACTTATTTTTCAGCTTTTAAAGGAGCTCTTTTTCCTGGAAATGATAAATTATTTGAAGGAAAAGCTAAACTTTGCTAGTGTCATGTTTATGTAAGCACCACACAGCCACTTGCTCGCTCCCCCCACATCAGGATGAGGGAGAGAATGGGAAGAATACAAATGAGGAAAACTTGTGGGATAAGGGTGGTTTTTTTTTTCCTATAACATAGAACTCAGATCATGGGTTACAATTTAAAGGTATTTCCAATACAATCTCCACCCCTGATGCCTTTGAACCAGCTCACAGGGTTTAACATTGCAATGAACTTCTCTCCTTGCCCGGGTTTCAGCTTGGCCTTACCCACAGCCTGCAGTCCCTTAGGGTTGTACCTGCTCCAAGTGGAGCCTCATCTATGAGCTGCAGTCTCTTCGGGGGTATACCTGCTGTGGCATAGACTTACCTACAGCTGCAGTTGCTTTGAGATGCACCATTTCCAGCGTGGCCTTCTCCATAGGCCACAATGCCCTCAGGGCTATAACTGCTCCAGCATGGCCTTACCCATAGCCACGGTCCCTTCAGAAGTAAACCTGCTCCAATATGGCCTTACCCATGGTTGCAGTCTAGGGTTGTAGATTGTCTAGGTTGTACTCTAGGGCTGTACTCTAGGGCTTTGCCATGGTCTCATCTATGGCCACATGCTTTGAGTTGCTCCACTATGACCTGATGCACAGCCACTGGATTCTTCAAGCTGTACCTGCTGCAGCATGGACCTATTCACAGCCACAGATGCTTCAAGGTGTACCTTCTCCAGTGTGGACTCCTCCTTGGGCTACAATCCCTTCAAAGGCATAACTGCTGTGGCACGGACATAACCACAGCCACAGACGCTCAAGATGTACCTGCTTCAGCATGGGCTTATCCACGGCCACAGATGCTTCGAGGTGTCCTGCTCCCACATGGACTCATCCACAGGTTGAGAAGGTTGCAGTCCCTTTGACTTGAGTTCACACTGGAGTTCCATCCATCCTGTCCAGTACAGCAGCACAGAAACAGCAAAAATGCCCTGGCCATCTGCCAGCCCAGGTACATTGCCATTGCTGTTATCAAACCATTGCCTGGCACAGCCCAGTATGATAAGCAGTGCAGTGCGACAGCAAGCAGCAAAAGCAAAAAGCAGCCGCTAATGAGCACTAGACTCTAATAGGCAGTAAGGCAAGCAAGCCCCATGGCAAGCACAGAAGCCTGCCAATTAATAGCTAAACAGCAGTAACAGCTATAAATACAATCTAGCATATTCCGATCAAATATGTTGTTATCTCAAACCTTTCAATCCACCCATAGGGAGCCAAAAAGGACTGACATGGTTTAACTCCAGCCAGCAACTAAGCACCACACAGCCACTCACTCACTCCCACTGCATCAGGATGGGGAAGACAGTCGGAACAGCAAAATTGCAAAAACTCATGGTCTGAGATAAAGATAGTTTAATAAGTAAAGCAAAAACTGTGCACACAAGCAAAGCAAAGCAAGGAATTCATCCCCACTTCCCACGGGCAGGCAGGTGTTCGGCCATCCCCAGGACAGCCGGGCTGCATCATGCGTAACAGTTACCTCGGAAGACAAATGCCATCACTCCAAGTGTTCACCCCCTTCCTTCTTCTTCCCCCAGCTTTATATGCTGAGCATGACCTCATACAGTATGGAATATCCCTTTGGTCAGTTGGGCCAGCTGTCCTGGCTGTGTCCCATCCCCAGCCTCTAGTGCACCCACAGCCTACTTGCTGGTGGAGTTGTGTGAGAAGCAGAAAAGCCTGACTCTGTGTAGGTACTGTTCAGCAATAATAAAACCATCTCTATTTGCAACATTGTTTTCAGCACAAACCCAAAACATAGCCCCATAATAGCTCAATGAAGAAAATTAACTCTATCCTAGCCAAAACTAGCACAGCTAGGTATCTAGAAGGAATCTTTAATTGCTGATATATGGCCAAAAATATCATGGGCGTTCTGCAACTTGCTTCCAATTTCTAGTATTTGATACTGTCCACTGAAGAAAACAGAAAGAAGAATACATGAAATCTTTCTGGAGAAGAAAAGGAAAAAAAAAAAAAAAAAAAGAAAAACAAAGAGGACAGGCCAAATTTGTTTGTGTTCATAAAAGCTAAGGCATGAATCTGTTTAGGATTTTTCCATAATGAGGGAAATTGTTGCTAATATTGCACTGAGTCTGGTACAGCCCCTTCACCTTTCTTTCCAGGAGTTATCAGTCACTCTCAATATAAATGCCAGCTGTATGGCTTCACAATAAATAGCTAGATTTCCAAAACAGAAGACACTATACCCATTCAATCTAAATATTTTTTTTTTGTCAAAATGCAGCACTAAGTTTTGTAATAACTTTCTAGATGTCTTTCCGGGGGAAAAAAAAAAACAAAACCAAACAAAAACCCCCAACCAAACTGGTTTTGTGCTCTTTGTTAACATCATGATGTTATATTACATATTTGTCTTATTGTCTATCTGGTTCTGTCATATAAAGCATTTATCAGCTTCAGAATTTGAATCTGTATATAGCATATTCTCCAGAATGATGTTATTCTCTGATCTTTTTTGTGGTTTGTTGACCAGCACAGTCAACATTGGATCTTGAAAAAAAAATATTGTGATTACAGAGTTTAAAAAAATGGTGAATTAAAATACAGTAGCTCTAATAACTGCCTGACAGCACCACATTAATGTGATAATAGTGACTTCACTGATATTCTTAAGTATATTTATAAAATTCTGACACATAAACTTTTTATTTTTGGCTAGGACATTTTATTCCTGTCTGGTGGGTTTTTTTTTTCTTTAATTTGGAGAAGTATGAAATATAACGAGATTGTCTCTTCTGCTTGACATTTGAACTACATTTTCCCCTATATTTGAAGTCCACCCACTCAACCTTCATAGTTCTTTGTATTTGTTCTGCTTCTGTTTACTTTTCCAATTTTAGTACAGCACCTCTTTCATCATCACTCTACAAGATGTGTCTGAGTTTTATTTTCTTTTCTGTCAGTGGCTTGGGGTGTGCAATTTGTGTTTCACTTAGCACACAGATGATCAAAATGGTCAGTTTCTCCTTCTTCAGACTTCCCTTGCACTGGAATAATTATTGAATTAAATGTATTACATTTAAATGTACATTTAAATGTACATAAAAAAGTATTACATTTATTTTTGCATACACACAACGTGAAATAAGTAAAACTTGAATATGTTGGTCCTAATGAATAATCCCACTAGGGAAATAATCCCCTTTTGCTCCCTGTGTAGTCTATTGGTAACTGAGGGTGCAGCAACCCAAGATCAGAAGCAGATACCTGTCTTTTTGCACTGAAAATGAAGGGAGCTTATGGCAACTTCTCTCTGATAACGGGCACATTAGGTCTAAAGTTAGGTGACGCTAAGCTAGACCAGCGTATGTAGGACACCTTCTGTATCTGACCCTCTTGCTTCAACGATGGTCTCTCATTAAGTTTTAAGTCCTTTGCAAGAGGAACTGTACATTGAAGGGCAGGACCTTTTGAGACTTCTAGGCATTTTTGAATTCTAAAATATGACTTGATTGAGAAGTTTCTATGGGAAGAACCATGATTCAAGAAAGAGTGATCAAGGGACTCAGGTGCAGAAAGTCAGTTGGGGTGTCATTTGATGGCTAACAGCTACTGAAAAGCCCATTCCAAAATAATCTAATTTTTAATGTCCTCACTGAATCATTATTTTATGGTCTCTCATAATAACAGCTAGAGTAATTATAGTAACAGTTATTATTGTTATTCATAATTTAAACCTTAAGTCTTTAGGCAATTTATTCTGGGCCTATTTCTGTTATTGTATCAATGGTAAATGCACATCCTTAAACCTTTACATTCCAAACACATGCTGTTTGTACCAACATGTCATTTCGCAAAGTCTTTCAAGTATCAGAAGCATCTCTCAGAAATATATTTAAATCCTCTCATTTTCATTCAGATTATGCTTTCCTTTCACTTTTAAACACTTTCTTTTTAAAAGTTTACATGACCCATGACACTTGGCAGGAGAGAAAAAAATAACATTGATATGAGTTAAAAGGAAATAGGTGGTGTTTTAGATTTGAAAAGTGTTCCTACTATGCATGTAATTTACATTCGCAATTGAGTTTTTCTGATGAATCGTTTCTGATAGGTTATGGTTTCAGGTTTTGACTTTTCACTTAGAAACAATGCATTTTAATTCATGTACAGATTCATTTATTCTATTTAGAAAGAGGTGAATTAATTCTCTCTGGTGTATGTTGCAGGTTTGCCTCTTAAGTAGCAGAGCTCCTTTTAAAGTTTGAATTAGCATTCTGCCTAGACAAGATCTGAAAATTGCTCCAGCTTTATTGACATATAGAAGAAGAAATATAAAACTGAACATGATCATTTGAAACCCAGATGACATCTCAGTATCACAAGTATTGCGGTATTGGCAAACAAAGGTTAAGAGAAGGTTTATGGTAAAAATTGCCTTTAGAATGGACTGACATTTTAACAGTATTGATGCCATTATTGTAAATGCTGCTGTGAGAGGAATGTAAAATGTAAGTATTGTATATTTTGGCATTAAAAAAGTCCTCTGGAAATGAAAACTGATTCTGATCATTAATCCCATATAATATAAAGAGTGCCCCTAGAAGCAGTGACAGGATTAGAGATTATGTCTGTTTTGAGGAGTGAGGCTTCTTAGTTCCCCTCTCTGGGTACACACAACAGAAAAAAATCCAGGGAATGGATCCTTCCCTCTTTTTCCAGCCCTGGTCTTAACTGGAGCAAAATCCATATATGAGGATCAGAAGGGCCTCCAACAGTTCCCCAGTCTGGCTGCTTGAGGGACTAGGACCGTGGAATGCTCTATGGCACACACTCAGCCATGCCATAAATCATATGGCTAAGACTATCTGGAGACTAAACCTTTGTTCTGCCTGAACAGAAAGCATTAGAAGGTGCCTTTCATGGGACACTAGAAGTCCATCTGCTCCCGTAGAGCAGAATTGGGTTACAAGTGAAATACAATATTCCTAATTTCCTAGGCAATACAGCTTGCAAGTATAACACAATATATTCATAGTCTGAACTCAGAAATATCAGTAGCTTGGAGTCGTTTTGGAGATACAGATAGGTAGATAGATACACACAAAAATCACTGACTTAGTTTCACGACACTTTGCCCTGAAGTGGGCCCATCCCTCCTTTTTCTTTCATCTGTATTTTTATTTAGATAAGCTATTTATAATTCTGTAATTCAAAGCTTCAATTTAAAGTTTTACTACATTGCCATTATTAATTTAATACTGAGTTAATTATAAAGATAATGTAAAAAGGCTCATTAATTTCCAAAGAGGATTTTCTACTTATTAACTATATCTGAAATGAGACTGATGAAATGTAGAAGTTGGCGGTTTTGTTGTTGTTGTTTTTTGTTGTTTTTTTTAATACTGTGAGTTATGCAGTTTAATGTGGAAATATAAGCTTAATAAAACTTGAAAAAAACCCAGCCATCCTAAAATTAACTGGAATTAGTAATGAATCTTATTGTAATGAAATTGCTTGCCCATCACCTAAGTGAATGCACAGATTTTTTTTAAAGTGATTCCACTGATGAAATTTTGATGGACGTCTGAGAAGCTGAGAGTCATTTCTTGGATATCTAGAGCTGCCTTCAATAGTTTACACTGCTAATTATGAATAGAAATTTTGTACCTCAAAATGGATTGCTCACTAAAGAATTTCCACTGGCAATTCAATGGGTGAATCTTACTGTTTTACTAATGATATGTGTGTTTTCAAGCCTCTGAAGATTAAATCCCAGAAGTTAAACTAAGTTGGCTTCTAGAAATTGCGTACTCAAGGAAACTGAAAACTCAAAAAAAGTTTCCAAGATTTTTAATGTCTAAAGAGTATATTGGAAACAATGGCTGCTAGTAAGTGCACTCAATACTTCATAAATCAATAATCAATTCACATATGCACACACAAAAAAGCCTTTCTTACATGAGTCATTAGTGACAGAAGTATCATGTCTGCTGTCTATTTATAGCTTGAGAGCTTATTTGATGTTCCATTTGGCAGAAATGTGTAATCTCTGATTCAAATGTTCTCCACTATGGCCCAGGATTTCAGTTTATCATCAGTGCTGCATTATTTCATTGTGCTGTTGAACATCAACATATTGGTTCAACCCCCAATTTATACATACTTGAGATTAGCAGAGGACAAAAATTAATTTTTTCAGTGTCATAGAATCTCAGTTACATTTGGAAAGTTTACAAAAATAAGACTCTTGAAATATGTTTACTTCATGCAAAGAACAAAACTTTTTTTCTTTTCTTCCCTTGCTCCTAATGGGACTAAACACAGCTTTGCAAAGATCAAATTCCTTACATATATCATAAAAAGAAAACAATCTGACAACATGATATAAACTGGATCTGGATTGGATGAAAAACATGGACAAATCCTGTCATCACATTAAAATAGCAACATTGTAACATCTGACGAAAAGAACATGGCAAACCTTTTGGTGGTTTTCTTTCTTTTATGTTCTTTTCCTAACTTAGAATAATTAATGGTCTTGTTTTCCTTGCTCTATAACATGCAGGAAGTCTGTGATCAAGGTAAAAGCTAGCCCGACTGATCTGAGAGCTTAGAAATCAGCACAGGTTTCTCAGTCTCTCCAAAAATCAGATTACAGTAGGTGACTATTATAGAGGAAACAATGGTTAGCTTCAGTCCTTTGCATCTGAAAACATTGATCTCATTTCTGTATTCCTGTTCCTCTACCTCCATCAATCGAGTAAGAACAATGTCTCTGAATTACTGAGGTGATTGCAGTGGTATTAAGATTTCCTTTGAACTTCTTAGGACTATTATTGTCAGAAGTCTGCAAATTATAAAGTGTTACATTGGGAAAGCACTGAGACAGTTTTAAGCTGAAAACCAGTTCAAAATAATAACCATTTTCTTCCTTTTAAAGTTAGAGTTTGTTGCTTGATATTTTTCCTATGCAAGCAATTGTATTTCTTCTTGACATAAAGCATATGCATAAACATAATTTGGCTAAATCTGAGTCCAAACCTTCAATATGAATGCAAAGAGAGATTTAGCACTGAACCAAGTAGAGTTAGATCCTCAAAACAAAATTTTTACACCTAGTCTGCTACAGACAACATTAATTGTGCAAGGTCTATTGAGTTTGGAGGGATGACTCATGATAGATAAACCCATTCATCACACTATATCATCTTTGCTATACAATGGAATGAAGATGAAATTGTTTGTTTAGCTGCTAATTGTCCCAGAACTGGCATTTCATTTCTTGCTATCACAACTAGCTCAACAAAAACACTGTGCATTTTACATGAATCAGAAATAAACTTTCCCCTCCCAACTTATTCATAAGCATTGCTAATTGTACTTACTTAAATGTTCCTTGTTATTCAGTAATTTGAATAAAATCTTAAGAGGTGGCATCCAGGAACTTTAATTTAAAAAAAAATAATAAAAGTCTTCTGTTGCTATTATTTTGGAGATATTTTACTTTGTCTCGAAAAAAATCGCTCACATTTCAAAGACTGCTGGAAGTTCTTGTCCTTCCAGAAACCATAGAAATTTTCCAAATATTTTTCATGCTATTGTTTTGTGCTATTAATTTCATTTTAAATTGCATATCATCTTGTGCATTTTTGTCAGCAGAAATCAAAGCCTTTCATTTAGGCTAGAATTTACTATTCTTTTCTAAAAGAACCACACTTCTCAAAGTAAACTGACTTCTATACAGTGGTGATAATTTCTTTTATCCCTATTTAGATTTGATAAAGGCATTATGCAAATTCTTATTTGCTGTAACAAAAAAAATGATTTTAATATTAGGAATCATCTAAATAGTCTATTACAAATTATCACAATAGTTATTCTTACCTGTTGTAAGAAAGAGGGTTGATTATTAAGAATATTGCAAGTGCTATAGTCCAAAAGTTAGTTGTTATATTTATAACCCAAATTAAATTTGTGGCAGGCTGAGTCAATTTAAAATCTTATTTTAATAATAATAACCTTTCTCCACCATTTATTTTTTACAGTACAATTGGACAGATGAGATGCAGACTTTGGCAACATTAGTCACTGTCCCAGAGTAACAGGCAAATTGCAAACTTTGGTATATTATAGCAGATGCAGAAATTACTATTGTATTTGTGGTTTTCCATTTAGTTTCCCATAACTTTCTCATGCTTGCATTTCCAAGGACTTTCTTTAGGTCTCACCTATGTTTATAAGGGCTTTTTTAATTCCAAATGTAGGTTTCATAGAAGATAAAGAAACAAAAGGAAAAAGGTGAGGAAAAAACACCCCCACATCAAACCAACAACAATAAAAAAAAACTTTGGAAGATACAGTATTCATGTTATTAAAAAAAGGGAAATATAGGAGACTTTAAAAAAAAAATTTCATAGAGATCTCTGTAAAGAATTAAATTAATCAATGAAGCAACCCTTGTCAATAGTTTTCCCAATTGTTCTTAGCAAAAACTAGCTATGCATTGGGAGCCCATACAATAAAAATACAAGCAGTTGACAATATTTGCAGGGAGACTGGAAATTCTGAAAAGATGTCCCCGTGCAATTCATGTTTATTCAACCTGACAAATCCACATGAAGTAGGAGAAATATTTCATTTTTTCATGATTCTTTACACTCCTTTGTAATACACAAGCAGTGTGACTCTAAAACCTACTTAAAACCTAATACTTTATGCACACATCTTGCTTTGGGCACCCTGTTAATGGGTGTTATGGAAGTGAAAAATATGTACAGACAATTAAGAATAGATTTATCTCAAAAATTAATGTTTTATCTTTTTAATTGATGCTATGAACATAACCTAAGCTTCCATCACAACCCATAGATATCAAGTTAATACCACCAATAGAGCCAAGAGGGTGATTCAGATCCAAAAGCAGTTGTCCGTGGCATGATTCAGTTTGTTAAGCACATGTATTTATTACCATTTGAGATTTTTTGGAAACATCTTCCCTTATGGTCAGCTTCTGATGTGGGAAAGCATGATTCTTCTGCAGGTCATGGGTTGTATCTTCTAGTCCTGTGGGGATATGTCAGGTACCCTAAGGCTTCCCCAGTGACATTAGATTGCCTTTGAGGTACCTGAATCCTCCCATTTGCTCTAGTAGGAAATCTAGCCGGTTGACATTCACGTGCAGACACCCAAATTTAAGTTATTTAACCTGATTACTTCACCTTGTATCCTAGATCCCCCAGACAGTAAGCAACCCTGAAATACTTTTATTAGGCAGACGCAAGAGTCAGCCTCACTACCTGGCAGAATTATAGAGATAATCCTCATGGAAGGTATTTCTAGGCACATGAAGGAAAAAACAGGTGACTGAGTATAACCAGCATCAATTTCTTAAGGGCAAGTTGTGTTTTCCTTGCTCTGAATAAATGGCTGGCTCTGTGGCTGAAGGGAGTGCAGGGGGCTGTATTTACCTTGATTATATCAAGGTCTCCATACAGTCTTCCACAGCATCCTGGTAGCCAAACTGAAGAGATAAAGATTAAATAGATGAACTAAAGCTGCATGAAAAAACTGTCTGGACAGTCAGACTCAAACAGTACTCAATGAGTTAAAGCATACCTAGTGATCAATAATAAATCATGTTCCTCAGGAATTAATAAAGGGGCTGATGCAATTTAACAACTTTGACAGTGACCTTGATGTAGGTTCACCCCTTTTAGGTTCTTGCATGACTTCAAACTGGGGGGTCATGATTGATATGCTGGGCAGCTGGGGACATTCTTTTTGAAGAACCTCAGTAAGTTGGAAAAATGGGCTAATAAGAATCTCATAAAGTTCAATAAACAGAAATGCAAAGTCTTGTACCTGGGATGCAACACGTCCATCATCAGTACAGGCTGGGGATGTACTGGCTGGGTAGCATGTCTTTGGGAAAGGACCTGGGATCCTACAGGACAGTAAGATGCCTTTCCAACAACGAAGACTAAATGCCTACTGGGCTGCATTAACAGGAGTGCAGTTAGAGATTGAGGTAAATGGTTATTCTTCTCCATTTGGTGACTGAATTCAGCGTGTGGATCTGGAGTACTGTGTCTGGGTTTGGATTCCTAGTAAAAGAGAAATATCAACAGAGTCTAGCAGAGAATCACCAAGATAGTCGGAGAGACTGAAGAACAGATGTATCAGGAGAGGCTGAAGAAACATCATTTGCTTATCATGGAGAAAGCAAGGGTAACTGAGGAGAAATCTAATTTCAGTCTTTCATTTTCTTTCTTGGATGTGGGCAGTGAAAGTTCAAGAGCTAGAAGCCACAGTCAACAGGAAGAAAAACTCTCATCTTATTCACTGTGACAGGGGTCAAGCACTTGAAGATGCTGCACAGAGAAGCAGTGGAATCCCCTCCCTGGTGATTTCCAAAATTCAACTGGTCAAGACCCTGAGCTATCCTGCTTTGAGCAGGATGTTGGATAGACCTGAGTCACTTGCTCTCCTGCAGTTTCCCCCCCCACAGTAAAATTGAAAATAACAAACCTTTACACCAAAAACGTTTAAAGCTATTTTTCTCCCTCTCCCTTCTGATAGATTTTTACCTATTTCAAAGCTATATCTCTTAACCTGTTGTCCAATAATGAGTTAGTCTTATGCATTCACAGATCCTGATTAGGCAGCAAATGCAAATTTTCAGTATACCCTCCACAAGTCCAAATGCAGACCCTGACTTACAGAATTGCCACTGAAGAGCCAGGAGGGAACAAGAAGAGAATCTTTAATCAAAAAGATAACCTACTCACAAACAAAATGTATAAATTGATTTCCAAACCTCCTCAAAACATTTCGTTGTGGAAAAGAAAGAGAATGATGTACTAATATCTTTTTCAAACTTCTAAAAAAAGTCAGACAACAGATTTATTTTCTTTGTGTCTTCTTTTATTTTGTTTTCTTCCATTTTGGAGTGGAAAGATTCAATTTACAGTAGAGTGCAAGCAAATGAATAGTGAGACTTATCTGTAATACCACCAAGCTAACACTGTAACATGCTTCTGAGAGTTTTCAAGACAACTATTTCACCTTGTTTGATTGTATTACGACATTAGTATTCAGGCCACATTGGCAGAAAGCAGAAAGGGCCATGTTACAGTTTCCATTGTGCTTGTTTGTGAATTGAAGCGTAAGCTGACATCCTGTAGTAGAATCAAGGAATGCAAGCAGCACAGATCATAAACCTGCTTTTCTCAGGTTTCACCACATTAGAATATAAACGCTTGAGGCACGTTTTACTCAATAGGACATTCTACTCTAGTTTTACCTTCAAGAAAAAGATAACTTTCTTAATTTTATTTGCTATTTTAAATATTTCTTTAATTTTGAAGTGAGTAGTGATTTTACAGCCACAACACTGGATGAAGAAGAGCATAAACAGATGCACACTGTGTGTCAGAAGTAACATACCTCACTGAAATAAATTAGAGAATAAACAAGTCCAGCATAGCCAGTAAATATGGTTGTGCTATTCACCTTGGATGTAAGAGGCAGAAATTCAAATGCTGCTTCTTTCAGATTTAGGTCAGGGATTTGAACTTGAATGTTCCTGGATAACTGTCCTAATAATCTGATCACTTTTGAATACTTTTTCCCTTTCCTTCTCATGTACATATTTGTAATGTTCTCCATCAGATACAAGTGGAAGCTGTGATTTTATCAGTTCTAAAGTTTAATGACAGAGCTTTCACCCCTGTATATAAAGCTTTGATTTTGTGCTAGTGAACAGTTTTTGTCTCCTGAAGATTGTAGTTGAAATATAATTCCAACATCTCCATCCACCCATCTCTTTTATTTGTCGGTATCCCACATTGAAGTCAGAATTGGTATTCACTTGGATAGCAGCATATCTAATTTCTGATCTCAGCACAAGCCACTGACTACAAGTTAATTACCTCAACATCATCATGATGTTAATATAGCAGAACTTCCTCCCTTGTGTGCCACAGAGGTTAGCAAGCAATATGGCATTATAGTACAATGGCTTTAAGCTCTTCAAATCTTGACACTCCAAGATCTTCAGAAGCACTCTAGCCTTTGGAACCCAATGCTTACCTCCACAGGGCTGAGATCAGTGTGGGGGGAAGGAGTACAAGTCTGCATGAGGCTTACAACTGGTTCGGCTGCAGCTCTTGTGCCAAAGCAGTGCCTGTGTCTGGCAGCAGGGCTGTGCTGAAAAGCAGCCTGCTGGGCAGTACATCCCGGGTAATGGCACTTACCGAGAAGGGTCTTGCTAGTTTTCGAAGCTCACTCATGCACCCAACTAAAATCTGTGGTTGGCCCCTGGGAAACAGAGGGGACCTCTGTCATCTCTTACTTGTGACCTGTCCCCTGAACACTCCCTCCCTTGTGAAGAGCTTCTGAAGTCTTCAGTATGCACATTTTGTGTAAAGGAATTGTGGTCTATAGTGTCAGGAAGACTGTTTACTATAGTAAACTATTAAGCTAATTGTTGGAAACACTTTTCCTTGGCTGCTGATCTACACTTTGCTGTTTGGCTTCAGCATTGAAATTAACTTTTAGAATTTAAACTACAGCTGAGTACCTTCATTCTGATTCAGAATATTTTAGAGTTATATACACTAGAACAGAAAAAGTTATCTGTGACATATGAGTGAAAAAGTGAGTATGTCTGATGATTCAGGAAAACCAGAAAACTTAAATGTGTCTTTTAAGTCTTGGCTCACAGACAATGAACAAACCCCAAACTGCGCAGAAAATGAGAGCTTTAGTAGTCATTGTCACAGTTACAGGTGTTTTGAGCATCTGAAGTAGTTCATGTCTAAGCCTGTCTTCTTTTTAATACACTTCAATACGTTTTTTAAAAATTGTGAAGATTAAAAGTATATTAAGTAACATCACAGGTCTTAGAATACTGCCAGGGAAATAGTTACTTTTCAATACTCAGTGACTTGAAATAGAGAATTTCTGAAGTTGCACTTCAGTCTGTGTATGTAGAAAAGATGTTATCGGTCTGGCATGTAGGCAAATGACAATGAGCTACTTATACAACAACCTTGCTGCTAGACCAAGAGAGTCTAGTTTTTTTAAAATGTATATACATATATAGATATATATAGAATCAAAATTGTTTATTTTACATAGTTCTTTAGAACTATGCTTTTAGGGACAATAAAAATGGGGGTTAAAGCATCTTGTAACTAGTTTGCTTGGTACTCATAGTGTCTTTTATCTTGCTGATGAGTTCTTGCACATTATGCCTTATACTGGCACTTTACATAGAAAGAATTTTAAATTTTCATTTCTTTGTTGGCATTACTGTCTGGATATTTTTTCATGGTAGCTCCACAGAGATCGATTCAAATTTTCTAGCTCCTATATTGAAATAGCATGTATGTTAGGGGTAAACTGGCAACATAGTTTGTGATCTTCAATTCAGTTCATGAAACAGTTTATGTACTTAACTTGCGCTTTATTATCTTTACCTGAATAATGCCCAGCTCCGTAATCTCCTATCTCTATGGACACTTGACTTTCCATCAATAAAATGTCCTGTGTGCTTGCATTTGCACTGTTATGCAGCTATTTCACAATCGGAGTCCTGAAGGCACCAAAGCACTTATGTAAACTCAGGTCCTTCAATTCCTTCACCTGTTCTTCTTTCTAAGAATATCTGTCATCCAAACGGTCTCCAGCTATTCAAGTCGCCCTCTGATTCCTGCATTTTTCTATAGTTGTGAGACACTTGCCTTCATGTCTACTCTAGACTTACCTTCATGTGTATCTGGTTTCTATCTAATTTAAGGAAGGACTTAAAAATGAAGTCTTTTATAGTAAGAGTGCCCTAACCATTGCTTCATAAGACTTTCTGGAACAGCTTGCTCTCAGCGTTTCCAGTTGATGTTACTCCATTTTCCATGACTCTAAATACTCACCATGGCAGGCAAATAGTGCAATTCAGTAGTAATTATGCAACCATGTGAAATAACTAAATTAAAGTCCATGCTCCAAGTCAATATTTAAAATATTGTACATGGTGGACCAGGTTCAGCACAACAGAATGAGAAATGTTGCAGTTTTGTAGGAGACGGAGAGATCCTGGAGTGTACTTCCAGCTCAAATTCAGTAAAAGAAAAGTTTGTGCAAAGGTAACTCATATATCAGGCACTCCCAGACCACTTTGGTATCAGAGGGGCTGGGAAATCATGGCTTCCTCCTTTCTGTTGGCTGTGAGTGCAGTCACTGAGCTTTAGAATAGAGTTCACATCTGTTGAACTTGAGTGGAGACAAGCATGTCTCTCCAGCCTGATCTAGGTCTGGTAGTTGGATAGTTCTGATAGTTCCCTCTCCTAGGAACCTCGCTTTGGTCAGTTCTGCTCAGCTGTCCTAGCTGTGTCTACTCCCAACCTCTTGCCTACTCCCAGCCTGCTCACTGAGGGGCAGAGTGAGCAACAGAAAGCCTTGACACTCTGTGAGTAATGTTCACCAATGGCTAAAACATTATTCTGTTAATGTCACCAGTCTAAACAGCACAATACAGACTGATGTGGAGAAAATTAACTCCATTTCAGCCAAACCCAGTACATTTGGTGCTTATACCCTTCAGTACGCTGCCTTTTTTTTAGTTTCTTTCTTTTTTTTTTTTCCTTTTGATTTTTATTTGCTTCCATCTTAGTTATTGTCCTGGCTACCTAAATACATGGTGTAATGCTGCAGCATTCTAATGTGATGACTAATTTAGAGCTGGAACTTTTCATCTTTCCACATAATGTGTTCCTCACATCTCTGTGTTCACTTTTCTACATTGATTTAATTTATGATAAATTTGAATATAAAACTTCAGACACCATCAAAATTCTTATAGACTGCTTACATTGATGTGTGTCAAACAAGTGAATAGGTATATAACTGAACACACGTTCAAAATAATCAATAAGCTTCCCCTGCCTAAAGAAATTACCGTCTTACAAAAAGGAACTTATTGCTCAAAAATATAATGTAATTATTTCTGTAACAGATTTCTTAGAACTCAGATACTTGATTCCTCTTGTCAGCTGTACTTACATTCTGGAAACAAAAACCCTAACAAATTCAAAGTTTGTAAGGGAAATTGCTTTTCTTTTTTGCCTTTTGTCTGCCTAACTACTGAAACTAAAAGTGACATAACTGACATCGTGTAGCAAATCATTTTCTGAGCAGGTGGCTTGCAAACTGTACTAATGCTTTTCCTATTAGCACTGAACATAATACTTCCAGTACTGTTAATATTTCATTGCAGTTTTCAAAATATTCCTCTCCCCCCCAAACAAAATAACTGTTCAACTTCAGAAACATCACATACTTGTCAGTAAAATCATACATAAATGTATGTCAATGCCTTTTTTCTAAGCAGGGGCTAAAGTATAGCATATCTGTTTAAATGGTTCCTAACCATCATATACTTTCAAAGCAAGAACAGAAACATAGGTAGTATTTCCAGACAACCTACAGCTCTACAACTATTACTTTCTCTCAGTACACTGCATTAGGTAATTAATCTTCAGTGTTTTGAAATGGTGTTATTACCTTAATATTAGAATTGAAATGTTTCACTAAACATACCTTTATTCTCTTGGACACTGCAGCTGGGAATTCCTTTTCTTTTCCCTACTGCAAGCTCCAGTTCCACAGCTTTGTCTATAAAGCAAACCACTCAATCTGTGCGTAACTTCATTAAAACCTGAGAATTCCATAAAGATACAGGATTCTTGCTTAAGAAATGAAATTGCAAAGTCAGAATCACAGTTCTTGCTTAGCCATGTTCCATTTAGAGTCTTGTCCTAGATCACCATCATTTAATTAATATTTTATATTTCAGGCTGAGAGAAAACTATAGCTATCATTATACTAAAAGACAAAAGAATGTATAAAAATATCAATTTTCATATTGAAGATTTCCTTCCAGATAACAGGCTAGAGATAATTATTCCTTCCTTCCTATAAGTTTTGGGGTTCTTGTTTTAAATTCCTATTATGTCATGTAAATTTCCCTTTTCCTGAGAACAGCTGCCTAATGATTTCAGAACTTCAGCTATTGTTCTATTCTTCAAAAATAAAAAGCTTTGTGATTCAGCAGTATTATCTAACCAAAGGCTTATTACTCAATTATCTCTGTTGTCAAGTCATGGAACAGAATTTTTTTAATTACTTGAAATATTTTTTTGAGAAATGTTAGGGTGACTTTAGGGAAGAGTACAGGACAAAAGTACAGGACAAACTTTATGTTCTTTATAACTCAGTAAAATTGCCTTTTATGTTAATAAAATGGACCTAAAGTTAATTGAGCCCTTTAATGATACAAAGTGTTCTGCGTAGGTCAATGGAAATTTTAGCAGTGATACATTTGGTTAGCTAAGACAGAATAGTGGACCTTCAGGTCCAAATCGTCCAATTTGCAACCAACACCCATGTCCCTGTAGAGCCTTATTGACTTCATCAATTGTTTATAGTTTTTACTTTTATTAGAAATTGTGTAAGTTTTGCTTCTGCTTGCAGAATTTCAAGGGTATGTTTAAGGTGTGTTCTCTGAAAAGAATGCCAGCAGTATCCGAGAACTGTGCCTCAAGGTGTTGAAGGTTTTAAAGGCTGATAGTCACATCAGACTGCAGATATCAAATGCAAGATCATGAAACCTTTATAAAACAGGTATGGTTTTGATTAATAAAATAAATCAAACTAAGTGCTGTTTTATGACCTTTAACCACTACTCAGGGAAAGCTAACGCTGTTGGCTGACAACAAGCCTATCTTTCCTGTAATGGCAGTTATTAAATCCATGAGAAATCAAGTCATTCTCCAATTCATACCAATTAATCACATACCTTGGGTAAGTGGAACTAAAATCCTGCTTTCTTATCAGGACCCATAGTAAAACATAATAGTTGCACCAGGGATCAGTTTAGAAGTAAAACCAAGATTTTATGCAAAATTTCTTTGCTTTTTGTTACTTGTGGTCCAACCTGGTTTGAACTTAGGAAAAAGCTTTCAAGTTCTGCTTTTGTGATATCCATGAAAGTTTGAAAAAATTGAAGCAAATATGTTGTGGTCTTTTAAAGCATCTGACATTAGTGAAAGATAATATCATGAATGGAATGTAATACAACAAATGCTCTGGAAATAAAACATCATACTCTGACTGAGTCACTCCACCAGAGCACCTTTTGCACAGATGGAGCTTGCACTCTCCTCCGCCCAGAGGCCTGGAGTAGTTTGCAGTCCTTCATCTCAGTAGCAGCTTACCTGATAGGCAGCTTTGCTCTGAGTGGCTACTTCCACTTCTCCCAGGCTAGCTTGGCTAGATCGACAGTTCCTGGCTGCTGCAGAGCACAGCCCTCACCTGGTTTCTACCACCACACTTCTGAAGATCTCAAAACCCTGACTAATAAGCCTTTATAATCCTCTGGAGACCTCAAGCTGCTGAGTAGGTTTGCACAGGCAACAGCTAGCTGGGATGACCATCAGGGCTATAGCCTAAGCCTGTGGGTGAGCACAGCAGGCAGCAGCCCAACAACTGGCAGCAACTGGCAGAGTGTACCACCCTACTTGCACAAACTGTGAAGCAAGTTGCCATGCCTTTCCTCTCAGACACTATTCATGGAACTGCTGGTCACTGGCACACCCCAGGGGCCAGTTAGATGCAGCTTCGCATGGTTTGAACTGACTACGGGACAGCCAGCCTCCAGAGACCTCCCAAGTCTCACACTCTTTTCAGCATGCAGCAACTGCCCCTGCTGCTGCTGCTGCTGCTGCTGCCACTAACATGGAACTAAAGCATAAACCAAGAGATATTGTGGAGCTGGAAGTATTTGATTTAAACTATTTTTGCAAGTTTCTTATAAGAAATAACAGCAATACAATGAAATTAAATTATAGTGGTTATTTTTAGCAATAATGAGATGCACAACAAATGCCTCAAAGTGCAAAATTAATGTAATATAAACATGTGATTAGATTCTTTTTAAACTAAAATAAACAACCACTAAAACAATTTGTACTAATACTTGTAAACAACTCCAAGATCCCATAGGATAAAAGCAACTATACAAATGTAAATTGTTATGCTCACCACAATCCTGGCTAACATAAATACTGTGCAGAACGTTACTACAAAGGCATTTTGAATACAACTATAATATATTCTGAAAAATTTATCATACACACTTAGTCAATGTGGATTTTGGACAAAACATCTATTGCCTATTATCCTAAAAAGGGTGTTTTAAAATACATGACAAATTTTCCAATAAATGATCCATCACAAAAGTCTTGCGGCTAATCATAGGGCTTTCTACAGCCACAACAGAACAGACCCACAGCTACTGTTGTGCCACATAAAGGAGAAGGCATACTCAGTGCCAGCCAGGGCTACTGAAATGAGGGAGATATGCACTTCAGCTTTCTTAAACAACTATCTGCTATCTTCTACCTGGACTGATTGTACATCAATCAGTCATTAATTTTTATACATTCTTCCTCAAACAGCAGCATTTTAAAAAGATGCCCATGGCTCTGCTTTAGATGTCTGTACACCTGCATGAAGGCTTGACTCAGCCCAATCTTTTAGTCTTACTTCAGTTGACTTTAAAGTGCATTTAAGGCAGAACTGCACATGCTTTACTGATTTAAGTATGGATGTGCTGGTATATAGACAAAGTTTCACTTCCTCTCAGTTGCCATCACCTAAACCCCACATTTTACCTCTTATCATATGTGCTCAAAGCATACTTTTCATACAGGAATTATTTACTTTAAAGAAGAAAAAATAGGGGGGGTGCGGTGGTGAAGTAAATATCTATAGTGAAAAGCAAGAAAGATTTTGAAAAACAGAGAATGTGAGTTAAATCCTTACAAACAGCTAACAAAACATGGCCTTGGAAGAAGTAGACGCCCTAAATAGGTCAAGCTGAAGCACAGCAAGATAAGCTCAAGGAATACCAAAAGGTTAATGAGACTAAACAGAAAGTTACCGGAACTATGTGTGAACTATCTAATTAGCACACAAAAAGATCCATCCTCTGGCAAAGGCAGCCTCCTACTAACAAAGCCGCCTCCCCACAGAACATGCTGGTGAAAAAAACAGAATGCTGTATCTTTAAATGGAGACAAGGCTCAGAAGAACCAGTGAAAATTAAGTGTGAATAAACGTAATTGTAAACAATTCTTCAAAGTGTATAATAGGTTTTACTATGTGTTAAGAGGATTTGTGGATTCGCACCTAGCACCCATCTCTGCTATTGCAGACATGCAATAGACAAATATCTCAACTCTGTGTGTGGATCAGCTCTCGCACACCCAGTGAAGAACTCAGATTTGGGATAATATTTTGGCTGGATAGAGTCAGGCCACACTATATTACAGCTTGTTTTTAAACCTCTGTATTTAATACAATTAAATATTTTGCTAGTGAATTTGCATAAGCTAAGCTTCCATGCAAAACAAAACCACCAATAACTCCAAAACTCCCCAAACAAAAATCTACAGCTAAGTTACAAACCTATGGAAGTATGGGCTTACAATAGAAATGCTGACACAATCAGCCATAGCCATGTGGACACAGCAAACTGTAATCACTCCCATTAATAAAGACTTGAAATGGCTGTGTGTTTCACAGAACTGATTGTGCAACCTGGTTGTAATTTGTTCCTTTACTACTGTTTCAAAATGTTCCTGATTACAGAAAAATATTATGTTTTGGTTTGGTTTGGGATTTTTTTTGTTTCTAGCACTCACATATTTTCTCTGATGCAGCTTGATTTGTTGTCAGTGCTTGCAATTATTTCATTGTTAATATTACAGATTGCTACCTTTTCTCTTTGAGAACACAACAGTGTAACTGAACTAAGAAATTTCTTTCCACCTGTACCTGAGCTGCTTTGGGTTCCTTAGTCACTTCTCGCTTAGACACATTCACATTTCATGGCCACCTTTTTCACCTACTAAAGGACACAAGAGATTGCGTACACGTTCTTTCCTTCCCAGCGCCTACTGTTTACAATGCAAGCAGCCAAGCGGAGGAAAAGTAGCCATTCTAAAACTACAACTTCTGCATATATGCAAGTGGTTAATGAGATGATGAAAAGAGATGGAAATGGATAGGACTGAGTATGAACACCACCACAGGTTCTGTGATACTCTTTTGAGAAATCTTATTGGCCAAGTATAAGGCAAGCACAGATTACTTCTCCCCTCTTTCTGCAACAGAGAAAATATATTTTGTGTGCAAGAATTATAACCTGCTTCTTGCTTTCCACCTCAGGAAGCACAGCTATGTACAGCCAAGGTTTCTGGAAGAGTCAGAATTAGAACCTTACTGTGTGGAAACACCAGTTCCTTTGGTTTGTGAAGTACCTGAGCTGACGCATCTAGGACGGCCTTTTTCTCACATCAGTGAACACTCACTTAAGAGTGTCCTACAAGTGCCCACAAAGATGATGCTGAGTTATCCAGTTCGTTGAAGCAGCGATTTCTGTATTTTACTTTGGTAGAAAATAGAAATCATGTGTTCTTCTTCTAAAGTATTACTGTTAAATCATCCTTGGGATCATTTTAGTTGTAAATTTTTTTTAGTTCATTTCTTATTTTACAGCCATATTTTGTCACTAGACATAGTTGCCAGCATTTTATTAAAGACCATTTTCCTTTCATGTTTGTGATAGAGAGTTGATCCACCTCCCATTACACTTCTTGGGCATCTGTTGGATTTAATAAGAGTTGATTCAAATCCGTAAACAGCAGTCCTGGTCACTGCTGTCCAGCACTACACAGTATGCAAACAAATTATTTTCATTGAGATGAGCAACTACTGTGCAACACCACTACAAACCTTTACATGTAATATGAAAAAAAGTAGTGTAACAGGTTTTGAAATTATGTAATATCACCTTTAAAATAAACTGAGGAATGATAATTTACAACACTTAAAAATATGACCCAAATTGCTCTTCAATCACTCTGTGCACTGAGGAATTATTCATACATTTATCACAAAATGCCAGAAATGTTGTCTGACAGTTTAGGTCCTCTCCTGTAAACGTCTTCCCCAGCGAGCATCCTTCTGCTTCTTTTGGACTCTGAGACCTAGGTATGTATCCACCTGGCCTCTCCATAAATGGGTAAACTCCATCCAAGATAAAAGACTTGTGGAAATGACAAAGTGGTTTTCAGCTAAAGAGTTTCCAGTGGAGGTGGTGTCTCCACTAGAAAGGTCACCTGTGTAAGTAGCAGAATAGCCTAAGCAAGCTTGCTTTTCTTAGTCACCTTTTGTAGAGCACCTGCAAACCATCCAGACTTAAGAGCAGCCTTTGACTCAGATTACTAATGGGAGTTTGGCAGTGTGCCAGCTGCTACTATAGGACAGGATTTAGAGAATCATAGAGCAGACTTGAACCTGACTGTAAAATACCAAGGTGTCATATCTTGGAAATGCAACACAAGAAAATGAAATTGACTGGAAGATCTAGAAGTCTTGGTAAAACTCTTTGTATGACATGATTAGTATCACAGAAATTTCGGGGAACAGTTTTTTTATTTGGGGTGTTGAAATTCCAGGAAAGACAGGTAAGGAAAGAAATACTATATAGATATTAATCATGTTTATGTCTGGAGTTTAACTTGAGAGGCTAATATTCTTTGTCCTGATAAAAGAAAAAACAAGAAGAATGGAATAATGACAGTAATCCATGCAGACCTCTGCTGAAGGGTTCGAGGAAGCATTTCTGAGCCTATTCAAAACTTAGAATGTGGTGATAGCAGAGAATTTTAACCAAATATTTGCTGGAGATGTATTATGACAGGCTATAGATTAACAATCATGCTCATGAAATGTGCTGGGAACAAACTTTATTTAGGAGGTTAGAAGGGGACCAGCTAATCTAGATTTAGTTCTGCCTAACAGGAAGAATTGATTGAGATGCCAAAGGTGCAGTGTAGTATGGGGTGAAAGTAATCACAGAATGATAAATATCCTTATCCTAAGGGAAAAAAGTGTGACAGAAGAACTGAAAATAATGTACTTTAAGAAGTCAAGCTTTGACAGCGAACTCTGGAAACTCATAAGATAGGTCACTTGGAAAGGTGATCTGAGAGATAAAGGAATGCAGCAAATGTGGCAGTTACTGAAAGAAACCATATTAATGCATAATAGCAAACTAATGCAAAAAGAAGATGGAAAGCATGGTTAAAGACCATTTCAATTACATCAGGGTATCCTCAGTGACCTGAAAAGAAAAAAAAAAAAAATCATATAAAGGTGTCCAATGCCTATGGGTCATATAATTGAGTAAGATTAGAAAGGAAGGGCCCATCCTTGTAAGGATAAATCCAGAAATGCAACAGAGCATATGTTTCAATTAGAAAGAGAAATAAAAGAAAGAAAATCAGGTCCTAAAATTGCATAAGAGGAAAATGAAAAGAAATACAGGTCCAAGACTAACTGGGAAAGAAGAGAAAATAACAGCAGAAGCTTTCAGTTCTTTGTTGAAGTCTAAGTTGAAACTAGATTGCAAAAGTTATGTTTAACAAGCAGATGTTCTAATTCTGAAAAGACCAAGTCAAACAATACTTTGCTGAGATAGTTGTATTTAAGTTACAAGTGCTTATCAAAATCACTTTACAATGTGTGGCACTGTGTGAGAAATCTGAAACATTAATGGTACTTTTATAAAATGCAATGAGTATGAAAAGCATTAGAGGACTGGAAATGGAAAAAAAAATATCATAAACCTTTTTTTGAAAGTGCAAGAAAAGGAGGGACAAGAAAGCTCTAAACTAGTCACCTTTGGTGCTAGAAAAATTCTAGAACATACCATTAACCAATTGCTACATCCATTAAAAAGTGGTTGAGAGATATATTTAAAGTCCTAACTAAAATTATCAATAAAAGTACATTTAAGCTAAACCAAAGTCAGTATGTGTGAAAGGCTAAGATGTGGATACAGAGTACCCTAATTGACTATAATGGGGCAGTGGAGCAAAGCAAGACAACTGGATGTCAAGCACTGTTTGACAGAATTTTTCTCTCAAGCCTCTACAACAGAGAATACAATTATTCAGCTCTGCTTCAAACTGGTGATCCCTTGGTTGCCATACCACAGTCAGTTTTAGGCACTATATTTTAAGAAAGGAAAAAAGTGTCTACAGGAGGATAACATATAGCAAGCATGTTAGAGAGTGTGTGAAGCAAAAAATAATCAAATTGTCTTTGCTGGTGGCAGGAAGTGGGAAGAATTAGTCTTCTAATTATAAAGGGCTGCTACGAAGAACTAATGAAGACAGTAGAAAAGGCCGAGTAAAAAACCGTTCAATTTGTAACAAAAAACCTATAGATAAAATATTAATTTTCTTTTTAATGTTATGAGGCAGTGTAACAGACTATTTCAGGATGTTATAAAACTGCTTCCACAGTGGTTTTCAAGAGCAGATTAGAAAAACATTTGTTAGGATGGCTTTGCTGTAAGATGATGACCCATGTGATTTTTCAAGGTCCCATCTAATCTTAGAGTTGTATGATTTTACTTCCCATTCATTTTGTGTTAGCATGAGTGGAGTACGTTTTGTATCTAGAACACAATAAAGAGCATCAGATGCTTTTATGCAATATATTTTATGCCACTGCTAACGTTTCATTAGTGGCTGTATACTGCATAGGTACAATATTCAAAAAACAGTCTTCAAAACAGAAAAGTGGAGAGTCTCTTCATTAAATAATAATTATAGAATTATACAGAAAGAATTGTATTCAGATTTTAAAAAAGCATTTCACCTATACCCTTTCTAAACAATCAGCCATTTGTTGCTACATTTACTGTTTAAACAATCAGATTCAGAAATGTTCTACATAGTAACTGTCACAGCTTGATGATAAAGACAGTATATTTTTGTACTGCATACTAAATTATGCTTTAAAAAAGTTCTTTTGAGTTAACTATTTTAGGGGTTGTTTTGTCAGAAATTAAAATATATGATTATACAAGACAGCTGGGTGATTAACATTGGGGCCTGAATGAAGTCTCTTCTAAAATTCCGAACTACTGCAATGCAGCCATCTGACGTATGTTCTATTGTAGTTACAGATCAACATCTTCCTAGTGTTAAGCCAAACATAAAAATTAAATTCTAACATATCTCTGTCTTTAAACAAGTGGGTTTAAAGCCCTTGTAAATCTAGGCTCAAATTCATGACACAAACCAACTATATTCTTTATATTAGAGGATTACTTTTACCAATTAAAATGAAAAGAAAAAGGTCAGGGTATTTTTAGAAATCTAGTTAATTGACTAAACTGCTATCTGGCAACTACAGTCTTACTCAGCTCCCTCCAGTAAAGCTATCAACCTTTAGTCACAACTCATTTGTCTGAAGAGTCAGTATACAACTGGCTCTACAGTGCTGTTCTTTGTAACTGATTTCACATGCTGACACATGTTGGCTGCAACTTCATTTTGAGATAACACCAAATGTGTTCAAAAATTAGCTGAACAATTAACTTCCATGATACTAGTGGGAAAAATAGCATTTCTTGATTCAGGTTAGCATAATGAACTGTAAAAAACTGTAGCTCTTCATGAAGGTACCCTGAAGAAAAATGGTGGTGTTACTATTGAGAGAAAAAAAATGGGGTGTCTAGGTATCTATAACTTTAGCAGAAGTCAAGTGCTTTTTATAGCATATAGAAATTTGAGGGGAATGGAGTGGTGCGGTTGCCTGAACATAGTGATCTGTACCGGTTTATATGCCATAAAGTATATCCCTGGCCTCCAGCTGCAGCTGCAGTATGGGCCTGCAGTATGACATGTGCCATAGGTCTCACTTGGTATATCTTAACCTTAGATATGCCAGGGTGTGCAAATAATGTTTAATATTTCTACATTAACATAGTGATGTTATTACTTCTTAAAGCTACATTTGTACCTGATAAATAAAATGTTTACTCTGACACAGGTTTTTCTTACCCTCTAATATGTTTTGATTGGCCTACAAAATTCTTTTTTTTATCTTTCTAACTGTTCGGAGAACTTGGGTGTTTTGGAGTTTTTAAAAGGAATGTGTATGTTAATATCTGTTCTATGAAGTAAATTAATTGGCTTTGAATAGTGACAAAGAATTGAAGATGTGCTATTTGACTTTACATACAATTAAAAGGATTTGGAAACTTAACTGTTTTCAAATGTCTAATTACTTGTGATTTTTGGGTTTGGTTTTTTTTTTAAGAATTTATAAATATTTATCCTTGCATGAAAAATACTGACCTATTAATGGAAATCCTCTCTAACAGTGCTTAAATTTTGGCTATATTTTAAAATTACTTTTTAAATGTTTTACCTGAAAGAATCTATACGAGGAAAAATAACCAAAAAAGTCTATGTCATATTTTTAAAGTTCCCATAAAAACATTTAAGTAAGTTGATCAGGTTTATTGAAAGTTCTGTGCCTGATTTATTTACTCATCCTGCAACTCAGAGCGGGATTATTGCTAGAATATGCTTTATAGGACTCTTTAAGAACCATAGAAATTTGATTGAGTTAAAAGAAAAAATAAAATACGATAGGTATGTTCATTATTTTACCTGGCAAAGATGCATGTGAAATTAACAGGAAGGGGGAACTGGACAGTTTATGATTGCAAGTAAGAATATAATTTTATTGAAAGATCAACTATCTAAGTAACTTTCTGTATCTATGGGACTCAATGTTTCAACAAACGTGAACAAGGATGATAATCAGTAGCAGTGCTTGATAATTCATGGTGAAATTTTGAGGGAAGGATAAAAAATGTTAATCATTCAAATCTATATAGGGTTGCCGAAAAAATAATATCTACCTTTCCATGTCTCTGTATACCTCAGTATCTCAAGAGATGTTGAAAACAGACATGAAAAAGATTATAAAGTATTTTTGATTACAATTTAATATTTACTTCAAATGCCACCTCCTTTTTTTCCCTCCAGAATCTTCTTGCATCAGATTTCCGATTTAAATTTCTATGCAACAGATTTTGAAATTTTAATTAATTTATACATTTTTATTTGTAAAATTGTAAAAAAATCTGGGTCAGTTGGAGTTAATTTGCTTATGGAAGAAAAGAAAAGAAATGTCACTCTATTCCATTGCATAATGAAATTACCATGGCTGGGAATCCCCAAAGCAGTCCTGAGCATGAAACAATTTCTCCCCCTTCAGGCCCACCTGCACAACTGAGCCATTCCCCTCTCCCCCTTCTTCCATCAACTTCCTTTAGCTGAAAACATGCATAAAGGACTAAGATGGAGACTATTCTGAAACTTCCCAAATGCTGTTTTCTTCCAAGTTAATGTAACAAACAATTTTTTTGCCAGTTGGCACTAATGGAAACTTCAATCCTATGTAAATCTGAGAGATAGGCACATCCGTTTAATTGTAAAGGCAGAAACCAGAAGTCTGAAATGTAATTGTTCATGTTGTGCAAGGTTCTTTAGAGGTAAGCGAAAATGAAATATTGACATATGTTGCATGAGTAGGGTTCACAGACTTTCTGGAATTCACAGTTTCTAGAAAATCAATGTACGCATTTACTTGCTTCATCTGAAATAAAAAAACCCAAACCTTTGAGACATTAAGCTGTCACAATCAAGGCAGAGTCAAATCACAGATCTTGATTGCTGTACTTAATACTTCCTTTCATTTGCTCCAGTTTATCTTTGCCTATCCTATTCTGTGTGATTAAATACTCTTGATCACTCCTGAGCTCACACTAAGCATCACAAGGTAAAGCTATTCAGGATCAACACTCACAGAGAAAGCACTTGCCCCAAATTAAACTTTTTCCATTATATCTGGACCTCTGAAGGTAACATATTTTCAAATGAAGACATAATTTATTTATTTTTTTCACTAGCACTAGCAATTTATAGAAACAAGCACAATGCTCATTCTGAAAATATTTCAGTGCAATTGTTTTGTCAAAGGTCAGGAAGGGAGGTTTAACCTTCTTTTGTAACTTAAAAGTTCTATTCTTATACTTCTTCTTACTTGCTTTAACTTAATGCTTTCTTAGTGAGAAAGAAGGTCAAGAAGCAGTAAGTTCACAGAAGAAGCCGGAGGATTTTTTTTTTAAAAATATACTTTGAAAGGGATCTTTGTTTATTGTTGCAGAGAAAAACAAAGATCCTGTTTGGTTGGTTGGTTTGAGGGTGTTTGCAGTTTGGCTTTTTTTGTTGTGTTTTTTTGTTTGGTTGGTTTTTTGTTTTGTTTTTTTGTTTTGTTTTGTTTTTTAATTTGAACACCTATTATGCATTTAATGTCATGCAAACATTAGTAGAAGTGGGGTGTGAAATGGAAATGGACTAAGACCTGAAGCATAGGGCAACCTCTGTCTGCTAAGCCTGGTCATTCATGGTTGGCAATGTAGTTTTTGTGTTTCTGCCAGGCAGCAAGACAGCTTTCTCAGGAGGGGCTGAAAGGGCCAACACTCCCTCTCCTTTGGAAGAGTCTTTTCCACCACTGAAGATGCCACCTTGGATGCAACAACTCTGACTACACAGGGAGGTGAGAAAACCCTTACTTCCTAGGGTGTCACCTGCCAAATTACAAGGTGGGCTGTGAAGAGCAGCTCTTACTCTCTTTTCCGTGGTCTTGAATGAGCCTGGGTTTATCACTTTGCTTAGAAGTGCACTGCCCAGGAGGCAATCTGGGTAGAAAAGTGGCTAATTCTGGATTGCCACACAGGATGACTGGATCATAGGAGCCTGTATTTCCAGACCAGAATGCTTTTGCCATATGTTCAGGACCTCACACTATTGAACGAGGCACCGTAGCAGAATGAGCTGTGTAGACCACACTTTCAGATATAGGCTTTGATAGTGCTAAGGCTCATTTTTGATACTGCTAAGGCTCAGGGTTTGGATTGTCTGGATCATAAACTTACTAGCAGTGTGCTTCCAATTCCTAACAGTAAAGTAGGGGTAAATACAATACCTTGCTACCTTGTGTATTTAGACAGTAAACTCCTTAGGAGAGACTTTCTCATACTCCCAATTTGTACACTCACATTGACATTCTCAAAGTAAACACAAAAAGGCCCTATAAATATTGTCTGCTTTTGGTGCCTTATTGGTTTCATCTGGTTCCCGTGCTAAAATTGAATTTATTGTGACTGCTGCTACAAATTCTTTTCCCAGCAAATCAGTTGTTGATCAAATGTTTATGCCAGTTTCTATCATATGATGCTCCAAGGAGTCTGGACTGTTTTGCCAGTTTTCTGGACAGAGTGAATTTTGCTTAAATGATTACATTTCCTTGACTTCATTAAATTAAGAAGTTTTACCTGGATAACCACTTTTCTTCAAACAGTGAAAGCAAAACTTGTAGCTAAACTTAGTTAACAATAGCACTACTTCATTTTACTGTTCCACAACTGTTTTCACTAGTGCAGGAAAGAACATTCTTACATATTTGTTTCCATTTTAGGATCTAAAGTACGTAAGTACGATAGGCAATATTTCCTCCATGAATCACCTTTCTTTACCATAGATTTTTTTATAGCTTGCCTGTCTTACACACCATTGTAACAGTAATTTTTAATAATTTCATTTTCTAACACCACCTGCTTAAAATGAAACACCTGCTCTCCGTATTGATTTCAATTCCTCTTCATTAGGATTTTTCCTGCATGTCTTTCCCATACTATTAGAAACAAATATTTTCGTTATAAAGATTTTTCAACATTTAAAAATACCTCAAATGTTACCTCATTATAATTGTTGTAGTATACATTTTCCTTACAGAAAGTAGTATCTTTAAAACTTCCTTAATTTTTAATTTGTTGCCCATTCTTTTTTTTTTTTTGTAAATAGTGCAAATATTATATTGAAAACTGTTTTTCATAACTTGTTCTCAGATCCAAAATCTATTTTTAATATATTTATAAATTCCCCGTTTTTCTCAAACCTCTAGTTCCTCTTGCACTATTTTAGGATTAAAATCTTAATTTTTATTTATTAATGAACAATGAGCAGAGAAACAAATCTTTTCTTTTTAAGACAAAACTTCATTACCTTATCATGACTGACGCTTGTAGTGGACTGAAGAAATAATATTAACAGGCTTTTTTGTTTTCTTTGTATTGATTTGATTTTCAACCAGACAAATTTCCTCATTTGTTGTAAATGAAAAAGTGATTTTTCAGTTGCCACCCAATGCTCCTCACTACTGTTTGGTTCCAATAAATCTATGGTTATAGATTAGAATACTAATAATTTGATCAAATTGTAAAAATTCAGCATAATGTAATTTAGACTTAGATTTCTGAAGCAACCTATACGATTTTCTATACCTCTAAGGCAGCTCTGAGAATTTAAACTTAGTTCATACTTGTACTTTTCCCTATTTAAAATTGGAGACTTTATTTTTTGAACCTTTGACAACTATTTTTATGTGGAATTTCTGGGTCAAAAATTGCAGTCCCAGTCATTTTGAATTGAAGCATCACAGTCTCCCCTTTCAAATTTAGTTTTTGTTTGTTTTGCTTTAAAGAAAACATGTAAGATGAAAATATATGTGCCATTTCCTTTGGATAAAACTGACCATAAAAACACTGGTGCAAAGCCACAGATATGTTTAAACTGTAAACTAATGTCACTAGTGTTGGCTTAAGGGGTTATGATAATAAATTCAGGCTATAGTACAATGTGAGCCTGCACTGATTTTTGCAGAACACTAAAAAGAGATTGAATGAAACCAGGGAATTTGCACATGCATTAGAACCACTACAGGTTTCAAGGTGTTTCAAACTAGGGCTAGGATCTTATCACTGAGAATTTACAGGTCTAGTTTCTGCATTCCCACTGCATTTCAATTAAACATACAGAAATGTAATAGCCCATGATATGAACTAGAAACTGATAAACGTTTTGCAAATGCCTTGTCTGTCTTGAGTCCCACAGATCCCATAATATACATAACAGACTGAAAGCAACCTGCATTTCTGCAGACGAGTTAGCTAGCTTTGTTCCAAGAATGTGTATCTTTGAGTCTCATCCAACTCACAATCAGCTGATATTTTAATCAGAGTTGAGGTAGATAGTTTATATATATATGGGCAGTTGAACCTAAAGCCATAGTTTGCATTTATTTTTTCTTGTCTCCTCTTGGAAGAAATATCTTTCCCACTTAGTTATACTGCATTCTGCTGATAAGGGGGAATATGAATGACCTGCAATATTATGTCTCAGTGGAATCTTGTATCAACAGAGGAAACAATATATTTTGTTGATATACTAACAAAAAGTTCAAAATTAAATCTATGAACATCCTTATGTGTAAAATCTGTCTGCAATATTATACATGGAACATTGTATAGAAGGATACTCAGGCATCTATAAACCCATTTCAAGCCTGTAACTTGAGTTTCTGAAAGTGTACAGTTCATTAAACCGAAGACCCCAGGGAGACAAATATTTATACTTGTATATATGTATTTATCCATGCATATATATACATGTTAATATATAAACAGCTAGACAACCAAAGGACCCATTTGCGATTAAAAAGATCAATTTTTGGCTCCCCCGGTCTCCTAGGTACTCCATAGCACGATAAGGATATACTTCCATTAAAAAAAAAAATTATGAAGGAATGATTGAATGAAAAGACTGACGAAAAAGTTCTGTTTGAGTCAAAGAAGGGAATAATAGGCATGCAACTGGCTTAGAAAAATAATGAAATGGTAGCTGAGAGATGGATATTTAGAGAAGTGGGCACTGGTAAAAGAGGAATGTTCTATACATTGTAAGCACATTAGAATCAAAGTAATGCTGTTTGTTCACTAAAATATATTTGCTTGACTATCGATATGGTTTTCTTAGTAAGATCAACAGTTTAGACACTGATATAAATTTCCAAACAGAAAAAACATTTTACATATCTATGCTAAAACATTACTTTAAACAGCATGTTTTTATCTAAAAAGAAACAACTTTGTGTTATGAACCCATCACCAGAGAAAATGATCATAAGAATCCAAAAATAACATGGACTAAATACTGACATTTTCTTATCTGGTTGTAGTTTCCAAACTGGTGGAAATAAAAAGAAATAAGCAAAGAAAAAAATCCCACAAAGTTATTGTAAATGTGAAAAGTAATATGGATTGTCATGTGGTTGTAAATATGAAACTTTGAAAATCACATCATGAAAGCTGTTAGAAACATGGATAAAGATACTGAAATTAATATGATTCTTTACAGTCCTATGGCTTGGAACTTATCCCTCAGTCATTCTCACATTTTAAGTTCTACTTGTCAAGCCCCAGCTCTGAGTCTCCTAAAGTTTTGTCTGTTTGATTCACTATGAATTGTGATTACTGTGAATTCCTCAGCATTCTGTTGCATGTACCAAAAATATTTGAGTTCAGAACACAGCATAACATGTGCAAGCGTATTGGTAAGATAATTCCTTCTCTGTGTTTCCAATCTCCTTCATTTGCTCCGTATCTTTTGGATTATGTCTTTATATACACTTTTTAATGTCACGTTTTTCTGCAATTGAATGGTCTCTTCTTGTTGATTTAGTAGTCACTTAGTTCCCAGCCAAAGAATGGAGAAAATAGACACTGAATTCTTACAAATGCTGTGCTATCCATCTCAAGTGGTCTACCACAGGTTTTCATCTTATCACATTCCCCTCAACCTTTAAAACATGGCTTATATTCTCAGCTTTATATCTTATATATAACTGGTAAAATAAATGCTGGTGCTGACTGGAATGAAAAAAGCATTTCTTCTTTCTACACTTTATATGTGCCCTTCATTGCATTGCTCTTTATTTTAACCTTATTCATCACAGAGTAATTGTGGACATTACACTGCCGTCATTCAGCTAAACAATTACACATCTAACACATAGGCTGTCACCTCTGCTTGTATACATTAGCTTCTACAACGAAAGATGAGGTGATCCAGTGCAAGGTCATGTCCTCTGCAACGTCTGCAGGTCTCAGTACTGCACAGCTCTGCCAAGACCCACCAATATCATCCTGAGATTTAGGACTGTGTAATTGCTAAGCCAAGCAGTGATGCCAATAGTCAAACAGTTCTGTCTCAGTGTGTTTAAAACCTGTGCCCTGGTTAAAGAGTGCACTGCCCTACCATTCCCTCTTTGTTGCATCATATGGACAGAGAAAAAAAAAATATCCCACTGATTAATCCTTACTCTAACACCTGAAGTGCTTAATTTAAAAGATTACAACATTGGGGGTGGCGGGTGGCGGGGAAGCCTTTAAAAATCTAAATAAACTCCTCCAAGGTTCATTACAGTTAAATTGACAAGCTGAACACACAGCCCTGGCTACTGAGGGGATTGCCACTTGTACTTATATTTGTCCTGTTGTTTTGTTTTTTTTAAAAAAAATATTTAACTGAAAAATTTTCCTCATTTATGAAGTTAGTAGAAATCTGAAAATATGGCTGTTAGGTTAGCAATGTTTATCAATAATTTAACCACAAGAAAGAAAAATAACCAGTAAGTTCTAGTTTTGCTGATCCAGAAACTGTATCTGTGATTACAAAGAAGATACACAGCCTTTAGTAGTAAATAATGAGGACAACATAATAGTAATTGCCCTGCATCATGGTTACTTCTTTGTTCATGATATGATTGTTTTTAATATTGGGCAAGGATACTTTTATTTTTTACAATACTTGGATGTGATTAGTATTCACCCTTGTTTTATTGTACTGTTTCTAGAAGAGTGAGTTTACTAAGGATACGGTTTTTATTCTTTTCATTTTAACATAGAAAATTGGCAAGCTGACTCCTCTTAGTGGGGAGGAATGTCAGTGACATTGATATTAGTTTTTTTATGATAATATCAAACTTAAAAGTTTGCATCCTTACAGTGCTCGACACAGTCTTTACTCAGGTAAACCCTTTTTGATGTCAGAGAATTGCCTAAGGATACCTGAGTAAGAACTTCTGAAGGCAGGGAGCTGTATGCAGTTATGATTTCTAAATAGTTCAAGATTCAGTAGGCTCTTGCAAATAAATAGAATTATTTTCATTGCCTTTAACAGGGTTTTGGGCAAGCCTGGATGGTTACGCATTTGCATAACCTCGATACTCATGTGGATAATCTCATTGCCATTTCCCTACACCGCTGAGAAACATCAGCTTTAATACCTGCACAAACTGAAAGGCACCTAGAGGGCTTTGCTGAACTTGGCCACCACATGATTTAATTTACAACAACTTTCTTCATTCATGGTGGCAGGTTGCATGACTTTGAATGCACTATACCTCAGAGCCCTTGCGCGCACGCAGTTCACGAATAGTCCACAAGTCAGTCAGGTCTCAGTGAAATTAAGGTGAAAAAACCCCAATAAATCATGTAGCTCAGTTGCTAATTCTACATTGTTTCATAAAGTGTATTTGCAACCAGAATTTCCAATATGCTTTTTAAAGTACTAGCTGAGAGTCTCTACTTTTTTTGGAAATGTGTTTTTGCTGTTCTGACTGAAAAGTGTGCATGCAGTATGATCTTGTAGAAAATTGTTAAGCAATTAGTATAAATCTGATATTCTTTTTCCCACAGCTTCCCAAAAGTGCAACAAAATCTCACCTCAAACCCTGTCAGTGTCAATTACTTCCTTAGCTTCCAAGTCTTTTTCCCTCCCCAGTTCTATAAAAGTAACATAACTCAAGAAATTACAAAAGAGAAGAAACCAATTCATTTTAAAATTGAGAAAGAAATGATAGAAATATTGAAGTGCAGGTGGATGGGAAAATTATGCTAGTTTAGGCCACGCTTAGATCATTCCTTGCTTATCCCCACAACTACGCGTATTAACTCATTTTGGACTAGAATATATTTTTTTCTCCAAGTACACTCCCTGAGCAGTTGCTTTGCTTTTTTTTTCATTCTCCCAGAACATGGAGCAGAGGTCACCTCTTAATATCAATTACATGCTTCCAGTGGGACCAATGTCTAGAAAGTGAAGGGCTTAGGTGCTGATGGGGTGCTTTCCCTCTTTCTTTGTTTTCAAGTAGTTAATAGCATCTTTCTGCTCTAAGTCAGACAGTTAAACTTTTGCTAACTCTACAGCTGATTCTTCCCTGCTGTCAGAGAAAATAAGTTCTTTAGAGGAAGGAAGTATAGATCCTATGCTCTTTTTCTAATTATTATGATTATTATGTAGGTGTTTAGAAGCAGTAATAGAAGCTTGCTGCTCTTGAAAAATTCTTCAGAACCAAGAGAAAAAAAGATAGTGTTTGCTCTAGATGCACAGCAAAGCAAAATTAAAGATCAAATACATTGCCTGACAGCCTGGCTTTCTTTTCCATGGTTTGAAAAGTTTTATATTTCTTAAATTTCCCATGTTAGTCACAAACACTTAAGCTGACACTTCAGGCTCAAGTTATTCCTGTGGATGACACATGAGAAATATTAGTGCTTGGAGGAAAAACTTTGTTGCACTGGAGTCACTTCATAGCTTTGCAGTCACCACAAAAATATGTGCACACTTAAAAGTACTACTTTAGAAAACCTTGTCCTCTTCTTCCAAAAAAATTATAAATGCTTTCCTCCCACATTTTTCTCAATGAGTGCCTAGGCTTGCAGTATGCTGGAACACCTTAGTGCAAAATGATAGCTGTGCACTTAGCTGTTTTAAACCTCTGGAGATTTCTCTTTTTATGCTCTTAGATTATTCTCAGTTTGATTCCTAGATTTCAGTAACGTACATGAATGGAGTTGCCATCAAATATTTCTTGAGAATATAGAAAAAGTGGAGCTAAAAAAATGATGTTGTTTGAAAAAGAATGCTAAAAATGTTCTGAGACAGAATGATATCCTGGGCAATACATTCAGATTTCTTTTGCATCCTTCTCCCCTTCCCAAGATCAGCTCTCTGGCCTTTTATTTTTGCTGAAGGAAGTGACATTGTATATATTGTGCCTAATTCCAGATTTAACAAAAACTAAGACTATTCCTGTTTACTGACAGTGTAGGCTAGCGGAATCCTAGGATGGAAGGAGGCGTCTTGCCTCTTTGCTCAGCATGGACCCAAGGGCAGGGAGCCGTGGCAGCCTCCTTTCTGCTGGCTGCCAGAATCAGCCTGATTCCCGTGACACATTTCAGATGCTGTTCCATAACCATTTCTTGGGGTTTGCTGCAATAATCTTCATTTTGGTCACTACTCAGACCATGCACTCAGCCTGAGAGTTTTTAATGTTACCAGTGAAAATGAACTCTGATAAGAAATCAGTTCTGGCAGGAATGCAAACACGTTCTGAAACAGGTGTTCCTGCCCTCATCCTCCAGTGCTTCCTCTCAATTTCACATCCTATTCACATACTTGCCAGAAATCTGTACATAATAAAGGCTCAAAGTGCTACTTTATAATTCCTGTTGGAAATCAGAACCTCTCCAATGCTTAATTATTTGGAACTGAAATTATGCAGGAGGTTTGTCCCTTTCTCACTAACTTTTGGAATGCTTTATACCATAAATAAAAATTCAATTTCCCCTTTCTTCTTACTCTCAGTAGGATTAAATAATGCTATAAAAGATAAATCAGGATCTAACTTCTCCAGCTTCTTTCTTTGCTTTAGATTTATTTATAATCTCCAAAATACATCATATTTGAACTCAAGCCTCTCTGTCCCTTTGATACGATTGTTTTGTCCTTCCACACTGTCTCTATCTCAGTACAAGTGGGGTAACAAAACATTTCATTTATAGTTTTGTCACCACTACTTTTTCCTAAATTCTTCATAGTAGCATGTATTTGCACCCTGAGGAACTTAAAACTTTGTCTCTTCTCTTATTAGGAAAACTCAGACTTCTGTTTAATTAGTTTTGTTTGATTTTGCCTTTTGAGGGGTAAAGATCAAGTCAGTAGCAGTGGGGAGAAAAATAATGAGATAAAGCATTTAAAAACTGAGAAAAGAAAGAGGAAATTATGAAGACAGTGAGGACACTGGAAAGGCTCTCTGTCTTCAAGAGAGGCAAGATGTCACCCCAGGTTACTGTTCAGAAAATATCCAGATGGTTTCCCTCTGCCTTTCTTCTCTATGACCTTCTATCAGGTCATCCTCAAATAGATTCTCTTCTCTATTTTTAGTTCATTCATTATTCCTCTTCATCTCCCTCTGTGGTGACAAAGGGACAGGTCTTGTGTCAGTGGAAGCAATTTGAAATGAATAGATGTGCTACCTGACCCCTTCACAGCCACATCACAAGAAAACATTTAGTGCTACTATTTATGGTCTACACAAAGGATTCATGCTCTTAAACTACTTCAAGACAAAACTTTCATTTGGAGATTACTACCACACAATGCCCTACACAATGACTTTCTAGGCTAGAAAGTTGTTTGCTAATCACCAAAAGGTGGATTTTGTTTTCAGTATTTGCCAATAATAAATAATACTAAGATCTGCAAGTATGATTAACGAGTAGTTCTTCAGTGCAATATATTGTCTTAAAAATTACTTAGAAAAGAAATCTGATTCATATATTTATAATCTACACTTTGACAGCCAGATGTAATCTATGAAATGCAATCTGATTATAGATTTTTTGAAATATAATACAATAAGCAACATATAATATTAAATATTTAGAAAAAAATAGGCTATTATTTTCAATAATTCCCCTGGGTCCACCGATCATCTGAACTTATCATCAACAGGTAAAAGTAAAAACCTGCAAAAGCTCTAAATGCAATGCAGATCTTTTGATCAATTTTTCTCAGGGCACACATTCAGTGACCTTTTCCTGTATTTTATAGTTTAATACTTAGGTAAGGCTTGATCTACTTTTACTGCATTTTTCAAATTGTTTGTCCTGGTTGCTCATTTGTATACATTTTTCAATTTATTTTATTATTTCTTTTTATCTTGTCAGGATTCCACAGCTCTCCTTCTACTTGTCTGTTTCCATAATTTTTCTGCAGTGGATTTTACAGTGTATATGTTAGCTTGGATATGTAACCTTTATTAGATATTCTCACAAAAAAAGCTCAGATGCAAACTGAACCTTGCTCTACCTGACAGGTGGGCAGAAAATTATTTTCTTTTTGTTCTGAGTTTCAGCCAGATTGCATTGCTACTGAGGAATGACATTCAGTAAATGTGATTAGTAAGGAGACTAAGTTAGAGATAACTATCCCAATAAAGATCTGAGTATCTGATAGGAGACCTAACTGTACTAGGCAGGTGGAAGAGAAAACTCAGTGAGACCTTAATTTATTTTTTAACAAATAAATGAAAATTTTTTGAGCAATTTAAGGATGGCCAAAAAGAAGCTGATAAAGAATGGACAGTAACACTGTAATTTGACAAGGTGAATTTGGTTGGGAGTTGCAATACACCAAAAACCTCAGCAGAGACCCTGAAAGATGGCACAAAGACAGGAAGACATACAAGGTACCTAATACCCAGAATTAAAGTTATATCAGAACCCCAAGCTTCTAGATGTCTAAAACTCACTCTAAAATTAAACTGTATTAGATGAAAAGACAGACATCACCAGAAATGGATTCTGACTATTTCATTTAGGCAATGATATACTTCATAAGATGGGACAAGTCTCTCTCCTGGTTTATCTTAATCATTTGACTGCATAGGAGCCACACCTACTATTTAGATCAAACATGCATATGGCTAAATTAAGGTGAGGGGGATCCAACTCACCCTTACAAACAGCACAATCCAGGTAATGTGCATTTTACAAGAAAGCTTGTAAGAAGCATCATGGATAACTAATTCCTTAAGTTTTCCTGCATCAAGACAGTATGTTTGGTGTCATCAAGAAGACCACAATAAAATGATTGGGGAAAGCACAATGCTCTTTTCATCATGTGCCCTCCCCACCCAAGAAACAAAAAATAGTCAAAGACTGATAGAATCATTTAGATTGGAAAAGGCCTTTAAGATCATCAAGTCCAACCATAAATCTAGCCTTGCCAAGTCTACAATAAACCATGTAATTAAGTGCCACATTTATGTTAGAACAGAAGATAAACGGACACATAAACAGAAAGCAATGAGACTTTTCAGATTTTAAACCAGTCACTGGTGAACATGTGATGTGAGCAGCCATAAAGGTGGCCTGGTCAGAAAGGGAAATTACTGAACAGAAGAAAATATTTGCTGAAAAATACTGACAGAGAAATTGCCTGCCAGCCTGGCAGCTGTTAACTTGGGAACTAGGTCTTCAAACAAGAAGCAACCTTGAAAACTGCAGCTGATCTCCTCGAAATACAGCTGGAGTACCTAGAAAGTGGGATCGTCCTGAGTTACCATTGATACGCTCAAAACCAAAAAACTCTAATACTCTAATGGCTACTTATCTGGAAAACTGGGAACAGTCTGGAAAAAAAAATTGGTCTGAAAGATCAAAAAAAATCCGAACGCACAGTCATGATACCTGCACGTCCCCAGCCAAGGTAACCCTTTAGGTTTTGACAACATGACACTTTGTTAGTAGTGTTTGAAAGCCAAAGATAAAATGATAAATTTGAAGTTGGTAGAATTGAGTTTATGATCACTAGGGAATCATATGAACCAGGTATATAAAAGATTTGAAGAAACAGATACAGATAGAAATATGGAGAAGACAGAATTTCTATGAAAAACAATGTAATGCTTGTATTCTAAATAAAAATGTGTCATTTTTTTCAAAACAGAAGCATTAGTTAGATAGAAAGTTCTCAACAGAGCAGAGAACTATCACCTACAATTGAAGCTACGGCTTAATTCACACCTCTAGCAAGTCTCTTTTTCTCTAAGAAACAAAGTGAAAGAAGAGCTGGATAGGATATTCACTCTGTGAACTTCATAATCTGTAGACCTAATAATCTAAAAGGAATAGTATGTACACCAGTCTATACAAAGTCATAATTCTGCACCTTAACAAAGAGCATGAGAATAAGGACCATAGAGGTTCTGGGATCAAGACACTGTGACAGAAAAATGCCAGTGAAAAAACCAGTACAATTAGGTGCCCCTGTTTTCTGGGACTTGATGTCTCTGTGTAAATGAAGTGCACATCTGCAGCAAAGATTGGTGTTCACAAGTATGAATAAATGACATTATGCTACTTTGTTCTCTCATTAGATTTTAACAGCTGATGACCATATTCTACAGTTACTGAAAATATTTAATCTTTCACAAAGAAAGACAGTGTTTGCCATTTTTCCTCAGAAGGGCTGTCAACTAACAGATCTGATCTAACAACTACTACAGTATAAATTCTTCAAGTTTCAAGACATCAAAGAATTGTAATAATTATACTTACTACTGTCTTTTACTAATATTTCAAGGAAACATACAGATAATGATTGGCCATTCTGAAGTAACTGGATGTGGTTTCTTTGCTGGATTAAAAAAATATTTACTTATTATTAATATTTATATATTTACATATTATTACTTTATATAATATTTATTATCTACATACTTTAAATTTTTATTTTTTATTTATTTATAGTACTAAACAAATACATTTTGAAATGCATATTGTATAAAAAATCATTAGATTTGATTGGAGAAAGAAAATATATAAATTATATTATTTAGTGTTTTCACTTTAAAAAGGAGCAGCCTGGAGCCAGGGATAGGAAGAAATGGAAAGAAGGATCTATAGAAGGCCATATTGCACTATGCATCTGCAACTAGAATTCAGCCCAGTTGTTAAGCCACACAGAACAAAGCAATTCCAGAATATCAAAGCTTACAAGACCTTTCTTTGTGCAAGGATTCAGAATTTTGTACTGTCTAATTAGCCTGAACTGTTTGTTTTCAAATATTATTTCTGCACAAATAAACTATAGGTTCTACAATAGCATCTTTTCAGAAGCCTCCTTCTATAGAGGAGGCAGCTCTTTTAATGGGATATATCAGTGTGCAGTCTAATTCCCCCAAGAAAAAAGTTAGGTAGTCACATTTACTAATTACAACATTCTTATTTAATCTTTACAATAATGCTGTCCTGCAGTGCATTTTCTCTCTTTCCTCGTAAAAAAACACAACAAAAAAAAAGGGAATTATTTTCCCAATCATGTAAAATGGGACTGTATCATGTAACCGTGAAGAGGGATCATATCCAGCTGTGCTTGAAATGTTACGCAAATTTTGCATAGGCATAGTTTGGAGACCCACCTGCTGAGTTAATGAAAAAAAAAAAAAAAAAAAAAAGCATATAGTGCAGAACTCCTAAAGAGAAAACCGTGAGAAAAGACTGTAGAGCATAAAACCAGAAAAGAACAACAGGATGCAAAATCAGTTATTTGAAAAACATGATCGAACACTGTCACAAAATAAGGTAATTAACTGAACACATTGATTTCATTAAGCCATATCAGTTCAGCTCTCATGTCCTCTTTTTTTAATAGAGTAAAAATAAAAAAAATATGGAAGATGTAAAGACAGCTGTCATGTTGATTTTACTTCATTTTAGTTCTGAAATCTGAATATTACTAGGTAAAGAGTTGGGATTTTGTAACTATCACACAAAAAACATAACAGTATTATATTAAAGTATATTAACATGACTAGATGATCAAACTGTTCAGTTTTATGGCACCATTCTGGGCTTAAATCAAGGTTACCTTTTTTTTTTTTTCCCCCCCACATTTATGGAATTGCTGACACCTATTCCTGTGTTTTCAACAACTAGGGAAGAGTTTCTGTCTCAGGCGATCTTTTTACTAAATGGAGTAAACCCCACTTTGTCCTTTAAGTGACTACGAGCATTTTTAAGGTATGTTTTAAACAATATTTTACATGTCCCTTTTCTTTTATTGGTAATTATTTTTCCTTTCTTTTGCCATTCTTTTTTCTTTCTTTGTAGTCTTTTATTAAGGATTTTTCTTGTATTTCTTTGTCATAACATTAAAAAATGCAACCTCAGATAATGATGTCACCACACAGTGAGACTAAGGCAATTTCCTCTGAAACCCCTAAAATATCCAAGCTATTCTTCAACTTAATTCACGGTAGTTAGAAAGTTCAAAGAATCAGTGAGGGACTCTGAAGGCAGAGTTTCCATTTAAATATCAACTAGAATTTACAGCTGTGGGCTCAAGTCTGCAATCCTCATTCATACAAAAAAGCAATGGCTGGAATGCAAACCTTCTGTGAGAAGGAACTGCGGTAAGGTTTCATGTCTCTTAATTTTTAGCTTTACAAAAAAAAATTAAAAATAATAATTCTATTATAAGCTGATCACCAAGCAAGGCTACCTTATAAAACAAATGGAAAAGGAGAGGTTTTGTCAAAAGTTCATTTTTGGCTCTTTAATCTCTCTGAAGCCAATGGAAAGGTGGAGGCTCCTCCAGAGCTTAACTTGGATGCTCTGCATCATTTTCTAGAGGAGTCTCTAGCCTTTCATTGAGTATTGTGAGATCTGCTGGGTTATTACTCTCATTACAGAATATCCCCTGGGGCACACCTATAGATCACACTGTCACTCCTCTTACCTTAGTGTTCTGTTTTAAGACAGAATTAATCATCTTCTGGGGTGCCTTTCTCTCCTCTGTGAGCATAGAAAGATCTGAGGGCAGCTACCATAGGCTAGACCCCTGCCTTTTAGAAGAACTAAACTTGGAAAGATCAGTCCCACTCCACAATCATAAAATATAAATATGCTAAGGAGAATCTGAACTAGAACTTCATTTAAGTTGATAATTCAATTTCACCAGCGGATCTAATTTGTGATTTTAAATCTGAAGAAAAGACCTTTGTATTAACTCTTCAGTTCATTGCAATATACTTCGTACTTCAGAAGAATGTTTGCAATCATTATCTTAATCATTATCTTAGCTTTCTCTCCAAGAATGTTCAAACCTCAAAGAGAAAGGTAAAAGAGAACTATGAAAGTTGTTTATCAATGCTAAACACCTGAAAATGTATTTAAATAATGGTTTTTGAAGGACATAAGAAAAAAGCGCATAGCAGTAAAACGTGTTCATTCCACTGTAACAAGATTGAAGTAGCTATGTGGAATGCATACTTTCTGTACATTGTCTACAGGCTCCCTGCTCTTTGTTTTCTCATAAGTGAAGCTCCAAGCAAATTGAATTCAAAAGGCAACATCTTAGTTTTCATACAGGTTATACTGCATAAAGGAGTTGAAATTGCAGGAATAGCAAAAAGCATGGTTTCCATGTAGATTTAAAGATAATTTTACTCTTATTTTCAGAGGGCAATATACTTGCTTGCAAATCTCATCCAGAGCTTTTGGGTGTATAAAATTCTATGATTTGCCTGCTTTAATTGCAGAAAGCAAGTCATTGGAAAAACTGGTGCAAATATTTACAAGTGAGATTTCAATTTACTTTCTTTATACATTAATCCATATCATTAATTTCTTTCTTATTGAGCTAACGGAACTCTAAGGGTGGTAACCTAAAACTGATGGCAATGTGATTAATTTTACCTTTAGTACCTCCTGGTTCATTAAAAAGCTTATTCATTAAGAGTATTAAATATTTTATGCCATTTTGATCATCTGCCTTTGCAGATTCCTGTTAAATCCAAATATATGTGAGCTGCTGTTCTTTTGTTTCAGACTCTGTTGATTGCTCTGTCTTAACATGGACTTGGAGAGGAAGCTGCCACAGTAGTTTACTTCAGTCTCACCATCCTTTTTATTTTGGGGCTGTGGGGTGGGTGGGACGTTTTTTTTTACATTTTGCATATATTTGTTTACTTTGTATGTAAAATAAAAATAATAGTCCTCTTGGTACTAAAATGTGTAAATAAGCCAGAGTGAAAATAAAGAAGATAATGCATTTTTTAAAAGAAAAAACAGAGAATGAAAAATACAAGGCTTGCATCTATCAAGAAGGAAAACATTCTGCAACAGAGGAGTCTATCAAGTGGTCCTCGTGACAAAGGTTATTCAGGGTCTATAATTACGCATAGATTTGATTAGATTAGATCAGAGCACATGAAATAATTACTTCTCTGATTCTTCTATCAACATCTACTACTATAATTGGACATAAAGTTATATTATACTAGATTTTTTTAAAAATCATCTTATTTAGATTCCATACTAACTTACTTAAATCCAAAATTATTGCTATTATGATAAGAAAAGGCAGTGACTCATTAACATACTGATGCCTCTTTAGAATCTGTCATTTAGTGCATTTATCCATTGTCCTTCACCCAAACTGAAAGTGTTTCACAATTCAGTGAAACTAGAAGTATTACAAAATAAAAAGATTTTCCTACTGCATATAGAAATTATGAGATTTAGCTTTCTGAGCATGCCAGATAAATTGTTTCCATTATATATATATGGAGCTATAATAAATTCCCTTTGATATTTATGGCAATGCAATAAATCTGAATAATCTGAGTGCAAAGGACAATACCTGCTGTGCCAATACTTTCCTCCTACTGTTCCCAAAGAGCCGCTCACCACTTCAGTGAGTACCTGATGTTGCACTAAGGTGAATTCATGGCAAAATTCATTACATAACAATGCAAAATTAGTTAATATTTGATGCTTTCTACAGCTCCTGATGATGGTTCAGTTAAAGTCTGCTAGAAGGTTGAAGCTATATGGTTATGACCACTGCAGTATTGTGGGCAAAGCTTAATTGAGATACCATGTCTTAAATTTTACTGTTATAATTTTGAACAATATTACTCCAACAGTAGGAAACTAGAAAAAGAAAAATGACAATGAAAATAAAAATTGTTTTCCCTACGTCTGATAACTCATTCTTCCTACAACACTCATGATTCTTTAAGAAGCAACAACTTTTTTAGTTTCATAGCACACTTTTAAACTGACTCTCCTGATTATGCCCTTTTCCCACTCTTGGCTCATGGAGTCATCTCTGAGCATGTGAGCCAAAATGAAAAGGTGTATTCCAGGAAGTTTACAAATGCAATTTCAGATCAGCACAGAATGTGTTTTATATCCTTAGGCTGTAGATGTGTGGAAAAAATTAGAAATTTTACCCCCTACTAATGTTCAGCTATTGAAATATTTGACCAGATATTATTTAATGCAATAACACACACACGTTTACACACCCAGATAAAACAGGGACAAGGCATAAAGAGTCTTTAGCGAGATAATGACGGTATGGAAACCATCCTTCTTTTTTATTCTCTTCTCCTATTCCCACAAATCTCCATTCAAAGAAAACTCTTAGTGCAGAATTTATACTAGAAAGTGTGGTGAGATAGATTGGGATTTTCTGTATCATCAGGAGATGATGGGAATGGAATGATATTCATGGGCAGTTAAGCAGGCCAGTTATGTCAATACCAGTTGTTTAACAGAACTAGAAAACAAGCAACATCTTTCCAAAGGTGGGGGGAAGATTAATTGTTTTAACCTACTCCTCATTTAAGAGTATAGATTGACATAAAAGTATATTGTGTAGATTGTCTTTTATGGCTTCTTAAATATGAGACAATACCTTTGAAATGGTGGGATTTTGTAGTCAATCTTTCTTCCTGAGATAAAAAAGGAGAAATAAGTAGTTAAGGATTTTTTCTCTATAAAGAAGATTAAAGGACTACTCAGATAAAATCTTCCCTCATTTTCTATGTGTTTGCTTCTTTTTTTGCCAGAGGGAAAAAAAAAAAAGATCATGTTCTTTTAACTTTAAATGTAGAACAATCCTTTAAATCCTCATTATTCTTAAGATTACAGAGATTACAAGTCCATACAGTATTTCCTGAAAAAGATTGCAGAGAAATGACAAGCAAGTATCTAAACAAGTGTCCAAGAATTCTTTCTTTCAAACACTGAAAGAAAAAAAGGAAAAGACACATATAATTAACTGTATTTCTGACATTCTGTCCTCAAAGCAGTATGGTAAAGATGAACATGAATCAGACAGAATGGCCTAAAACAACTTTAAGTAGGCTTCTTAATACAAAATATGCTAATCTGTAGATGACAGATTCAGCTGCAATTTCAAAGGTTCCCTGTATTGAAAAGATATAAACCAAAGAGCAGATGGAAGATAAAATCTTGCTTAGAAAAACGGATGTGCAAGCTCTGCATTCCAAACACTTGCTATAAAATTCTGGCTTTTCCAGTTTTCCTTATTGAAATTTATGATCATTTGAGGTCAAATTCTGCTTTTGTTTCATATGGAGTGGATCTTGGCAATTCACTTACTACAGAGCAACACATCACTATTGCTGTAGAGGATGATTTGTATCTTTTTTGAAGTTATTTCCAAATTTTGCTTTGAAAAGTGATTTAACAACCAATTCTAGCAAGGTTTCTTTTGTCCATCATTCTGCAACATTTATTTAAGCAGTTTACATCAGTTTTGCATGAAATAGAATGTATAGAACACATGACAGCACTAAGCTGAGTTCTTGTCTTCTTACACTCCAACTGCATTTAGAAGAAAATAAATTGAAAGTAGTGAAGAAATTATTGTGTATTTTAAAACTAATGTGTACTTTCTAATACAGCCATTAGGAATGCTAGGCAATCGTGCTAAAAAGCAGCTGTTTCTGGAACATCTGCTCACCTTCCAAGGAAACTAACTGAAATGGTGTCAAAGTGAGGGAATGGGTGGGCTTCTAAAATAGAATAAAATAAAAAAAAATTCACTGACCTACAAAGAAGTACAGAAGAGCAGTATTATTTGTTACAGTTCTCAAACAGCAAGTTATACTCGACCTTTTTGTTAGGTTCTTGCTCCTGATCGACTGAAAGTTAAAGCCTCACAATGCCAGACAATATTTTGAGGAAGACCTAGCAGTGGAGTCTTGATGCCTGATTTATTATGAAAATGAAGTCTATGGGGTTGTTATGCCTATGTGTCTCCCCGTATAATTTAACTGGGTGATTTCTAAACAAATCAAGATGTAGAAATCTTGGAAACACAATATTCTGACATGTTTTGTAGAAATTTGGAGGTGAATAGAGGATGGAGACCAAAATAAGGAAAAGCAGGTATTAACTTGGCCCACTGAATAATTCCAAGAAGAAAATCAACACATATATACCTCTGAGGTACCAATAATTCATCCTGACAGAGATACGTTAAAAAATAAAAGACAAAGCTAGATCAGTATTGCAGCAAGGGACTTATTAAGGAGACCTAAACACAGTCTGTGGGAAACCAGCTGTCATTCACTCTGCAGCTCATGGGAATACCTTAGCTTTAAATATTTTTTCTCCTTGAAATTATATAAAAAGTCATCATTCTTCCACTAGATTGACTAATGCTTTTCCACAAAAGACATATAGTGTTTATGACTGTGTGTCTGTTACTATTAATGGCTGCTTTGTATGTTTACAAAATCACGGTACTACTTGAAGTTAAAATTATTTCTTTAAGATTTTAGAAATGCCATGGATATGACAGGTAAAATATGGAGTCAATTTGTATGACCCTCTGCTAAGCAATGTGATAGAGGCATCAGAAATGCAAAACCTTTTTCATCTCTGTTGTTTACCTTTTAGTTTTCTTAGAACAAGTGTGTTAGAAGGCTTAATATCTCTATGTTCCCGATTTAGAGGTGTATTGGAAAATTGTTATGGTATAACTTAAAACTTGTATTCTAATAAATTTTCTACTTAGATTACACATGAATGGTTCTAATATATGCATATATTACTATATTTCATTACTATATTTATATTGGGTGCTTTTTGTGTATAAGATGTTTTCATCTGGGGTATAGGAGGATTTCCACTTAATATCATTTACTTGTTTGTAATTTATTTTTTTTCTCTGAGGTTGGAAGAGATTATTAGCAGAGAACTAATAACAGAATGCTAGTGTTACCTTTGAAATGGCAGCCCCTTATCTCAAGGACTAAGCTGAAAGCTGAAGACAGTTGTCTCAGGGAAGATTATAAGGAAGCAACAGAACACCTGCTGAAGGATTTGAAGTCTTTCAAGTCTTTGAAAATAATTAGTTGACTGTGGAATTCAGAAGTTTGCAAAAGGAAAGCATTCACACTGATACAAAGAAAAAGAGAGTAGGAGCAGGAGGAAGGGCTCTGCATAGACCTTAAGATCTTGAAAGAACTGAATAAAACTTAAAAAAATGTAGAAATTTTAAGATTGGGTTTTGAGTAAAAGCTTTTATTGCTTTTTCAAAAGGCTATGTACTTCCTGGGCTTATCTGTGAGTTATCTGTGGTTGTTTAGAAATCATTTTACTACCCTGTTCTAATTTTTACTTCATTATTGTCTTGGCCCCGAGAGTATTTTTTTAAATACTATCTTCAGAATTGCCATATTGGTGGAGCTCTGGAAGCAGGAAAGAACTACTTTCCATTTATGGGAGAGCTGGCATGAAAGGAGACAGGGTTAGGATTTAAATGGTTAACATACAGAGTCCCATCCTTTTGGGAAGGGGTGCTTGACTCTGCAGCCCAGGATGTTGTCTATGTGCCTACAGATGCCCAGCCCTAGCCAAAGTAAAAACATGGGATTCTGTGACTGAGTTTGTGCAGGCCAACTTGATGAGGTAAGTATTGAGAGAGCTTATTTAATGTTATAATAGTCAAAAGTTCATGGTAAATATGTACCATCAATTTTCTCTATAGAGATTTTGAAAAAAAAAATTACATTTTGCACAAGTAACATCCTTTAAACAAAATACTTCTGTCTTTATTGACTATGAACATACTGTACCAGGTTTCTTCCTACTCCTGCAAACAACACCAGAGCTCAATTCAGTGTTACAGCTTTATGCAGAAATTAATTTCAATGCATGCTTCTTTTTCTTGCAGTAACACAGCCATTGTATGTGAGGATTCCTTAGCAATGATCTGGATTATTAGATCCTTATTTCTTTTTTAGATGCATCGTAACTACATACTCTGTTGGAAGGGGCTAAAGTGTGGTTTGTTTTTTTTCCAACTTGTATTTAATTCTTTTTAATGGAAATTAAACTTTGATTTAGTTTTAGGGAAATATCCAGAACACATTCCTCTTGGACACATGTTAAAAATACTTACAGAAGCAACATGTAGAAAGGTGGTAAGAGCACTTAAATGATGACCATTACCAAAATATTACAAATTCCATGTTCAGGTGACTATCTCTAATTTAAACAACATAATAGACACTCATCAAAATATATTTCCTTCTTTTTCCTTCCCAGAAGTGAACAAAAAGCCACTACAAAGTGCCAAATTGACAGAAGTAGAATTACTTCTGTCTGCCTAGTAGACAAAGCATAACAACCAGGCAGGATTTCTTTATGTTTTAATACCTTTGTCAGGCTTGCCTTTTTTCTTTGCTCTACAAAAGTTGGCTCTTTGTCCATTGAAATTAATGATACCATTTCCATTTACTCCAAAGACTTTCAGTCCAACTCTCAAGCACAGGCGCTAACCGCATACCAATTACCTTTTCAGTAACAGGCATATATGCTGAAGTATATGTTTGTCAAAATAAAAAGAAGTATAAGAATTAGAAATGGCATTGTTTGAGATTATTGGTTAAGGCAAGTCCTGTTCTTGGATCTTCCACTTACTGCTAGTAATTCTAAGTACTTCATAGCACACTATTTTTGAATAGTGACTCTACTAAGAAGTAGAAAGTATAATCCATTAAAAAATAACTTGGGTCTTGCAATAGTGGGTAGAAGAATGGCTAAATACATTGTCATTGAGCACGCAAAGTTTGTGTAAGGGCATCTCCAGCACAGCTGTGAATAGAAGTTTCTAGGATGACAAGTACCCTATTCTTTCCATTTCTCAGAGGTGTTGAACTATTTCAGATGTAGGAGTGACTCCCTGCAGTTATATACTAGCTAAGGGCAACTGTGGGGAAATAAAGAAGAAAGGAAAGGATTTCACTTTTCCCCCCAGTTTCTGAAGCAAAAAAACCCCACCCCCCAATTATTTTGCAAAGTAAATTAAGAGAGCAATAATTTTAGTATTTTAAACAGTATTAAAATATACATTTTAATTAAATAAAAATGCTAAAATCTGGCAAAACTAACCAATTTCAGATGAGAACGCTGTGCTTGGCTTCACACATTCTTTAAAAACAGCCATTTCCCCCTTTCCATTAAGTCCACATGTGGATGGTTCTGCTATACATTTCTTATGTCTCATCACATAAACCATTATAATTCATATTTCCAAGGGAACAGAATTAAAGTTGCATGAACAACTTGTATTTTAGTTTTGCTTACTCTGAGCATACTTGATTACGAAATATGAATGTACTTTTAATACAAAGTGTGTGGGATATTTCTTACTACACGTAATCTTTAATATTCTATAATTTTCCTCTCTTTTCCTTTTCTCTTACAGAATAACAATTTGGCCAAAAGCTTATCTGGCAAGATACAGATTAGATGAGTGGCCTGTGAGATGGGTAGGAAATTAGTCAGCAGGTCCCACTCAGAGGAGTGGTGATCAATGTTTTTTACTTAGGCTGAAAGCCTGTCAGAAGTGGAGTCCCCCAGGGATATATACTGGCCCCAAGCTGTTCAATATCTTTGTAAGTGACCGGGACACCTGGAGAACTGTGCCCAGTTATGGTCTCTATAATTCAAGAAAGATGTAGACAGACTGGAGAGTGTCCAAAGTAAGGCCACAAAGATGATCAAAGGGCTGGAAAACCTGCCCTATGAGGAAAGACTGAAGGAACTGGGTCTTTTCTGCCTGGGAAAAAAACCAAACAAAAAACAAAAAAACTCTCAGGGGGAACCTCATCACAGTATCCCAGTACAGGGTGGCTACAAAGAGGACAGCGGGTCTCTCTTTGTCTTTGTAAGGCACCACATGGACAAGACAAGGGACAACAGGTACAAGTTGCACTTGGAGAGTTTTTATCTCAACGTAGGTAAGAAATTGTTTACAGTTTAAAAGCAATTAATCACTGGAACAACCTCCCCAGGGATGTGGTAGGGTCCCCATTTCAAGATGTGGTCAGACAGGGTGCTAGATAACCTCATCTAGGCTCTCTTTCCCACAAAAGGTTGGGCCATATGACCTTTCAAGGTACCTTCCAACCTGGGCTAATCTATGAGTCTGTGATTCTATGATTCTTTGAAGGTACATGCTACATGTTGGTTTTCTTCAAACAGCCCCTCCCTGCCCCCTAACCATTTAAATCTTTTGAAAAAAATGAAAATTATGTGCAAAATTTTCAGGAAGACAAACCAGATGAGTCAGTTCCTTGGCACCATGAAGCTCTGTCAGACCTGAGATGCTGTAATGAGGCAAATGCCCTGCCAGTAAAGTTTGAGTGAAGGCTCCTAAGTGCAATTTTTCTACAAATTTTCCTTTCCCAACTTATGAAGGGTCAAAAACCTAAAGAAAATTAGGATCAGAAGCTAATACTCAAGCTACACTCATATATCCAACTGATGATTCTTTTAAAATGCCTTAATATTCTGATGAAATACTGCTTCACCTGACACTGAAACAGCTAATGCATTTTTCATACTTAGTGATGCACATTCTCTTCAGTTTCTAGTCTTGGTGAGATTGGGTTACAGATGTTTATTTACAACAACTCCCCGGTAACAGACTTGCAGGATTGCAAGCAACAGTATGTTGACTGAAAAAAAAAAAAAAAATCTTCCCTGGTAGGTCATTGGAAGCAGCTTTTCAATGATACTTCCTACAGAGATATACTGAAAGACAGACAGACAAAACCTGAGCCATTCTGCTGGTAATAACTTTAAAGTTAATGAAAACAAAACAAAACAAAAAGCCTAGATCAAAGTCCATCACTGTCACTGAATATCTTCTCGCTGGATCAGCAAACTTTGGATTAGGCTGCAAATGTCACCATTCTGGAGAAGACAAATTAAAGTGAATTTCCAGATGATGAAAATCAGGAAAAAATCAGATACAGACACCAGGCTGTGAGAAGTAAGATCCAAATCAAGCCTTTTGGGTTATTTTTCTTACAAAACATTAGACAAATAATTTATGTGACCTATTTAACTGACAAAATGCTACCTGCTTAGTAAGGGTCTGACTGTCAGTTTGGCAATCTTAAGTTCATTTAATATTTCCTAGTTCAGGGATTATAATGTTAATTTTTACCTTACAGTGTTAACATACATAATATAAAGTTACAGACACTAGTTATTATTAATGGAACACATGATTTTATCTGAGAAAAAAATAGCCACTTTGTCCAGCCAATTTCGCACTAAACGCCACATAATTTCTTTCTGTATTGCTAGTCTTTTTCATTCTTGATTTCAAGAGCCTTCTATCATCCATTTTACTATTTCACTTAGGATTATGTCAGAATCATATTTCTCTTAGTTCTTCACAGGACTTGACGTACTCCAGCAGGCTTAAAACCTAGGATCATTTACATTGGAAAAGACATTTAAGATCATCAAGTCCAGCCGTTAACCTAGCACTGCCAAGGTGGTATATGCCAAGTGGAACGCTCAGATTTCCAGCACTGTCTTCATGAAAGCACTGTTGGATGGCGCTTTGAGTCTCTGCATGTCTTGCACCACAAGATGGAAACAATCTGAAGCCAAATCCCTTGAGCAGAAACCATCCTTCCATCCAAGCCTCATGCCTATGCCAGTATTTCTCTTCCTCCTCTATTTCCTCAAAGCAGGACCTCAGCTCAATATTTTCTTGCGTTTCATATCGTACTGTATGGGGGATGTTGGAAGTGTAATCGAGCCAGAAGATAAACTTTCAAGGACAGCCTTCTACAATGTTTAAGGCCATGCCTGAAGTACAGATAGATAGATGTACAGACAGATATATGTCTGTCCAGGTTTGGACTGAGAGTTTAAGAAGAGTGTGGAGAAACCAGAGACAGTACAAAGAGGGGATATCAACATGGTTGGAGACTAGGGCACATGAACTATGAGAATAGTGTAAGGCAATTGAGTCTTTCCTGGCAAAAAGACTCAGAGAGGTTCAACGGCAACTTAAAATTACTTGAGTGGAGGTTACAGAGGTAGTGGAACCGAACTCTTGGTAGCACTGGATGATGTAACAAGGAGAAATGCTTACAAATGCAAAGTTGGGAGGTTCAGACTGCACGCGAGAGGAAAAAAAAATCCAGAAGAGTAATGGAAACAGTATGTCCTGTAGCTGGAAAATCTCCATTTACAGTGGCTTTCAAAAATCAAGTAGTCAAAAAGCCATAGCCTACCCAGTCTAATGTCATGACAGATCTGTTTCAACAGGGAGGTTGAACTGGAAAACAATCATCATTGACACCAATATTTGTTTGATGTCTATGTCAGTGTATATTTTCCTATTAAATTAGTTCATATCACCTATACCTGATTATTGTATGAATTTCACGCTGCAAGGATAAAGTATGGAACCAATTACGGTGGGAAAAAGGAGGGAAAAAATAATGCAGAAAAGTTAGCATGACCCTGCAATCTGAAACTGATAGCCACTAGAAGCAAGTGCAGCCTTTGTGAGATTCAATGGAAGTTACACTACATAAAACTGTATTTACTACTCACAACACCAAACCTAAGTGAATTACACTTGCTTAGCAAACCCAGTAACAGTCATATTGGTGTAAGGTAAGTTATTTCACCAGGATACATATATTAACTCCATTATTTAAGCTATAGCTGAACTTGATCTTGCATACAGCATCTATCTTTTCTTCTTCTACACAGCTTTCAAAGAAATTGTATTTCAGATGTGATTAGAGTATATAATAAGTTAGGTGAAAGCTTCATAGAAATATAAATAAATGTGCAACAAAGCTAGTAAATTACTGTATCCCTTCACAGCTCTAAATTCCATCATTGTCAAAAACATTTATTTGCCTTTATTTCATTGAGCTTCTAGTGAGCTGTTTTGAGATAGCTGTTGAAGATTTACATACCAAAATACTCAAAAAGACTGTATAGAATGAGGAACTTACATTTACCTTGGACTGTTTTAAATGACATACAAAATAACCATTGAAATGACAACAACTTATGTTCTGTGTTATTACCTTTGTGGTGATCTCAAAACTGTAAGAATCAGTGAAGTAAGCCAAGGTGCTTTTTTGAGCAAAAATACAGGTTTAAATGTAAGCGTGAAATATTTTGGTAGGGCACCAATAGCAAAAAAGCTATTTGCATTGAGGCTGAAAAATGGGAAATGTATATCTCAAAGATTCTGAAAACAATAAATATGATACATGAAATTTTCTTCCAGTGAGTTGTAAAGGATAAACCTAAGCCTTTGAGCCATATTTTCTGTTGCAGTATGGTACTTTGTTATAAATTGACAGGTCTATTGTGTTTGGGGAGTTTGGGGAAATTTGGTTTTGAATGAAGATGATAGATCGGCTTTCAAACCATCTGTCCAGTCCCAAAAGCTGAATACGCGAATTATTTTTGCACAGTGTCATGTTTTCCTTCTACAATACCTCCCCCAGTTACAGCATCTGCTTTTTGATGCTAAAGGCAGCCGCAGTCAGTCACTAGGGGGAAGACAATCATCAGTGCTCTGATGGGGACAGCTGCAACTAGAGGTGGTGGAATGGGGTTACTCCAGGGCCATGAAGGCAGACAAATTCTCCAGCCTAAAGCTTTCAATTCATCCCTTATGTAAACCAACGTAGTTGCAGCTATTGACCTTGTACTCTCTTCTTCAAGGCATATAACTTGACAAACCAGTGTGGTGGGTTAGCCTGGGCTAGCAACCAAACTCCCACCCAGCTGCTCGCTCACCCGGTATAGGGGAACTAGGAAGAAAAGGGATGAGAAAGCTCATTGGTCAAGATAAAGACAAGGGAACTGCTTACCAGTTACTGTTGTGGGAAAAAAAGATTTGACTTGGGAAAACTAACTTATTCTCTGTTAAAGGAAATAATTACTGATTCAAGTAGTGGGAAACAAAAAGACAAGCATGGAAACAAACCCTTTCCTCACCGCATTCTCAGGCTTAACTTGCTTCACTCCAGACTCCTCTGTTTACCGCCGCAGGTTACACTTGGTCCCTTCAGTGAGTTAGCAAAAAAAGAGGAAGGGCACCCTCTGGTCAGGATTTAGCAGTATCTCTCTGCCACTCCCATCTCGTCACATCTTTCCTCTGCTCCAGCGTGAGTTCTTCCACTGGCAGCAGCAGTTCAGGAAAACCTTCTCCAGCACAGGTCTTCATAGGTGGCAGGGAATATCTGCTCTGCCATAGTGTGACTCCTCCTCCCCCTCTGACTTTGGTTTTTCTTCTGTAGTTTTGCACTGCTTTTTTCCCCCTCTTCCTCTCTCTGTCTGGTCTCTTGCCCTTTCTCAAATACATTTTCCCTGAGGCCACGGTGCCCTGCAGCAGCTGGGCTGGAGCCGGCTGGAACTGGCTGGAACCGGCCATGCCTGGCCTGGGACAAAGCCCCAGCTGCCCCTCACAGAGGCCACCCCAGCCCCACCACTGACACCTCACCGTGGACAGCCAGTGCAGGCAGGTGCACACGCTCCACATGAAGGTAGGCCAAGCCTCATCTGGGAAATCTGGGAGATTCAGGAGAACACTCAAATGCTCACTGAATTTTTTGCAAACATACCTATTCAGATTTGTATAAAATCTGACATGTAACAGAGTTAAAAAAAAAAACAAAATCAGTCAGGGGAGCTGAGAAAATTATAGAGGATGGCTATCAACTATTATATCTGGCTTAAATGCAATGCTGAGCCATGGCTTGAAAAATAAGGCAATTAAGGTTTGTTTATGAACAATAAGATGCAATACAATGGGATCATGAACTGCTCAGATGAGCCAAAAATGTAAGTTAGGTACATGTATACAGTACATAAGAATAATATTAGATTTTTGAACCAAGGAAGGTAAACTATGTAGGAATTTATCCTGAAAATGAGAATATGTTAATACCCTTATGTTATAAAAGTAATGAAGAATAACTGAAGTCTGCATCGATTACAAGGAATTAATAAATACATTTTCAGGTTAAGCCTAGGTTTTGGGTCTTCAGCCACTGAGAAAAATAGAATATGTCGAACACCTGATAGTGAAGTTTCTCACTGGAATACTTTGCTTTCAGTCACATTTTCCCTCACAAATGCTTCTCAGTTCTGAGGGAATTCAAAGAATAGACTCCTGGAAGTTTAATGGTTAAGTAACTTTACTGAATATGGAAAATCTACACCACCTCATCCATAACTGGTTCTGGAGCTATGATATCCCTTGTAAAGTCTAATCACTAGGCTATTGATGGTACTGCAAAGATGACCGAGTCTTCTGTCTGAAAAAACTTTCTGATGTAGCATAGTAACTTTTTTAATCTCAAGGAACCTAAAATTACTATTTAATAATAATACAGAGATAATAAACAAAGATAAATAGGCACCTTGCCAAGACTGGACTCTCAATTGGTGAGTCTACATTACTGACTGATTAGAAATCTAGTGAGGAGGACTGGGGGCTGATTTGGTACAATATATTATGATTTTAGCATCATTTGTCCACACTGCATCTTTACTAGCAATGACATTTATGTATGAACTGACACCTAACTTGGAGGACCTTGGATCTACTCGTCACACAGCTGAGTGATCTGCTTTCTGATTTCACCAAGAGGGAAACCACTTAGAACACATCATTTGTGCCCCTGAGTTTGTGTTGCAATACTCCAATACAGGTATCAGAAAACCATACACCTGAAAAGAACGTCTCTGGCATACTAAATCACCACATAGATGCACCCAGTGCTATCACTAAAAAGAGACAAAAATTTTGCCCCTTGCAATTCTCTGTGGTCTAAATGGAATTAACTACAGAGCACAGGGTATGGCAAAGGAGCTCACAGGAGCTGCAGTTCTCAGCAGGCAGCCTTCAAAGTATGGATGGGAACACATCTTGTTTGAAAACATCTTAAAAAAAAAAAAAAAGGAGGGTGGAGGGGGAAATCCTTTTAGCTATCCTTTGTTTTCTCTTTTTTCCCTCTTCTGCCCCACACTTCAGGTCTTTTTAACCTTTTTGCTCTGCTTTTCATTTTTTGCTCTTAATTCCTTTTTTTCCAATCACTCATTTGTTCCTAACAATACTTGTGCTAATTCTTATTTTATGTGCAATTGATGCCCACAACAGGCTCATCCTCTGCTACACAAGATATTAAGTAATGTGAGGAACAAAAAATACAGTGTGTGATGTCCATTCTGGGGAAAAACAACAACAGCCCCAAACTATTTGCAAAACGCGGAAAGGAAATTGTTTAAGACCTGCCACTGATTTATAATGGGCAAAATCACTCCTTTAGCTTTCAGTGAAACAGAGGTAGCAGAGGTCTAAGAGACAGTGTTCCTTTTGCAGTGTTACTGCATGGACCCTGGATTTAATTCCCTCATTCAACCAATTTCAGTAGTTTAGGTAATCTGAATTACTGTAATACAAGGGCTTTCAGTCATTCCTGTGGTCGGTTGTCCCTACAATGAGCTTGTTCTGAGTAGCCCACCTTCTGTAGAGATGACATACATCCAGAAAAATATCAGTAAAGAAACATGATTATTTCCCTTTGAAAATGCATTTGATAAGGTGATGTAAAAAGATACTCAAAAGCATTTTTATAGGTAAAAATTGGTATACCAAATAGACTTCATAAAGGAAGGTCTTATGTTAGTAGGCTCTTGTTAACACTAATTCTCAGGGGTAATTTGAAGTGAGCCAAGATTGGCATTTCAAGTCTGCATCGGTGATTATGTTAGCAAAGAATCTAGAAAACCTTGAGGGCCATATCTTTCTGAATCTGCCAGAAGCTGTACTGATAGTTTGCAGAAGGAGATATGAAACCTGTGAGATGGTTTTAAGAACTTCCTTCCAAGGAAGTTCTCAGCTCTTCCAGACTGTTGAGACATCATCAACATTTTTTCATGCAGCTCTGTGAAGGTGCCTGGGTGTACCAAACACCAACTTCATTTGAATGTACCTGTTATTTGAGCTCTTGTTACAGTACTGGTTCTCTCAAGCCTCCATACTGTGATATCCTTGAGATCTGAGTTTGCTTAGAGGATTCCATGCAGTCTCTGCTCTTCTCATATAATTTGTTGTGATCGTAGCACGTACAAATTAAAATGGTGGTATGAATGATCAGAATGATCTTCAATATTTCAGTTGCAGTGTGATATATCATTAAGAATTTTCCTTCATCTACTGGGAAAAAAAACCCAAATCAAATTATACACATTGGTTCAACAATATATTTCAAAATAGTAGAAGCAGACTAGCAAATTATCTGACTTTTACTTGAATTCTATTAATTCTGTGCAACATAAAAAAAAGTAACATGGAAATTTTAGCAAAATCTAATTTTTCATTAGCACAATTCAAAGAAAAATAAAGCTATTGGCTTTCTTATTCAATAAAAAAATACTAGAAATCAAACTGACTTATGCAGATCAAAAGTGAAATAAATGAAGGACTGTTTCTCTTCCTTTTGCATTACAAAGGCACAGACGGTCTTTAAGATGGACTTGAAAGAAACAGATGATAAGTTTTTGTTGGGTGCCAAGTAATATTTGGATCCAGAAGTTACCAGTCTAGAAAAATAAGGATCAAAATAAATTTTAGCAACTCTCTGTTAATGCAAATCCAGGGTTGAAGTGCCACTATTTTAGCTACATTATTTTATTTGCCTTAGGGGGCACCGTGGTTAGACGAGCAATGTAACCACAATTAACTGACTTACTAAAAAGAAAAACAATTTAAACAAACAAGCAATAAACAACATTATTTCATTATAATGTTTTCCTAAAGTCTCTTTTTGAAGGGAGCTTTTAAGAGGAATTTCAGCTTTGAGAACTGTTAGATGAAAATGTATCATGTTGGGTCCAACAACCTGAGAGGTGAGGCTGTGTCCCATCCATGTTCCCAGGTTCAAACAGTGATGAGGTGAATATGTGTTCCCAGCAGATGTGCACACACAGAACACATATATATACCATATATATACATACATACACATATATGTGGTTGGACACAGATCAGACAAATACGCAGAGCACCCACATAAACACAGGGAGCACCAACAGCCTCATCCTGCTCCCGTCTCGGGCTGGACAGAATGGATGTCCAATGGTGAGCAATACATATATACATATGTACAGTGTGGGTCCTTCCAGCAGCTGCGTTTACTCAGTCAGCCCAGTAACTGCCCCTGGATCCCAGCCACTCCAGTTGCTGGCACCTGGACGTATGGGCCCCTGAAGCTGCTGCCTCACTTCACTTGTGAGTACAGACAATCACAAAAACACAGCTGGCCTGAATTAATGTAGGCATAACAGTAATCTTACATCAAGGCTGGTGAATTCTGTTGATTGCAGGCAACCTTAAACAGTTTATATTTAGCTGGTAAGTGAACGGTAAATTCTTTTCACTAAAGGTTACACACAATAAGACTTTTAGAATGTAATTGCAATGATACAAACACAAACTGCAAACCAGAAAACCTCTGTTCAGCTGCCATCAGCTCCAGGCTCCCCACTCAGGACAGCACAGCAATTTACCTCATGCCTAAACCTGATCAGAATTAGATCCACATACCAGGGTTTCGTGCCCCAAGTTTCTTGAGGAGTTTGACCTGTCGAACATTCTCTGAGCACAAGTACTAAACATGTATGCAATTGCAGCCAGTGCTTTCCATCAAAATTGTTTGTATATCAGCCTTTCATAGATGACTGTGGCTAGGTCATCTCCCCAAGAAACAGATTTCCCTCCAAAGAAAGAAAATTCAAAATCCAGTCCTGTCCTACAGCTATGGTAAAAGGATTAAACATGATTTCTCCTTTGCAATAGTGTGAGTGAAGAAATTAATTTAAAATTCACTGAGCCAGAGATAGTATGAGTTGGTAAACAAGAAGTTCGGATTTTTTCAAATGGATAGTGAATTGTAAACCCTAAGTCCTACCTAACCTTGTTTGTGGATTTTATCCAGTGACTCATTATCATAAAATATAACAATCCTAGGACTGGAAGTTGAAAAGTGGATTTTAGGCAGTCCCAAGCACAACTACAAGCTTTGCAGAGATTGGATTGAGAGCATGCCTGAGGAGAAAGACTTTGGGGTGTTGGTCAACTAGAAGCTCAACATGGCCCAACAATGTGCACTTGCAGGCCAAAAAGCCAACCATATCCTCAGCTGCATCAAAAGAAGCTTGGGCAGCAGGTCAAGGAAGGTGATTCTTCTCCTCAGTTCCACTCTCATGAGACCTCACCCGAGGTACTGCATTCAGCTCTTTGGCCCCCAACATAAGAAGGACAAGGACCTGTTGGAAAGAGTCCAGAGAAGGGCCACAAAGATGATTGGGGCCTGGAGCACTTCTGTGAAGACAGGCTGAGAGAGTTGGGGTTATTCAGCCTGGGGAAGAGAAGGTTCCAGGAAGACCTTATAGAGCAGCCTTCCAGTACCTAATGGGGCCTACAGAAAAGATGGAGACTTTCTACAAGGCCATGTAGTGACAGGACAAGGCAGAATGGCTTTAAATTGAACAATGGTAGATTTAGATTAGATATAAGGAAGAAAATCCTCCCTATGAGGGTGGTGAGGCACTGGAGCAGGTTGCCTAGAGAAGTTGTGGCTGCCCCATCCGTGGAAGGGATCCCTTCAAGGCCAGGATGGATGGGGCTTTGATCAACCTGGTCTAGTGGAAGGCATCCCTGCCCATGACAGGGGGATTGGAACTAGATGATCTTTAAGGTGCTTTCCCACCCAAACCATTCTGTGATGATTCTATGATGACAACGATAATGATTTTAGCTGCTCTGTAAGTCTTCATTATACATATGAATAAAAGAATATCTTAATTCACTTTCCAAAGAGTATTTTGAGACATGAATACAGAGAGACATTTCAGAAAGCTTTTGGTCCTGCTACCTGTTTTTCTAACTTTTCATCTGCCCTGTACTCCAGCAGCCTATTCTCTGGTGACTAAAGCAGTGGCTGACAGGCTCAACACATGTCATACGTCACTAAACCCAGGCAATTGCCTCTCACCTCTGTGAAGGCAGATATAAGCCTCCAGAACTGCATGACTTGTCAGATTTCCTAGCCATTTTTTATGACTTCTTCTCAGGACTTTGTGATTAACCACCTACAACATGTACCTTTGCCTACAGTTTCTTATTTTGAACATAAGAATATTTTTATATTGAACTTCCTGATGTATTACTCAAATTTCATATCTGAGTAATAACATTTAGGTCTTGTTAATATTGTCCTGAAACTGTTAATATTTTCATTTATAGTTAGCATTTTCAGAGGGACACTGGTTGTATCATGTATATATAAGACGCTGGCACTCATTTTGAAACAATGTTCTGCTGAAAAGTCTTTCCAGATAGTAACTTTGAGGAAAGTAATGAATATTTTTCCACACTCCTCCCATTTCTAGAATCTCTGTCCTTAATTATATCTATTGCTTTTATTGAACTTCCCTGTCCCACCACCCACTGTTATCAGGGAGGTAGTTTTGCATCAGGTCCTAGATGTATCTGTTCTGTCTGCTAGTTTATTTCCTTCGTGGCAGTAAAGACTAAATAGAAACTATATCTAATGACTTTGCAGTTTTCAACAGTAACATGGGATGCAAAAATGTGGTCCCCATCTGTTAAAAGCAAAAGAAGAAGGATCTGGGTATTTATAAACCCGTAACTGAACTTCAATTCCTAGAAAAAGAACTAGCATAAATAATCAAGCAGTTTAGTAAACCCATACAAGAGGACAAGGTGCTGAGTAAGAGTAGTATACATGGATCTACCAAAACCAGGTAGTGTCAGACCAATCCTACTGTTATGACAGGTAAACAGGCATTGTGAATACAGGAGGAACAGTGCAGATCAAATATCTTGGTGTTAGTAAGGCTTTTGACATTGTTTCACAAGACATTTCATAAACAAGCTTAGGAAGCAGGGTCTAGTTTTCAGAAAGAATGGGTGCAAAGCTGGTAGGAAAGCCAAATTCAGACAGTGACTATCAATGAGAATGGCAGGTTTCCACAGCAATCTGGTTTGATGGTCTACTTTTCAGTCATATTTTTCACTATCTAAGTTTTAGATAACAAGAAATTAAGAAGAGTGGCAGGCCTGTTGAAGAACACTAGTACGGAAGCAAGAGTGCTAGAGAATCAGACGGAATCCAAAACATTTTTTAAAAAATGAAGATACAGTCTAAACAAAAAATTGGATGCTGTTCAAATAAGGACAAGCACAAGATCATTTACAATTAATGAAGAACAAATCTGGGTATGCTGATAGATCAGAATGTGAGAAATTAGAAAGACAAAATACATCACAGACTGCATCCAGGAAAGGCATTTTCAGGAGAGACAAGTTAAAAAATTTCTTTATGTAACCAAGCATGGGTGATGTATACAGTACTGACCACCCACGTTTGCAAAAGATTTATTCATACTGAAGTAGATTCAACATGATAATATTTCTAGGAACATGTGGGGAACAAAGTGCCCATTTTCAAGAAGAAAAATGTGTTTCTTTCTTTTGCCTGCAAAACAAAGGGTAAGAGAAGATATAACTAAGGTGATAAATCACTTTGCCGCAACCCACATTACATATATACACTTCAGGGAGAATAAAAAAAAGCCCTATTTAAGGTAAAGGATGATGTTGACACAAGAACATGATGAATATAAACTGCCCATAAATTAAATTAGGTTTTAAATTATAACATTTTAACTATCAGAAGGGTGACAGTCTGGGGCAGCAGGATTCAAGTCTAATAAGCTGATTAAGCTTTATCTTGAAACTAGTTAAAGGAACTGTGGAAAAGCAGTTGCCTGCTGCTGCAGCTGGGGCTGGTCTTCATGCTTCAGGAGAGCCCTTCCAGCTCCAAATTCTTCATCCTAAATCTAAACTTTTAGTAAGTATATACAGTGGCTGATATACTTCCCTTGGTAGTACGTATCTATATGCTCTTCGTAATAAAAAATTATATACCCTGCCACTCCCTGGCACTTCCCTTGGAATGCAGTCTGGATTCAGGCCTCTGACAAGTCACAGACTGCAGGGCACAACATCCGTCACCTGCAAGGGATGGCATCCCTTGGCATCTCACGACCCCCCCTGCTCTGACTTGAGCAATGCCGAGTAGCAGCCCTGACCCCTGTGCACCCTTTCCATGCCAATCCCCACATCAGCTGCCTCGCACTAGTTGGCACATCCCGATGCCAGCACTCCTGACCACTCGTGCTCCCTGGGCGTAAGCCAAATAGGAAGCCAGGCACAATTCTGCTAGGCCTGCCTGTGAGATCTCCTGTTCAGCAGGCAACGTCTCACGTTATATTTTGGTTCTTGGTTGTAGCTGACTGGGTCCACCTCCCACCCCTTCCTCCTGTGCTGTGCGCCAAACATACCCGTGTGTGCCTTCGCCTTCCCAGGATTAAGTTACACACTGCTGAGATCTGTGCTACTGCAGTTAGACTGCTTTTGGTGAGCGGGACGGACAGATTGAAGGTGAGGAACCAAGGGGTGTCATATAGGAAGCTGCTTATTAATAATGTCCTCTGATCTTCCCAGTTAACATCTCTGCTACAGAATTACCTGAACATTTGAGAGGGTTGGAACAAGTGTTGCCCTTGGAACAAGTGTTGCCCTTGCAATTAAAGAAGAGCTCCTTCAGCTGTTCCTTCAGCTCAGAAATTTACACAAGTTTTTTGTTGCTTTTTTATTATTTAAAGGAGAGAAACTTCCATAATTAATATTTTTTGTATTTTCAATCTCAAGAGGGATTAGACAGTTCTGGGAGAGGTGACACTTTTGAAGTTTGAGAAGAACTTTCTGAATATTAAGGAATAATTTGTTTCTCACTCAATAACCATTTTAAATACATATGACTTGTTAAGTTGCTACAGTAATGAAAACATTAACTCTCCTTGCTATACTAATATGTAAAACCTCTTACCAGATATATAACTTGCAAATGTAGAATTCAATAATATATTCTTAAGAATGCAAGAAGCAAATTAAGTGCAAACACGTTGGACATAACCAAAACATTTTCAATTACTCATGCTACCTTTAAAACCAAAGACATTGAAATAAGAAATTTAATGGTTTAACCCCAAACGGCAACTAAGTAACACACAGCTGCTCACTTACTTCCCCCCTCCCCCCCCACCCCCCATCTCCCCAGAAGGATGGGGAGGAGAATCAGGAAAAAAAGGTAAAACTTGTGGGCTGAGATAAGAGCAACTTAATAATTGAAATAAATAATAATAATAGTAACAACAACAACAATAATTTTTCAAAAGTAATGAAAAAGAGAGAGAATAAAACCCAAAGAAAAAAAAAATGATGCACAATACAGTTGCTCACCACCCACTGACTGGCCAACTCCCCCCAGTTTATATACCGAGCGTGACATTCTGTGGTATGGAACATCCCTTTGGCTGGTTGGGGTCAGCTGCCCTGGCTCTGCTCCCTCCCGGCTTCTTGTGCACCAGCTCACTGGCACAGCATGGGAAACCTGGAGAGTCCTTGATGTAGAGTAAGCACTACTTAGCAACAACATCAGCATGTTATCAACTTTATTCTTATCCTAAATCCAAACCACAGCACTGTACCAGCTACTAAGAAGAAAATTAACCCTATCCCAGCCAAAATCAGGACAAGAAATTATTTTCATTAAAATATTCAAATCTTTTGCAGAAACTTACACTAAGATAATACAAAGTGGAAGACTATTTATTGCTTCTGAGACTCCACTTAGAAATTATTCTTATGTACTATAGTTCGAGCACTTCAAAGTTGCAGCTGCAGATATATCACTGTTCCATGCAGTGACTTCCAGTAACAAAAAAATATATATACACACATAGAAATATATATATATATTTCTATGTTATTTAAAACCATGTTATAAATAGAAATTATAAAGGACATTAAACAAAACAGTTGTTCTGGATCTGTATTTCTGAGATTCTATAACCAGGAATTATTTTTCTTGACATTCTGAGACTCTGCCATATTGACAGAAAATGCAAATCTACAGGAACATCTGTGATTAGACTGACATTTTATATAGTTAAATGAGGAACTAAAATAATCATTAAAGTACCATAATCTACCAGAAGCATGCATGTATATGTACATGCAGAGAGAGAATAGGAAGTATTTCTTAAAACTGTCAATAAAGACAAACCAAATGTCGCAATATGCAACACTGTAAAACATCAGATGAATAAATAATTTGTAGATTTACCCTCTACAGATATATTGAACAATGTCAACACATTTGAAGATTCATCGGTCACTGGAACAGGCTTCCCAGGGAAGTGGTCATGGTACCAAGCCTGTCAGAGTTAAAGGAGCATCTAGACAATGCCCTTAGTCATTTGGTTTAGTTTTAGGTAGTCCTGCGAGGAGCAGGGAGTTGGACTTGATGATCCTTACAGGTCTCTTCCAACTCCAGATATTCTATGATTCTGTGATTCAGTAATGAATTCTCTGGTTTTCCAGAGAAGGGACAGAAATTATTTTTTAACCTTTGTTGTACATAAGGTTATCATATTTCACAATCTATTATTTAGTGCTGATAAAAAGCAAACAAAAGAAAATATTTTATATAGCTCGGAACATCTGAGAACACTACTAGTATTCATATGGCATAAATGTCGTATGAATATCAACCTTCTTTTTAAAACCACAGATAACTGAAGCTCCTGTTATTAACTTGCCCTTTTTAATTAGTAAACACTTTTTGTCAATTAGTTAGTAAAAAGCATTTGGGAACTGATTCTTTCCTCAGATATGCTGGTATAAATCAAGAATTATCCTATTATATACAGCTTGTAAAATAGGTGTGAGAGTAAAGTCCGAAATAGTGTAACAGGAGAGGGTGTAAATGTGAGAGACTGCAGTTTTGAACAGGTGGGAAATTTTAAAAGACAAATTTATTTATTTAAAAAAAAAAATAGTCTGAAAAATTGATTCTCAAAATGTTTATGCTCTTAAGACTTCCCAGGCTGGAATTCACTCTTATTGAAGCCAATGATAAATTTCCTGTTCATTCAACAGTGTATTAAGAGTTTTTGAAAATCCCACTTGGAATACACTGTTTTCAGATGTTACTGGATTAGGCAGCTCCTCACAGCAGCCTGACAGAGGGAAGCCACTACAGCTCCACGGTCCCAAGTCCAGCTTCCCAACTGGCACATATGCACACAGGACACGTACGCACATATACACTGCTGGCCACCCAGATCAACACAGACAGAAAACACAGCACTCGCGAAAACATAAACAGCACAAATGGACTCATCCTGTTGTCCTTTGTGGGTAATCAGGGTGAAAGCTCATTAATGGAAAATGTATATATAAAACTTGCACCCCTCCAGCAGCTGGCCTTAGGTGCTCAGGCTGCCCTGGATCCCAGCCTCCCCAGTTGCTGCCACCTGGACACAGAAGCCCCCGAGGCCACAGCCCCACTCCAGTTGCTGGTGTTCCAGCCTGCATGCACACATGTTCCCTCACACACCATAGATCTCTCCAGTAACCATCCTTGCACACTCAGCTTGTTCAGTAGATGGCCCTGGGCCCTCTGGTCTCCAGCCACCTCACACGTTGACACATGTACACATGCAACGCATGCTTTACTAGCTGGTTCAGATCTATGAAGCCTCTAGTAGACCACACCAGCCCCTACGGTCTCTCCAGTAGCTGTCATAGACCCCCGCTCCCTCAGGTAGCAAACTCTCAGACCCTCTGGTCCCTGCAGGATCCAGCCCAGACTTATGGCTGCTCTGATACCCAGCTGAGCCTCTTGTCCTATTCACTGGCTAGTCCAGCTTGACGCACACGAGTAATTATGCACTGACACACACCTGCACAAAAAGCAGGTGTTCTGTGGTCTCTCTTCAGTTGCTCCCACCGTAGACACACAGGTCCCTCAGACCCCTGGTCTCACTCCACCTGGTGCACTCAGATCTCCAGACACATACATGCATGCAGGACAGAGATCTCTGCACTCAGGAAAATACTTAGAAATGGAGTAAGGAGAAGACAGGACAGACTGCAGTGATCAGGTCTAGGGAATAACCAGACAACCATGCTGACCGGTCCACTATATGCAACTGATCCTTTTTACTCCCTTTTTCCTTTGTTTTTCCTTGCTTATTGCACTCCAGCCCTCTTTGATCCCTCCATTTCCTTGCCTTTAATCCTTCCCTTTACCATCCCACAATAAATATTGCACAGCCGCAGAAGAGTCTTCCTAGCATCCCATAATGTTCCCACTTCCCCAAATGCCTCCTGTCACCTTGTAATCATCTCCTGCCAGTTGACTGAGGGATCAGGCTGGTGGTGCCACCCTGGGGCCATGGGCTAAGGCTTCCCTGGCGTCACACCCCAGGGAGGAGCTGCCTCAAGGGATGAGGTTGTTGGAGTTCCCCCAGCTGTCATTGTTCCCTTGGTCTCCCTTGGGTTCATGGAGATGGCTTTTAATCACATCAACTATCACATGCCCATCTCTAATCTCTGGTATATATCCTCTAGTTTTCAACACGAAGAACTACTTACAGGGTTCCCCAGTGACAAATATTTCTCTTTAGAAAAATCAAATTTTGAAAGAAATTGAAAGGAAGATTGTACTATGATGGACAATCATGGATGAGAAGGACATATTGAAAAATGGTATTATATTAGAAGCTACAAGCAAAATTCACATCAGTAACTGAAAAGAAGAGGGACTCGGTGTACTGAAGTGTAGTATTCCTAAATAAGCAGGTAAAAGGTATTTAAGGTAGAGAACCTGTGTGAATAATCAAAACCTACCTAGAGGAAAGAGGACAAGTGAGATTATAAAAACAAGCAAAGAGTATGTAGAAGAAAAATTGTAGAAGGAAATGGAAAAAAATCAGAACACTCGGAAGACATCTCAAATCATTCTAGACAAAGAATAAAAGAACACACAAGGCAAGTTAAAATTATTATAACATGTTGTACTATAATATATATTCACATTGTACTAGAATCTGACAAAGAAATAAAAAAGAACTTTGATGTGGAATGTACTAAAACAGATATACAGCCAAATATAGATACATCACAGCTCACTATTTGTTTATGTTAAGGTACAACAGGATAATAAAAGTGCAAATAAGACTGCAGAGGGGAAGGATTGCTAGAACCAAACTAACAATTATCAAGTAACTAGTTACCATAAGTGAGATTTCTTTCTGAGTAGGTATAATAACATAGAAGCAGGTAGTCCTGTAGAGTAGAATCACTAGTCCAGTACCTGTAAGGAGTAGATACATGATACTGAATATGAGCAAATTCCATCTGAAGACAACTGAAATCTTCGGTGGCTGCCATCAGCCAGTCCTGAAGCTTCATTGTGGACAGGTGGGACTTTGTCAATGGAGAAGAGGGTTAAATCCCTTCTTCCCCAGTTTCTGTCTTAAAAGGTCAGTGTTGCTGAGCACAAGCATGCCGCAAGGTGGTACAGTGTGGTGTAAGCCACCGGCTATACTGAGCCTGGGCTGTAGCAGACCAGGCACAAAGACACCTTGGCCAAGATATAGGGAGGCAGCAATGGGAATCACAAGGCTGCTGGCAACTCATGGCAGGCAGTTAGATACCCAGCTGTGACCCATTACCTGAACCAAACCAAACTTCGTATAAATCCTGCTGTAAAAATAAACTGTTTCAGAAATTAAGCATACCGTTTAGAAAGATGCTACAATTGTGTGGGCTTCTTGGTGCTTATCTTTGTCTCTTTCTTTGTATAATCAACACTTTTCTTTCCAAGTTTTGTGTATGTGGCTAGATGCATTCATTCAAGGCTAAGATTAGCTTTCCTGCAGCTGATAATGAGTTGCTAGTATACTCAGTAAGAGAGACACTTACTTCAGCAGTTAAAGTTGCAGGATTTGGTATGATAGATGAGAAGCCTTAGAAACGAGCCCAGTATAGCTCCATTGCTTTCACTATGAAAGCAGTCTAGTAAAAAGCTACAAAACAAATTGTCTTGAAGAAAAATACTGCGCAGAAAATGAAGGGAAGAAGGGAAAATAACAAGCTTACAGGACAAAATTTATCCAAAGTTATTCCACAGCACTTTATGAATTATTTAGACAGTGACGAGTGTGCTTTGGACTGTATCAGGAGTATTGGCTACTATAATGGGGAGGAGATTTTTTGTAAGCCTCCCAGAATACTATGCATATAGGAGAGATAGGACCTGCCTGCTTAACTTCAAATGCATTGAAGGCCAACACAGGAAATAAAATGGGATTGCCTATTTTATTAGAAGAGTGAGTTGCTGTAGTCAGCTGTTCTATCACTACATATAACCAATATCTTCACAAGGTGAACACATCTTACGTCTGATAACATAATCATTTAACCATTTTCTGTGGCAGGTCTAAAATCTCTGTCTGAAAGGTAAAACTGTTCCTCAGTAGTGGAGGAAAGAAAATTGACTTCTGAATAAAAGAAAAGTTCAATTAAATGTGCAAAACTGTTTAAAATCAATAGAGCACTGCACATGAGCATTTCACATGTGAAAATGGAATAGAAACAATAAATGGACTTAATGCAGTAGACACTGATGAAGAAAACTGACCTAGAAACACCTTTAAACAACTCATAGAGATTAAGGTATAGCTGTAAGGGAGTTTCTAGTACTGAGCATGCTCATTAAATAAATTTTAAAAGAAATTTTTAAATTAATTTAATTAAAATTACAGTAGTATTAATTCTGAAATGGTCACACTAGAAAAGCCTTGAAACATTTCTGCCACTGGCAGCAGCAATCTAACTCAAACTCCACAGACATTCTCTTTATTCATATTTTTGTGGATGATGTTAGTATTTCTACAGCTTCAAACTTCATGAGACTGAAATTTAGCTTGTCAGTTGAGGAGATTTAAATAGCTCTATTTAGCTATTTGTCACTTTGATTTAGTAATTGGCAAAACATGAAATTTTTGAGATTTCAAGCGCTTTTATGGCATCTTAATTTTGAAGTAAAATTTAGTAGAGGGAATCTAAAGCTTCAGTTGCTTTTCTTAATTGTATTACTTTTCTAAACTGTGCAGCTGTACAAGAGGCTTTCAAAAGAGTTCTTGACATGCAGTTGAAACTACTTAGCATAACATTTGTCCATTGTATCTTTGGAGTATCATTACTGTGCTTAAAAGCTAATAGGCAGAATATGTATTGTCATAACTCCTGGGAATTTTTTTTTTTTTTTACTGTCTAAAACGGTTACACAGCACTGAAATGTTTTCATAGGTTCATTTGAGGTAAATATTGGAGCTGGTTTTTACAACTCCGCCCATATTACTTTGGTGCATGGCAGCAACGCTGTTGCGGTATTCTATGCCGTGACCTGATTCGTCCAGCGTTGGCAGAACAATGAGGGAAAATTGTAGTGGGAAGCAATATTTTCTATTAGTTTTTTTTTAAGTACACAAGCAACATCACCAGCTCTAGATATGGTGGGAATAAAAAGAACTTTTCTACCAACCTGTCAACTTGATTCAAGTACAAACACAAAACAGTTTAAATGTTTTTCATGATGTATGATTTTTTATTTTTGAGCAGCTTTGCACAACTCTGTGCTGAGGGTTGTGTTTGAGAGGCTTTTATGAACACCACATGGAATAGGTTGTTTTGTTGTGTAGAAGAATGTGAAGAAGTATGTGAAGAAGTTTTAAACAATTAATTTTCTTCTCTGCAGGTGAAAGTTACCAACACAAGGGTTAGTAGTCAGAAATCATCTTCATGACCAAGAATAACTTGTTCTGAAGTACTTGGTCTAAAAAACATTTATATTCAAAGGAGTAGAACCCAGGACAAATTCCTCAGTATCCTAATCTCTGGGCTATGCAGCGTATCTTTTTTGCTTGATGCCTCATTCTTCAATGTGTCAGATGCTGGGATACCCTTCTAAGGCACCAACTCTTTCTGTGCAGCATGTGTCCTTTGCTGCAGTGACATATATTCAGCAGCAGTGTTGAAGAGTAGCAGTCTGATGGTGCATTTTCTCACCAAATGAGAAACAAGTTTGAATACCTGAAAAGCAGATAAAGATGGGACCTGTGTCTCAGTAATAATGCAAAATGTGAGATTACATATTCCTCACAGTAGGATCTCTTCCATTTTGTACAGGTTCTCAGACTTAGGAGGATTTATGGACACTGGACCTCAAGAGGATAAAGGGACCCATGACCATTCTAGATAAACCCCAATTCAAAACATTTCCTCCAGGGAATCTTTAGGTAGCTCCTCACCAGTAAGAAGATGCTCTGCAGTGTCATTCAGAGACACCCAGGTCTGCATATGCATGAGACAGAGAAAAGTTTGGTACTTAACTTAGTAGTTCATTCTGGGTGCCTATCTCAGCAGCCTTTTGGCTATGATAAAAAAGCATTTAGGAAACTATGTGTACAACTAGTTCCTTTTGAAAGGATCAGCAGTTAAGCTTAGCAATGTTTATAGATGTTAAAAATTGTATCATGAAGCCTCCCATAAATTAATAGAGGTGAACCTTGGCACACCCAACACTTCTTATTCTTACTTGCAAAGAATGTTGTAATGCTGCTGATACTTCATTCTTTCAACTCCATCTCACCTTTTGGTCCTGGAGAAAAGCTTCTTCCACTGGCTAGCGTTTGTGGTATCCATTCATATCTAACCTTGGACTTTTTTATGCCACTCTGTCCTGGTTTCAGCTGGGATAAAGTTAGTTTTCTTCTTAGTAGTTAGTGCAGTGCTGTGTTTTGGCACTGATGTGAGAACAATGTTGATAGGACACTGATGTTTTTAGTTGTTGCTGGGTGATGTTTATACTAAATCAAGGACTTTTCCGTTTCTTGGCCCTGCCAGCCAGAGGGCTGGAGGGGGGGGGGGGGGGGGGACGACGACACACGGGACGGGACGTGCACAGGAAATTGGGAGGGGACACAGCCAGGACAGGTGACCTAAACTGGCCAAAGAGGTATTCCATACCATATGACGGCATGCTGAGTATATAAACTGGGGGAAGAAGAAGAAGGTGTGGGGGACATCTGGCATTATGGCATTTGTCTTCCTAAGTAAGTGTTACATGTGATGGAGCCCGGCTGTCCTGGGGATGGCCGAACACCTGCCTGCCCATGGGAAGTGAGGATGAATTCTTTGCTTTGCTTGCATGCGCAGCTTTTGCTTTACCTGTTAAATTATTCTTATCTCAGCCCTTGAGTTTTACATTCCTTTTGGATTCTCCTCCCCATCCTTCTGGGTGAGGCGGAGTGAGCGAGCAGCTGCTTGGTGCTTGGTTGCTGGCTGGGGTTAAACCATGACACACTCTTTATGCCAGCAAGAGATTTGTAATAAACCTACCACAAAGCTTAATTCAACATATTCTGAAAAAAAATATTTCAGATGTAAGGAGTATACACTATTTTGTTACTGTTATGCAAAACTACTGTCTATGAACATGCTTAGCTACTAAATCTCACAGGAAGACTAGAGGTATATAACTGGGTTTATTTTCCTCACTGAAAATTTGAAAATGTCTGCTGAACCACCAATTTAAGGATTAATTCCAAGTAACACTTAAGGATTTTGAAATATTCAGAGGCATTTGTTTCTTTATTTTAGTTATTGTCACTAGGCAAAGTGAGAAATGGAAAAAGTCAGATAATCTGAAAAAAAATAATAATCTTTTCCTTTTTTTTCTGGAGACCTATGGAAGCACAAGTCCAAAAACACAAAAGGAGTGGTAATACAATCTGGAAGAATCCTCAGACTTGGAAAGATAACAAATGTTTTGAGTGCTCAGTGACCTATTGTGATGATTGTCAATGACATTGAAGAAAATAATTTTATCTATGAGTAATGCACCAGCAGTTTTGAGAGGCCCCAAATATAAAAGATCCATTTTAAGATTAGATATCAAACATGAGATGTTAAAGGGGCTTCAATATACATTTGAGCATCCTCCATCAATCTTAGCAATTACTCTCTTCTAACATTAAGAGATTTGAATAGTGCTGGTACTGCTGCAAAATTGTATCTACTTCTATTTCACTATCAGGATTGTAATTTTCCGCCACTATGCACTTGTTCAATTAGATCACCACTACGTATAATGACAGCCTCTACACAACTGAGAGGCATCAGGGGAACTAAGTGTAAGGACCATATCCTTCGATAGTTGCATCAGAATTTACTGGTTGTTGAGCAGGGCTTGGTTTACCACTTAGCAGTTGGAATCAGATTTAGCTAGTGAGGGAATATTACGGTTGGTGAAGTCTGAGTGGAGAAGCAATCGGTCATATTTTAAAATAGAAAGTCACAAAGTTAAGTTTTGCGAGGAACAAAATGCTGCAGGCACTTTTGTTTCCCTATTAAACCAAAAGGAAGCAAACCTCACTGTATTTCAGCCACACTTCTGAGCCAGAGAATAAATACTCTGTGAACTGACATTCTTTACATTTTTCCATTTTGAGGGAAAGACTTCTAAGTCTTCGTGATGCCACAGATAAGAGGACTGTGAATTCTAAACAAAAGGCAGCAAGGCACAGTGCCTGTGTTCCCCTGTATCTCTGTTTACTCATAGGACCTGAAACAGACACTGGACAAGAAAGTTCTGTTACCAGTTTCCATGGCTCATGGACTAAGGCACCTTGCTACAGAATTACTGTAATTCTACTCTGCAGCATTTCACTGAAATGATACAGGTTAGCTCCTTTGTGAATAGGTTCTTCTTCACAAGTCAGATTCTGAATAAATGCAATAGTTCACCTGCAGTTTGAAGGTTTTATGTTTTTTGTTATCCCGTATCCTTCCTACTCCCTCTCCTCTTACTTATTGCATGTTTCCCTCTTCCCTCTCCTCATGACTTAAAGTCTGAGGATGTTACTCGATAATCAGTTACTGAGTGGGAATTTACCTTTACAGCTGGTTCCAGCTGATTTCAATGGACACACCACAGGACACAGCTGAGCCCATCTGCCAAGCTGGTGGCAACTCTATGAAAATGTGTTTTAGAAAGGAGATAAAACTCCAAGGAAAAAGATCAATGCAGGCAGAGTGGTAGTAGGAGATCTACAGTGCAACTGGTAGCATCCCAAGAGGGACTGTGACCCATGGATAAGCCCCAAAGGAACTACAGCCTCTGGAGGACCCATGCCAGAGCAAAGGAAACAAGTAAGAGGGAAGGAACAGTAGAAGAACCAGATAAGAAATTACAACAACAGAAAGAAACCACCACATTCTGACCCAACCTCTTGCACCACCTTTCACTTCAACAAAGGGATGGAGCAAAGCCTGAGGTAACAGGGAGTGAAGACTAGGAAGGGGGAAGGAGAGGTTTCTGAATGAAGTTTAACCTGGGAAATGGGGAGCAAACATGTTTCCCTAAGTGTTTAGATATGTCTTCTTTATTTTCATTACCTGAATCAGTGACTAAATGTTTAATTGGCAGTAAATTCATTCAAATTCCCCCAGGTGAATCAGTTTTGCCTGTGACAGTAAGATGTGAGTGATTTCCCTGTCTTTGTCTTGACTCATGAGTTTTCTTACTCCTGTTCTTCCTACTTTCTCACCATTGTGTGGGGCTAGGGAGAAATCAGAGGGGAGAGAAGGAGTGACTGTGTGAGTTCCTGGCTGCCAGCCAGTAACAACCCACCAAGTAAATCATGCATTTATGAATACTGGTATGCCTTCTTCTCTTAAGTCATTGTATGGCTTAATTATGTTCATAATATTTATAAGAATCAGGTTTAAGTATCCTCATTCTTTAAAAAAATCCATCACTACTATATAAGAGTTAAAACCAAGTCCATTAAAAATGCTCATGCTTTCCTCGACCCCATTTTTTTCTTCACAGGTAACTATAAGCACAATTTTGAACTGCTTAAACTTCCTATTTAGCTCTACCAATGTCACTGGGCAAGTAAATTCCACCCCACAAAAAAAGAAAGAAAAAAAAATTGGGGAATTAAATTTATTTGAGTTCTTTTAAGTTACAATTTTAAAGGAAGTGAAAACAAAACCGTTCCCAGCTGCCAACCAAAGGCACCATCATAGTGTAGGACTAGTTGGAGGATTATGACTGAAAAAGTATTGGGTTGATGGATACGTGTTCCACTGAAGTTTTGTTTGGGAAAGACCTAGATCCAAGGAATAGGTCCAAGCAGTTCTTGTCTATTTTTCGCCCAATTAGAAATGCCTGGCTACAATAGTAATGAAAAGCACATTTTGAAATGGGGAGGGGGGGCGGGGTGGGCGGGCAGAAATTGCAATGTAAAATGTAACCTATGACTTCTGATCATTTTAAATGCATATCTTTTAAATCTAAGTATGTTTCTTACTTAACTAAATCAGGAATGTTCATATAATTTAAATTAGCAAGTGAATGCTATGGTATTCTGGAGGTGTTTCTGTCTTTTTCTCTTTTTGCAATGTCAATCATTCTGCTCTTGATATCATATATATATATATATATAACAATCTGATTCAGAGAGATTCAATTTATCAAGAAAGAGTTACTCTTGCAGTGTTACTCTTTTTCTCTCAATCAGACTCTCTGCCCTTCTCTGTTCCTCTGAAGTTCAATCTTTATTAGAAAACTGGGGGAATGAAAAAGGCCAAATGTCCTGTAAAAATGTATTTATGCAGATGAAAGAACATCAGACTAATATTTCTGAACTTAAACCCTGGCAGCTTGGGGCTTAATGAGACAACTATGCTCAAAGATTTTCTCTCATTCACCATTCAGGCTTTGAAGAAAGTTTTCTGGGTTAGATCCAAAAAAAGGACCTGAAGTGGGGCTTGGTGAGACTTAACAATGAAGTCTAAAGCAGCAACTGAAAAGCCCCTGTTTGGCTGCTGCATAACCTGTATGGGTTTGTATGTTTTCTCAGGGGTCCCTCTGGCCACAGAAGCAAGGGACTCCTTCCAGAAGGGAGGCAGAACTCATACAGCTAATCGTCCACCCTGAATTGTCTCTGAAGAAAATTCTCTTTCCATTGACTGTCAGAAACATACACAGGTCAGGTCCTGCAAACTGAGGTTAGCTTTTGTGCCTAGATGTGGCTTTGTGTGTACCCTGAACTCTCAGCATCACCACGGTTCATCTTTAGTTCAAACATAAATTTGCTCTTTCCACCAACCCTAAGAGCTGGTGCCTATAGCTGGAATCACAGAGTCACAGTATTGTTTAGGTTGGAAGGCACCTCTTGAGATCACCTAGTCTAACCCCCTGCTCAAGAAGGGTCGTCTGGAGCAGGTTGACCAGTACCACATCCAGTTAGGTTGTGAATATCTCCATAAATGGAGACTCTACAGCCTCCGATGTATCTCCATTTTTTTTTTTTTAAGTACTCCCTAATCTTGTGCTTTTCCGCTGGGGGTAAGGCTTTCTTGTTCTAGACTTTCCTTCTGATCTCAGGCGCCTGGGATTCCTGAATGCATGCCTTACTGATAAAGACTGAGGCAAAAAAGGCATCGAGAACCTCAGCATTTTCCATCATTTGTTACCAAATCCCCTGCTCCGTTCAGCAGCATCAGCATGTTTCCCCTAGTCTTTCTTCTGCTGTTCATGAACTTGTAGAATCCTTTCTTGTTTGCTTTGCCAGATTCAGCTCCAGGTTATCCTTGGCTTTCCTAACCCTATGCCTGCAAGATTGGACAGCACCTGTATACTCCTGCTGGGTCACCGTGTTTGCTTCTGATACACTTTACCTAAGTTCAGTTAAAAGCTCTGTGCTCATCCATGCAGAGTCAATATGACTCTTGAGCTTGAAGGAAGTGATCCTTGAATATCCTCCAGCTCATCTGCACCCCTCTTCTCTCTCAGGCTATATTCCATGGGATCCTTCCAAGCAGGTCCTGAAGAGACTAAAGCCTGCTCTCCTGAAAGCGAGGATTGAAGTCCTGCTTTTTGCTCCACTCCTTCATCTTTTAGGATCTTGAAAACCACCACTGCAATCAAGGCTGTCTGACTTTCACATCCCAACTAGTTTTTCCTTGTTTGTAAGTATCAGGTCCAGGAGAGATACTTTCCTTGTTGGCTCCTCAGTCACATGTGCCTGGAACAAGAACAGGGCAATGTACACTGAAGAGCTCAGTCTGTTTGTTGCTGTTCTCTTTTCTAGGAGGCAGTGATACACATTTGTTACAGAATAACCTAATACTTTGAGCACCTGGATTGAATTTGCTTTTGAATTGCAGGATTTTCAAAGAACTCAGCCAATCTAACCAGTTATGTATCTAACTGCTAGACTATTTCTTTAAAAGATGATATTATCATGATGTCATTTCTTTCTCTCTCCTTCCAAAGAGTAAACTTTATTCCTGTCCTTGAAAGGATAGCTGGAAGCCTCTGTCACACAGAAAGGAGTAGTCTCAGGAGAGGACCGGTCAAAGAAAATTTATAAACTAACACTCTAATTTACACCCATTTATGCCTTTAATGAGGCTATGAAATTACTTATCAAAACTCTTTCTTCCCCTGCATTAACTCTGGAGCTAACACAATGACCAGTCTTAAGCAGACAGTCAACAAATCAAAAGTAATTAACTAACACTATTGTGGAAAGTAAAGCTAAGATAAAAGTTATTTAAAATAATGTTGAATTAAAAAAAAAAAAGATCCATAGCATTTTTTCTTGAAAAGAATTATGCAAACAAGCTCTGGCAGGTCTGAAAAGAGAGGAATGCTTATTATTTACCTATATCTGAACTAGTCACCCAAAATGCTTAACAGACAACAGAGAGGTATAGCAGTTTTTAAGGTGTGATTCATCTGACCTAATTTGGGAATCTACATTCAGAGGTGGTGAGCTGCATTCTAGAAATACTTGTTTCTCTCCGTTGGCTATAAAGGGAATATACACTGCTGGCTCAGACGTAGACATCTGTATTGCAAATGCCTACATCAGATCAGATGAATCCCATGCTAGATGTATGAATGAGGTACTTTCAGCAAGTCAAGCAACTCCTAAATTAACTAGAGAATGGAAACTACATCCTTGTGCTGTTATGATATAACGAAGGTTGGTAAGCTTTGATGATACTCAGAGCTTCTACTGTGTAATAGTAGAATAAACTGCTTAAAGAAATAAATCTAATAATAAGAGTTATGATAAAAGATATTGCTTAGGTCTCCATGGAAGTTCAAGATAAACAATGGCACCTGTTTTCTCAGAATGTTCTATCTGTCTGTGCAGGAAGAACAGAAGCAGTACAAAAAAACCCCACTGAAATGATCTGGTGAATTTGGTTTCCTGGAAAAGTCTATGTAATGACCACTTTTAAGTAGCCATAATAGTTAAATAAATGTTATAAAAACAACACTAGGTCACCTCCTCTACTAATGTCAGGAAAAATCAAGGAACATGTAAAATAATTCCTTTAATCTGAGGTTTGTTCCTGTCAGTCCTTTCCATACCAAATACATACTCCATGGGAGTTTGAAAACTGTAAAGGACGGAGAAGAAAGGAACAGAATAAATAATTTTGATATATTCAGAATACTGAACTCAAATACACCCTTAAAATTGCCATACTCTCAGTTCACCTCTTTTCTATTATTTTCCTTTTTCAGGCCTTTTAATATCCAAGCACTTCATTATTTAAATACTTGTTATTCTTCCCTATCAATCCTACACCATTTAGCTGGCTGTAAACCTGTATGACTTCACAGATAAGGCAGCTTTGTGATATTAGCAAGAATTCACTCCAGTTTTTCACTGTCTGTAATGTTTTTCCAACCTTTCCTAAAAGAGATAGTAACGGGGTAAGAAGACCTGTATTCCAGTGAAAGGGCTTTACTGGTTTTGGTTTGGGTTGTTTTTTTCTTTCTAGCAGTTAATGCCATTTCCAGTGAGATATAACTTGCTGTTACAGGGGAACACTGAGCACCCCAAATTGAGTGTAAGAAGTTTTTATAGTGACCACTGAGTGCTTGGGAAGTAACTTCAAATGACAGTGCAGAATCACTGCTACTGCAGACAGTAGCAATCCATAGCAAATCTTCAGTTATCTCTTCCTTATTATGCTATTTCCACTTCTGTTACTAAGCCATATTTTACAGACATGTAGAGAAAGAGTCTAAAATCACAGCCGGCATAATGCCACCGAGCTGGTTGATTTGCAGCAAGAATAACGTTTTTGTTGGGGTCTGTATTGTATTTGAGACAAAAATAAAAATGGTTTTCAGAGTCTGTTTTAGACTCAATGTCATAGATTCTTTCCATTGCATGGTTAAGTCCAGCCTATTTGTTTTTTCACTCTTTAACCACATAGCAAGCTGTTGACTGATAACTTTAACAAATGAATCATGAACATTGCATGAAGACATGAAAAAAAGGAATTCTGTACCTTCAGTCACCTAACTGCTTAGAGAAACATGTTGCATTTTTTTTCAAGACTAGTATTCTTATGGCTTAATTACAACCTGTTATTTACATTTCTTTTATGGTCTTTTTCTTATAGCTAATTAACATTGTTAATCATCCTGTATCATAGCTTTCCACATCATAGATGCAATGATAGCAGATCAAGTGTTCAGAATATTTGGAGATTTAGACTTGGAATCCCCAGTCTGTTTCATACTCAAATTTAAACTTAATTTAAATATTTTTGAAGTATTTCTAAAGACTACCAAATTTTATGTGAGGGTTGGTCGTTTAGAGTTGGGGTTTTTTCAGTGTTAATATTTCCTAAGTTATGCAGATGCCTAAACTTTTTTAAAGGAATGATCCGTTATAGAGATCTAACATTAGCTTCTCATTTCTTCATATTTCACCAGCTAAGTACTGCAGCTACACACACTTATATTCCACAGGTATGATGTAAATATCAAAAAAAGATCTTGGGTACAGATAGAATTAAATATGTGTGTGCATAGTTAAGGATCTACATCAGGCCTGACTGGAAGAAGAATGGCTTCTTAATATCCTGTATTTATACTGGGAATGGGTGGAAGGATTCCCAAGGCAGCTTCTCTATACTTACATCCATGCCTTGTGGACTGTGAGGTACTTTCTTCCATGAAGGAGATAAAAGGCACTTCATTTACTGTACTGGGGAAACCAAATAACAAAATATCTGCTTTCAGAAAGTGCCTGGTTGTCTCAGCAATACTGTTTCACATCTTAGATTTTATGAGCAGTCCTCATGCACAAGCAAATTTTTTGCTTTTCACTTGCTCCATCCTCCTGCTCATCTATACCCTGTTTCTTTCCCCCTGAGAGCATTCACCCTTCTTCCTCCTGCCAACCCACTGAAGACAGCAGAAGGCATACATCTTAGGCTATACATTATATATTAAAATATTTCACATATACATATCTTTTAATCATAATGGTATATGTGGGCTATTAATTATATGTATATGTACACAAGGAAATCCACACACACTGAGAAGACTGTTTTATGGTTTGCTCATTTATAATCAATTGAATGTGAAAAACTGGCGGTCTAGTGTTTTGGAATTTTTTAAATCTCTTTGATTGTTCGTGTCTGAGGAACTCTATAATGCTATGTGAAAATTGTTTAAAAAACTGAAGCTATGTTTGTGAACAAGAAGTAATACATTCTGTAAGAGATTGTGAAGGAGAAAGATAGGATCCTTCTTGCAAGAGACTAGTAAATGTAAGCACAATATTCTAGACCTTGAGCTAACATATATTTAGGAACTGTTTGCAAACATCTAGCAGTGGGATAACACATCCCTTAAACAAATAGCAACTAAGTTCATCATCAGCATTTAGCTAAGGATAAAAGGCCCCATGGGCTGCTCTGTGGTCTCCTAGTCCTTTCATGTGAAGGCAAAGTCCCACTGTAATTATGCCTAGTCATTTAGGTTCTAAACCACTCCCACACTTTGTTAATTTTTGCTGCATTGTAAGCACTCCAACAAACAGACTGCTTCTTCATAAACATTAAAAAGAACTGAAGTAATTTTATTTATCAACTCTTGATCCCAAAAGTCTAATCATAACTGTTTGCAATGTTTCTGTTCCTGAGATTGCCTGATATACAAGTGTTAATTCACCAAGGGTTAATCTCAGCTGAAAAAGGAAGAAAAAAAAAAAAAAAAGCAAGCCTTTTTGCAGGAAAAAAACCTGCATGACAATGGATACAACAAGTAGACTTTCTTTTGTGATTCAAAGAATGAGCATTCATTGTAGGCAATATTTTGTTTCAAAATAACATCCCAATAAGAGAAGATAAATAGATTTCTTCAATATTTAGATGACATCAATTTGTATTATAATAAATACTGCAAAGCAGATGAAAAAGCTGTGCCACAGGAGAAATCATTTCAGTATTAGATACTGTCAGTACACCCATCAGTAAAGGAATGAGAAAGAGCTGAGAAAAGGAACTTCTGACTTCCAGATACAGGCAAGCAGTTGGCTTATCAGCTGCCAGGTATCAAAACACAGTCCCACCCACCTATTGAAGGCATGAATGGTTCTCACTATATAGCATCACTGGAGAAAGACTCTCTGAGAGCTTAGGTTTATGGGCAGATGTACAGCCTTGTGTTCACAGATCTAGTGTTTATCAGGGAGGGAGGTTTAATCTAGATGCCCTCCACATCAAGAAGAAAGGATGGATTCCTCCAGGAAAACGTTCAGAGCAAGCGTCTGGTGTAGTGTTGTGAGTCATATGGCAAATTTCATCTTTTGCCATTTTCTATAGATGGAACCTGGAGAAAGCTGGTGAAGGAGGATGGATATAGGTTGTGTGTTTGCTTACTTGCAGTTTACTGTCTGCTATGTTCTTTCAGAAAGATCGGGAGGAGTTGAAGAGAAGGATGTTTCACCCTGCCTTTTGCATAACAGCTTAATTGTGCTCTTCTTGGGAGGGACTGAGTGTGCTTGGCTGGGAAATTATCAGGTAGGGAGAAGGGATCTGGCTTACAGACTGCTCTCAAGAGTCAAGGAAAGAAGTGATCTAGTTATCTGAAAGGACTGAATAGAGTTTGATTGACTCGGGATGTTACTGAAAGCTGCCAATTAGAAAGTCAGACTGAAAAAAAACCTCTTGACTTTGCAGCTGTAGCAGGCAGGATAGACTTTCCCAGGCAATATGAGTTTTCTCATTGAGAGTGGTTACTTTGCTATTTGATCACAACTTTAGAGACTGCTCTAATGGTCTCCTGCATTACAGACCAGGTCTAACAGTTCTTCTTTAAAGTGCTCCGCAGCTTGAGACCTATTACCATTCCTTGGGTGCCTGACTTCTTCACTGGAGCCTAAAGTTATGGAACATCAAGTAATGAGCTTGATATTTTGTACTTTTCAGCTTGTTCTCCTGCAAATGGTTTTCCTGCATGGATATTCATTGTATATGGCTTTATATAGTTTCGAACTTGGCTATTATCCTGATGTACAATATTTGTGTTTTGAGTTGTCTTTTGTCCAAGAGGAAACAGCAAAGAATGAAATACCATTTTGCATACAAGTTTAATTTCTTTCTTTTTTTCAAGTCATTCACATAAAATGAGTGCTGTTCCTTTAAACTTGCATTCTGATCCCCAACTTATAATCCTCAGTCAGTGTTTTAGTCTTTAAGTACCTAGCAGGAAGAAAGTCATACAAGCATTGAATACCTACTGACTACACTAAATAGTATGTCCTGATATATTTAATGAATATAGTAGACATTTAGTAACTATTCTTGCCTTCTACATCCTTACAAGCAAATGGGAGTTCTGAATGCTCAGGTATTTATTAAATGATAATGTTCTTTGCGCGTACTGTGATCCTGGAACTGTTCTTATTAAAGTAAACAAAAATAGTACTGTTCTTCAAATATTTTTAAATTAATATCTTTCTGATAACATAAAATAGCAACCAACGAGGGAGATCCCAATAAATAAATAAATGTATGCTATTTATGGAGGATTTCTTGGCTTTTATAGTGCATTCCTTCTTTTCCCATACCATAAGGCCTAAATTCAGAAAGATGAGAAAAATATTACATAATCACAGATGCCTGCTAAATTTGATAATATAATTACCTTGTGGCCCTAGAATAAGCTCTCATCAATTTATGGCACATAGTGCCAATGGGAACCAATGCAAGTATAGACAGATGATAGCAGTTTAGTGTCTTAGAAAGTTCCTAGTTAAAAGGTTTTAATCCTTTTCATGTCTGCTTCTAGTTTTTAAGTAAAAGGCAAGAAGGCAAAAGTGTGCTCTGAATAGACCACACCATCTACATGCCAAGAGATAGGGGAATGTAAAATCCAAGATTAGAGCAATATGTTACAGAAGAAATTGATTGTCTCACATGACAAGTTTGTGAGCAGAATCTGTAAGAGGAATTATGAAGTAAAACAGCTATTTTATAAAAACCCAGCCATGCAGTAAAGAGTGAAAATAGTCTCATACCTGTATTTGAGAGATGAAACACCGCTGCACAGATGAAGAGAGTGTCTGCTTTTAGGTAGTGGAAAAAAAAGTAAGTTGAATCTTGATTTGCTGGATTTGTTTTTTTGATTTTTTTCTGTTATCCTTTAGAATAATGGAGTAAGGAATAGAAGCATGTTTTTTTTCAACCCCATCTCCTGCGAGTGTTTTTCTTTATTTGTTTTCTTCTTTTTTTTCGGGACCTTTCTACAAATACTGCTTGTGAAAAACTATCAAGTTATATAATTATCTCTTTGAAATGTGCTTCACAGTGAGTGCTTTGCCAGTTTAGTGTTAAAGGTTGTAGTTCTATGGGAAAATTTACCCTGTTCTACAGATCATTATGGACAAATGTAAGCAAAAAGTGGTTAGTAACTTCTTATGGTGCTCCGAAAATGAGTTTGAAATGTAATTTTGAATCTAAATTCAAATAAATGGAGGTTGTTGCCTAAATTCTTTATATTTACCCATCTCTTAGAGAAACCATGCAATCTGTACTAACATTGCGCTATCTCCTCTTGCAAATCAATGCAAATGGAGTTCAGGTTAGGACTGTATGGGTCAAAAAACTTGAACAGCATACCTCCGTTCCTTGAATCTTATCCATAATAACATATGTTGCTTTGCTCATATATAAGGCCTTGCATCCAAAGGTGACAATATAATCTTGAAACTTAAAAATGGCCTGAAATCTTGCTGATATTCCTAATGTTCACCTGGTCTTTCTCTGGAACATTGAACAAGAAAGGCTGTGATGTTGAGTTGGAGTTACAGCACTGCCATTAACCAGAGCTAATCAACCAAATATACTGTAGAACCCTTTCCTATGATTCTACCTTTTAGTCGTCTTGTACATAAAAACATCTCAAGGATCTCTCCCTCTTTTCCTGTTTTTCAGGTATTTAAACCTTGGCCTCAACTCTACAATTCCAATGAGAACGGACTCAGTTCTCTGACACTGTCCCACTTTTCAGTTCTTCTTTCATTTCACCAGTTTGACAGCTTAGAGACTTTTGATTGACTGGCCGTACACTGCAGGCAAGGATAGAACTTCCACAACTAAAACACCATGCTTTTTCTCATGCAAGTTTTCAGAAAAAGAAGAAAAGAGACCAAGTCAGACACATTAAAAGAGTCAGGAATTTTCAGGCTAAAAACTGTTCCCCAAACTGGAAATACCTTGTTCATGTTTTTGTTTAAATTAAAACCATTCCTGAATTAAAAAATGCGCTCACTGTTGTGACACAAATATGAGACAATTTTGACAGAGACTTTCTTAGACAGTTAGGGATTAATTAAGTGGACCTAACTTCACTCATCTAATTTTGTGTCTTTAGCTGGTCTGCCTAAGTTGGGAGTCTGTTCACCTTAGGCTCCCTCTATCATTAGTGCAAAAAGATATTAATTTCCAAAAAGTGTGTCAGCTTGTGTAAGATATGAATCATTCTGTCATGACATCTATAACTCTCCTAAGAGATGCTTTTAGTAACTAGGCTTCTAATTTAATTGTCTCTATTAAGTACCTAAGAGAAGGTGGGATGAACTCAGGTCACTGGGTTTAGAACTTTAGCAAAAAAAAAAAAAAACAACAAAAAAACAACCAAAAAAGGAAGATAGCATCCCATTCTCTGCACATCTAGGCACTGAGCTTGAATTCTTACACCTGTAACATACATATATGCATAGTTATATACCTATATATAAACATATATATATTTATTTCTATAGTCTCAAGCAAAATGGACCAAAATACTGCCACCATTTTACTGCTTCTCCATCTATAACCGGTAGCAATAAACAAGACAAATAATACAGAACATTTACAATAATAAATAATAAATGTGCGAAAATAGTGTGGATAAACAGGGATGATACAGGGCTGGTTGAAAATCTGTGGGTACCTAGGTCTGGAAGAGTCTTACTGACAATTAAAATCATCTGCTTTTGTTAAAAAAAACAACTGCTTAGGAGCAAAAGCCATACTTAAAAGTTTTTTTACTAAATCATTGGTCAATATAATGGAACATATATTTTCAAGCGACAGTGACAGTATCCTGAATCACCAGGGACTGAACTAAATAGAACAAAAACAACCAGCCAGCCTGTAAGCGCTGTATATAATCATGTCTCAGCCAAGTTCTCCAGAGGAATCTGGCTTGTCTCAGAGAACAACTTCTCTGTTGAGCTACTGCTTCACATTCTGCAAAGAATCTGGAATTCTTGTGGCTACTGATGCAATTAATTACAAGTATAATTAAAGACAAAAAATCTCAAGATTCAGACAGATTCAATCTCAATCCCAGACAGTTACTTCAAGATACCAGTTCCTTGCAACAACCTTCATCCTACTTTCACGAAGGATTGTATTTCACTGTTTTAAGGAATTTGATTTATTTCACTGCATCTGACTAAAATTGAGAAGGGTAAAATCATTTAATTCATTTAATCAATGATGGCTTTTAGCACAAAAATAAATGAAGCTCAGTGGAAGTATAGCATCATGTTTTAAGTGAACAGTAGCATGCAATTCCCTGAAATTTTCCTCCATCAGACAAACGTGGAAGAAATATCTTTGAATGGTTAGTGAATTGTTAATGAATTTTCAAGTCCAATGTCTTATGTCCCCCACAAAATAAAGATGGCTAATATAATTGTATGCATGCTCATCCTAGAAATTAATCCTAGTTTACAGGATTTGCATTCGTATGGCTGTAATTGGAAGTATTCTGTGAAGACAGCTGTAATATGTGTTGAAATTTTGATTCAGTATTATAGGAAAAATATTCTTATTCACAATTCAAATGCAGAGTGCTACAGCTTATTAAGAAATCGAAGAGCAATCTTTTAAGATCTTTTCATGTTCTAGGTATGGCACCAAGCTTGAACTGGATAGTTGTTAAGAGAATTTAGCTTCTTTCCAATATGATTCAAGATTTTCTTTATGGGCCTTAATGCTTGATTGTTCACCTTTTATTTAGTTACTAATGTCTTGAAAAGTCCTGGGAAGAAAATTAAAATTAAAAGACCAATAAGCATATAATGCACAAAATTTTATATCTTCTATAAAACACAACCTTCTCTCTGAGTTCTGGCACTGGAAGGGTGAGACAGGTATTCATTTAGTCTCTGTGTGGGTTTCAGACTGGCTGGGTATCAGACTGCAGAAAATCTACTGTAGAATGAAATAGAGCCAAAAGAGGGGAAAATCTGAGGTATCAATAAACCTTTGACTGTTGCTTTATCTCAGTGTCTATTAAGTTTGAAGTGTATTACCAGAGAGTCCTTTTGTTTTTGAGACAGACTTATACATAGTTCTAAAGAGTAGACTTTTCCCCTTGAGTTGTACCCAGTGTAAACTATTTTCTCTTTCCTGGAGGAAAACAACCTCAAAAATTCATTTGTACCATTATTCATTTCCTTAACTTGTTCTTTCACTTCCAATATCTCTGAATTTGTCATTCAGCTACATAAACTGCATGCTGTGCGCTCTCTGTCCTTACTCAGGACATTTTTCAGGATCAAAGTTGCTACATTTTCAGAAAGTATACTTAGTTGAATCCTGGTTTTCTGTTTCTTTGGTTTTGGAGACAAAATAATTTTTACCTTAATAGTAGAGACTACATTTTTTTGGCCCCTTCATCAGCCCTGTTGATATATATATATGTTTTCAAATAAGTGCAAGAGGATTTGTCATTAGATAACTGGTACTATTGTACTGAGAGCAGCTTTTTACGGTAGTAGAAGCAAATCAATGAAACTACAGTATGTACAAAGCAACAGAAACAGGCTTCTAGTGGTTGAGGAAGAGGGAAAATAAAATTGCAAAGAAACACTGAATTTTTCTAGTGAGTATATAGGCAGAGATTTTGTTTGGATTATGTTTCAGAGGTCAATACCCTACAATTTCCAGAATTTCTTAAGCCTCAGGATCACGTTAGAGGTAGCATTGTTCATGAACTCACCAACACAAATCTTGAAACACCTATCCATTTTCATTTTATGCCAGGTATGTAAATGCTACAAAATCAATATTATAGTATCTAAGAATCTAGATTATGTAACTTAAAATTAAAAAATGAAGCTAATCCTCTCAAGTGATGATTTTACAACTGTCACTTTATGTTTTAAAAATTAAACTGTATTACACTCACATTAGAACTACCTTAGAATACCACCAGAGATTTCTTTTAATGCAGAATAAAGCTGTTAATCTTTTGAAAGATGAGAGTTGCTTTGAGCACATATATCCAGATCTGTACTCACTTTAGGCATTCATGCTTCAGTCACAGATCTGGATGGGCAAATAAGAGCAGTCACCGATGCTCCAAAATCTGAATGACTGGACTAATCATTGGCATTTTAGTAATTTCTGCAAATTGCCAGTCTTCAGGTATCCAGGGTATTTCCATGCCGGCTTCCTCTGCAATCTGCAAGAGATCAAAATATAACATCAGGACCATTTATTTTGTGTTGATTATGAATATCTGTTTGTGCCTGCTACTTGATTTAATCACTGCCCTGAATCACATGATTGCCTTCAGAAAGATGCCATGGAAATAAGTCAATTAATATAAATGACCGTGGACTCTGTAGGTGTTCTAGAATATTTAATGAGCAAGCTGGTATAAAATACCAACTGACAGCTTTTTTAAAGCTTCTCTAAGGCTATTTTGAACTCTCCTTGATGTTTATTTTTCTAGTTGATAGATTATGATGTTGCCCATTGCAGTGATTAATGATGGATATGGGAATAACTATTTGAGTGTGGTTCCTGGTAATTTGTCAAAGTATTACACATTTTGGGGTTCTATTGCTTTCAAAATTCTCTAATTTCATTTGAACAGGAAAACAAGTAAATTCTAGGATTTTGAGAGAATCTAGCTGTCTTTAATTGGGTAATTTTTCAACAGCTTAAACTCTTGCATCAGTCTGACAGAAGTGAAGGTGCTGTCACTTTTGCTCTGTTTAGGGCCTATGAAATGTGTACGGTTTTGTCCTATTTTGCATAGAGGGTATGGTTTAGGGATTTGATTGTTCAATCTCTGCATGAGACAGGAAAAAAGAGGGTCTATAAAGTCTATGAAACTCTGATTCTATATCGATATAGGTATCAACATTAATAGCTATATAGAAACTCTATTCTGTATTCTCTGAGTTGGTCAAAGTATAACTTTGTCTTTATCATACAAAAAAGACTGGGTCAGTCTGGCTGCTGACAGACCTCTCCTACCACTGTATCAGCAGGCAGTAATCCTTGCTCTGTGTCATTAAGGACCTCCTCTGTGTTCTCTAAAAGATACAGATTTACATGGGATAGTGGAAAATAAATGGGCTTTTGTTAACAAGGCTCTGGAAGAACAATCTGCTCAGAACTCAGCTCAGCACATAGTAATCAAGAAGCAATACGTCCAACTCATTTTCTGTCCCTCTCCTGTAGTTAACAGGCCCTGCTCTTTGCAAGTAATTAAAGATCCAGGCTATCATGGGATTTTAACCTGTGCTCTCTGTCTTGGAATTTTGGCACTCTGAGTAGATCAGATTTTGCCAGAGAAAATGAGCAACCTTGTTATAATTAATAGACTCCTGGAAGGTGGGCTCCTGAGCCACACATTAACACAATTGTAAGAGGTTTAAATATCAAAATAGAGATAGGATGCATATAATTATCAGTTTTATTCTTTACTCCAAATTGTTATGAACCAGGGGAAGATATTTACAATATTTATGAAGTGTACTTTAAGTGATATACTTCAGTCACTCAACTTTATGGATTTTCAGAATTTCTTGAGGTAAAAATCTAGAAGCAACCAAATGCCTGAAAATTTATGGCAAATCTCTGAAATTTATTTCCTATATCCTGAGCAGAATTTTACTCAATTTCTTTGAAATCAAATTGTAAAGATTAATCTTTTTCAACTTGTAAAGTTGTATATATAGGATTATTGTATTACAATTTAAAGCTTTTCTGTAAACAGATAACTTCTGATCTACAGAGTGAAGAACAATTAACGTATTTTGCAGATTATGTTTTTTTTTACCCAGAAAATAAATTAATATCCAAAGTGGTTGTGTGTGCTGAAAAGAATGCTGTCACTATTCTTATTATTTCCAAGTGCTTTAGTATATTTCTACTTATCAAAGTATCATATTAGTAAATCACTGTGGTAAAGTCTAGGAAAAGAAAGTTTCATTTAATGTGCAAAACTGGTTCTTAGCTGTGTTCAAACTTCCATCACTAAACAGTTTGTTTTAATACTGAGGTTCACATAAAGTCGCTTCTCTTTTTTTCCTTCCTCTCACATGATTTATTCTTCCTTATAAAAGGCAGAAGACCATGGACAGAAACTAATATTCCATCCTGCACTTTCAGAGCTATCGTTCTGAATACAGCCTATGTCTGAAAGCAAGCATGAACATTTAGGAAATAAAACTTTGTAAAAAGGCTAATATTCAAATAAATGAACCATGAAATAATTCTTCCAGAAAACAACAAAAACTCTTAAGATAAATAGGATTTTCTAGTCTCTCATCCTTCTAGTTAGTCTAAATTTCTGGTATTTCCACTGAAATATTGCAGTAAACTCAGATTGTCTCTCAGCTAGATAGAATCATATAATTGTTTAGGTTGTAAAAAACCTTTAAGATCAAGTCCAACAGCAAACCTAACACTGCCAAGTCCACTACAAAGCCATGTTTGTAAGTGCCATGTCTTTTAAATACCTCCAGGGACGGTGGCCCAACCACTTCCCTGGGCAGCCTCTTCCAATGTTTGACCACCCTTTCTGTGAAGAAATTTTTCTTAATATCTGATCTAAACCTCCCCTGGTACAACTTGAGGCTTATTCCTGTGGTTCCATTGCTTTTTACTTGGGAGAAGAGAACAAAACAGAACTACCTACAACCTCCTTTCAGGTAATTGTAGGGAGCGATAAAGTCTCTCCTGGGCCTCCCCTCAGCTGCTCCTCATAAGACCTATGCTCTAGATCCTTCGCCAGCTTCATTGCTTTTCTTTGGACATGCTCTAGCACCTCTGCAGTGAGGGGCCCAGAGCTGAACACAGGGTTTGAGATGTGGCCTCACCCATGCTGAGTGTGTGGGGGATGATCATCGTCCTAGTCCTGCTGGCCACACTGTTTCTAAAATAAGCCAGGGTGCTATTGGCTGCCTTGGCCACCTGGGCACACTGCTGGCTCATGTTCATCTGGCTGTCAACCAGCACCCCCAGGTCCTTTTCCTCCAGGCAGCTTTCCAGCCGCTCTTCCCCAAGCCTGGAACACTGCATGGGGTTGTTGTGACCCAGGTGCAGAACCTGGCACTTCTCCTTGTTGGACCTCATACACTTGGCCTCAACCCATCAATGCAGCCTGTCCAGATCCCTCTGCAGAGCCTTCCTACCCTCAAACAGATCAACACTCCTCCCTAACTTGGTGTCATCTGCAAACTGACTGAGGGTGCACTTGATCCCCTCATCCAGGTCATTGATAAAGACATTAAACAGAACTGGCCCCCATACTGAGCCCTGGGGAACGCCACTTGTGACCGGCCACCAGCTGGATATAACTCCATTCACCACCGCTGTTTGGGTCTGGCCATCCACCCAGTTTTTTACCCAGTGTAAAGTACACCTGTCCATGCCATGAGCAGCCACTTTCTCCAGCAGAACGCCGTGGGAAATGGTGCCAAATGCTTTATTATACTCTAGGTAAATAACAACCTTTCCCTCATCCACTGAACAGGTCACCTTGTCATAGAAGGGGATCAAGTTAGTCAAGCAGGACCTGCCTTTCATGCCCCATGCTGGCTGGGCCTGATCATCTGGTTATCCTGTATGTGCCACATGATGGCACTCAGGATGACCTGCTCCATAACCTTCCCTGGCACCAAGGTCAGGCTGACAGGCCTGTAGTTCCCAGATCCTCCTTCTGGCCTTTCTTTTAGACGGGCATCACATTGGCTAACCTCCGATCAACTGGGACCTCCCATGTTAGCCTGGACTGCTGATAAATGGTTTGGAAGAGGGCTGGTGAGCACTTCCACTAGTTCTCTTAGTACCCTTGAATGGATCACATCCAGACCCATAGACTTGTGTGAGTCCAAGTGGTGTAGCACAAGGTTTCCCCTTGGATTATGGGGGCTTCATTCTGCTCCCTGTCACTGTCTCCTGGCTCAGGGAGCTGAGTACCCTGAGAACAACTGGTCTTACTATTAAAGACTGAGGAAAAGAAAGTATTAGGTACCTCAGTCTTTTCTTCATCCTTTGCCACTGTTTCGCCCCACATCCGATAAAGGATGGAGATTCTCCTTAGCCCTCCTTTTGTTGTTAATACGTTTACAGAAACATCTTTTATTGTCTCTTACTGCAGTAGCCAAATTAAGTTCCACCTAGGCTTTGGCCTTTCTGATTTTTTTTCATACATACGACTAATAGGGGTTTATGTCTAGCATAGAAAAAAATGACTTTTGATCAACAGATTTGTCAATGACTACTATGATCAATTTGTCTATTAACCATACTACAGTTCCCAGTTCTGCTCCTTAATGTCAGTATTTTCAAGCTTCCAAAATTGTTTGAGCTACCCACTAAAGCTATTGTTTGCATGATTTCCTCAATTATGCAAAGTCCTGCCCTGTAGAAACTGGTCATCATACTTTTTTTAAACACTGTTATGAAAGTCACAGACTGCCATCATCAAAGATGAACATCCATAGTCTTTCCAGGGCAAAGCAAGGTAGCCAGAAGGTAAAATACTTATGAGAATCTACTATTTTCAGTAGAGCTGAATCCAAATGGTCCAAATGGAAGAGCAAATGAACGCAAATGTATAGAAAGAATAGCAAAAGGGAAGGCATGACATGTCCTAAGAAACAAGGCTGATTATGAAGTTGGTGGGATTTCCAAAATTTGAGCAACTGGATGGCAAATACATGATGATAAGGAGATATTTAGAAGGGGACAGCTGAGTATCGGAGGAATGAGGCACTTTGGGAGAGAATTTCTCAAGGGAAATATGAAATTGGTAGAACTGCTTGTGAAGAAACATATTCATGAGCAGGAAAAAAGAGCAAATTTAGATTCTGTGACATTCACAAAAGTGAAATTTTTCAGAAGTGTAAATGGACTTTCACTGCAGTGGAATTTCAGCAGGTTCTGGTTATGTCATTGTTCTGCGTTGCCTTTGAAAAACTCTCCATATTTTTGAATAATTTTATACACTTTTCTACAACTTAGTATAGTATTTATATTTATATTTGATCATTCTGTTTACATAGCTGTATACTGTTTTACCTCTACTGACTTAAGTGCATTTATTTTTATTTTTATTCTAATGTCATTGAGGAAACAACCATGAGCAGTGGCTTTATCTAATGGTTTGTCAGAAGTGTACTCAGTCATCTTTAATATCAGCCCTCTTTTTAAAAATTAGATTTGAGGGCTAGTATGTGGGAATTTTAATGAACTGCTGGAAACAATTTTGGAATTAGGAGTTTACTAATGACAGTTGCACGGTAAAAAAAAATATAAATCATAATAGATTCCCATGGTGTTCACACAGTAGGAGGAGTATCATGCACTCCTAAAAAGACCAAACATATATAAATATGAGCAAAATGAAAGGAAATGATGGATGATGCACAATAAATGCTTAAGAGTAAAATTTCCAGGCTGGGAACAAGAAGAAAGGCCAAAGTCATTGCTATTAAAATAAATAAATAAATTCACATATAAATATCACCCATGGTCTTGTGAAGTTTTATCTATGAGGCAGATTAATAAATATAATACAACTAATATTTATTGATATCATAAACACCAGAAATAGTAGAAAAATGTGGTGGAACTGATGTTTTATGATGTACATTTATTATGTTTTATAAACTTTGGATATTTATTTTTTAACTTCTGATTTTGTGTTGACATTTTAACACCTTTACACATTGAATTTTATAGTTGTTTTGCATTTACTTGCTTCTCATTTTTCTTTTGAACACATATTTATCAGTGGTTACCTTGTGTATATGTAACAGGCAAAGAACAGGAGTGTATGTCTAAAATATGAATTTCCAGACCAAGACCTCCTATTCAAGTATGTAACAACTGTTTTTGTCTTACACTTCTGGTCTTCTAAGTTTTGACCAGGTTAGGAAACGGATTTATTGAAATACTTTCCCAGTCAAATCAGAAACCCTTTGGAAGGTCTTACACTTTTTCAGGAAAATGAAGATTTCCAGCTCCGTTTTTCTGGTCCAGGGTGACTGGCAGCTCTTCACCAGCTTTTGGCTCCAGGGTTCTCGGTGTTTTGTTGCTGTCTTGCCAGCCTGGCTTGTCTGTGACTCACAGCCTGAACTTATTTTGCCCTGCTGAGGACCAACACCCTAATCAACAGGCACAGGTTGTATTTCTGGAGGTTTCAGGTTTGAACATGTCTCAACACACAATGCTGAGATCCTCACTAAGCTGGCTACAGACCAGAAACAACATATTTGCCTTAGCAGAGCAGGCAGTTCTGCTATCCGACAGCCCAAACGTTTTCCAGACAGATGCGGACTGCCTGCACACTGCTGCAGGGTGTCAAATCAACATGCAGGTTGGTTTGCATCCTACTCCACTGAAGAGCATAGGAGTTCAATATGCCTCTAGTTTCATTTTATGGCACTTAAAAGTGTATAAAATCACCTGCAAGAATGATATAACTTTGCCAAATGCACAAACATAATTACAGTATTGTTACCAAGCCAATGCTGGGCTGGAGAAACCTCTCTGAGTCTCCGGTTGAAATTCAGTGAATGCACTGAAAGGCACCAGGAAGGGTTCTCTTTTTCTGAAACTATTTATTTATTATTGGGGTAATGTTAAATTACGTTGCCAAAACAGAACTGTAGCTGGTGGTACAGCTGGCTAATGCAACCAAGACCCCTATGGCTTTAACCTTCCAAAAGGCTTTTCTTTCTGATTCTATTGGACCCTCCAATGCAGAGTCAGTACCTGGACCAAGGTTTTCAATAACAGATTGACAAACTGCCAAGAAAAGTGTCTACGTATGAAACCCTGGCTTAACATTTTTCCATCCCCCAATATATATATTTTGTGAAGCAAATTCTACTAAGTTATTGATGGTAAGAGGAAAAAAACTCCAGTCTGCTTGGATGACTATGGATGGTGGGGATACATTATTCATTACATTGCTATTTTTTCACATATTGTTTAACTAATGAAATCACAGCTAGTGCGGAAGATCAGTGCTGGCAGGGCACTAAATATTGTGAAATGTATGGTCTAAAATAAAGATGTGTTTATAGTTATTGAATGTAATTCACCTCTCATGCAACTCACATGTTAGTTCAGAACAAACTATTCTCTCCCACTGTGGGATTAGGGTTACCCTGCTTGAACTACTGCAAATCATCATTTCATATGTAATATTAAATCTGCTATTTTTGTTGAGATAAGTTTGCCAAGTGTCAGTTATAGATAGTAACAGTTGTACTTTTAAATTGAGCCAATATCTCAGAAAGTTTAAAATGTCTAAATTGGGAGTGTGTCCAATTATAGACCCTTCCTATAAACCAGGAGACAATGCCAGGCAGATATTCATAGATATATGTTCATTTCACTCTGG